>NW_025727592.1:0-300000 GCF_021461385.2 Schistocerca piceifrons | reverse complement strand
ATGCAATTTCTGTGTTTCATCGTCAATAAGAAGGTCCAAGCGATACAGTAAACCTGAAGTGAAGCATCGGAATCTATAACTAGTGTCACACTAATGGTTCAAAGCAGAGTCAGTAAGAAGAGTCAGTCTTCTTGTCCTTAAGTCGGCATTGTGCCTTATGTATATAATTCCGATACAATTTTGTGTTTCATCGTCAATAAGAATGTCCAAGGGATACAGTAAACCTGAAGTGAAGCATCGGACTCTACAACTAGTGTCACAGGATTGGTTAAAACATAGACAGTAAGAAGAGTCTGTCTTCTAGTACTTAAGTCGGCATTGTGCCTTTTCTACGTTATACCGATGCAATCTCTGTGTATCATCGTCAATAAGAAGGTCAGAGGGATACAGTAAACTAGAAGTGAAGTATCGGAATCTATAACTAGTGTCACAGAAATGGTTCAAAACATAGTCAGTAAGAAGAGTCAGTCTTCTTGAACTTAATTGGGCATTGTGCCTTTCGTATTTAATTCCGATGCAATTTCTGTGCTTCACCGTCAATTAGAAGGTCAGAGGGATACAGTAAACCTGAAGTGAAGCATCGGAATCTATAACTAGTGTCACAGGAATGGTTCAAACATAGACAGTAAGAAGAGTCAATCTTCTTGTACTTAAGTCGGCATCGTGCCTTTTGTATTTCATTGCGATGCAGTTTCTGTGTTTCATCGTCAACAAGAAGGTCAGAGGGATACAGTAAACCGGAAGTGAAGCATCGGAATCTATAACTAGGGTCACAGGAATGGTTCAAAACATAGTCAGTAAGAAGAGTCAATCTTATTGTCCTTAAGTCGGTATTGTGCCTTTTGTATTTAATTCCGATGCAATTTCTGTGTTTCATCGTTCATATGAAGGTCAGAGGGATACAGTAAACCAGAAATGAAGCATCGGAATCTATAACTAGTATCACAGGAATGGTTCAAACATAGTCACTAAGAAGAGTCAGTCTTCTTGTACTTAAGTCGGCATTGCACCTTTTGTATGTAGTTCCGATGCAATTTCTGTGTTTCATCGTCAATAAGAAGGTCCAAGGGATACACTAAACCTGAAGTGAAGCATCGGAATCTATAACTAGTGTCACTGGAATGGTTCAAAATATAGACAGTAAGAAGAGTGAGTCTTCTTCTACTTTAGTCGGCATTGTGCCTTTTGTATTTAATTCCGATGCAATTTCTGTGATTCATCGTCAATAAGAAGGCAAAGGGATACAGTAAACCTGAAGTGAAGCATCGGACTCTATAACTAGTGTCACAGAAATGGTTCAAAACATAGACAGTAGGAAAAGTCAGTCTTCTTATTCTTAAGTCGGCATTGTGCACTTTGTATTTAAATCCGATGCAATGTCTGTGTTTCATCGTCAATAAGAAGGTCCAAGGGAAACAGTAAACCTGAAGTGAAGCATCGGAATCTATAACTAGTGTCACAGGAATGGTTCAAAACATAGACAGTACAAAGAGACAGTCTCCCTGTACTTAAGTAGGCTTAGTGCCTTTTGTATTTAATTCCGATGCAATTTGTGTGTTTCATCGTCAATAAGAAGGTCTAAGGGATACAGTAAACCTGAAGTGAAGCATCGGAATCTACAACTAGTGACACAGGATTGGTTCAAAACATAGACAGTAAGAAGAGTCAGTCTTCTTGTACTTAAGTCGGCATTGTGCCTTTTCTATTTAATACCGATTCAATTTCTGTGTATCATCGTCAATAAGAAGATCAGAGGGATCAGTAAACCAGAAGTGAAGTATCGGAATCTATAACTAGTGTCACAGAAATGGTTCAAAACATAGTCAGTAAGCAGAGTCATTCATCTTGAACTTAATTGGGCATTGTGCCTTTCGTATTTAATTCCGATGCAATTTCTGTGCTTCACCGTCAATTAGAAGGTCAGAGGGATACAGTAAACCTGAAGTGAAGCATCGGAATCTATAACTAGTGTCACAGGAATGGTTCAAACATAGACAGTAAAAAGAGTCAGTCTTCTTGTACTCAAGTCGGCATTGTGCATTTTGTATTTAATTCCTTTGCCATTTCTGTGTTTTATCGTCTATAAGAAAGTCAGAGGGATACAGTAAACCTGAAGTGAAGCATCAGAATCTATAACTAGTGTCACAGGAATGGTTCAAAGCATAGTCATTAAGAAGAGTCAGTCTTCTTGTAGTTAAGTCGGAATTGTGCCTTTTGTATTTATTTCCGATGCAATTTCTGTGTTTCATCGTCAATAAGAAGGTCCAAGGGATACAGTAAACCTCAAGAGAAGCATCGCAATCTATAACTAGTGTGACAGGAATGGTTCAAAACTTAGTCAGTAGAAAGAGTCGGTCTTCATGTACTTAAGTCGGCATTGTGCCGTTTGTATTTAATTCCGATGCAATTTCTGTGTTTCATCGTCAATAAGAAGGTCCAAGCGATACAGTAAACCTGAAGTGAAGCATCGGAATCAATAACTAGTGTCACAGGAATGGTTCAAATCATTGTCTTTAAGAAGAGTCGGTCTTCATGTACTTAAGTCGGCATTGTGCCTTTTGTATTTACTTCCGATGAAATTTCTGTGTTTCATCGTCAATAAGAAAGTACAAGGGATACAGTAAACCTGAAGTGAAGCATCGGAATCTATAACTGGTGTCACAGGAATGGTTCAAAACATAAACAATAGGAAGAGTCAGTCTTCTTGTACTTAAGTCGGCATTGTGCCTTTTCTATTTAATACCGATGCAATTTCTGTTTATCATCGTCAATAAGAAGATCAGAGGGATTCAGTAAACCTGAAGTGAAGTATCGGAATCTATAACTAGTGTCACAGCAATGGTTCAAATCATAGACAGTAGGAAGAGTCAGTCTTCTTGTACTTAAGAGCGGCATTGTGCCTTTTGTATTTAATACCGATGCAATTTCTGTGTTTCGTCGGCAATATGGGTAGAGGGATACAGTAAACCTGAAGTGAAACATCGGAATCTATAACTAGTGTCACAGCAATGGTTCAAAACATAGACAGTAGGAACAGTCAGTCTTCTTGTACTTAAGTCGGCATTGTGCCTTTAGTATTTAATTCCGATGCAATTTCTGTGTTTCATCGTCAATAAGAAAGTCAGTGGGATACAGTAAACCTCAAGTGAAGCATCGGAATCCAAAACTAGTGTCACAGGAATGGTTCAAAACAATGACAGTAGGAAGAACCAGTCTTCTTGTACGTTAGTCGGCATTGTGCCTTTTCTATTTAATTCCGATGCAATTTCTGTGTTTCATCGTCAATAAGAAGTTCCAAGGTATACAGTAAACCTGAAGTGAAGCATCGGAATCTATAACTAGTTTCACAGGAATGGTTCAAAGCATAGTCAGTAAGAAGTGTCAGTCATCTTGAACTTAATTGGGCATTGTGCTTTTCGTATTTAATTCCGATGCAATTTCTGTGTTTCATCGGCAATAAGGTCAGAGGGATACAGTAAACCTGAAGTGAAGCATCGGAATCAATAACTCGTGTCACAGCAATGGTTCAAACATAGACAGTAAGAAGAGTCAGTCTTCTTGTACTCAAATCGGCATTGTGACTTTAGTATTTAATTCCGATGCAATTTCTGTGATTCATCGTCAATAAGAAGGTCCAAAGGATACAGTAAACCTGAAGTGAAGCATCGGACTCTATAACTAGTGTCACAGAAATGGATCAAACCATTGACAGTAGGAAGAGTCAGTCTCCTTATACTTAAGTCGGCATTGTGCCTTTTGTATTTAATTCCGATGCAATTTCTGTGTTTCATCGTCAATGAGAACGTCCAAGGGAAACAGTAAACCTGAAGTGAAGCATCGGAATCTATAACTAGTGTCACAGGAATGGTTCAAAGAATAGACAATACGAAGAGTCTGTCTTCATGTACATAATTCGGCATTGTGGCCATTCTATTTAATTCTGATGCAATTTCTGTGTTTCATCGTCAATCAGAAGGTCAGAGGGATACAGTAAACCTGAAGTGAAGCATCGGAATCTATAACTAGTGTCACAGGATTGGTTCAAAACATAGTCAGTAAGAAGAGTCAGTCTTCTTGTCCTTAAGTCGGCATTGTGCCTTTTGTATTTAATTCCGATGCAATTTCTGTGTTTCATCGGCAATAAGGTGAGAGGGATACAGTAAACCTGAAGTGAAGCATCGAAATCTATAAATCGTGTCTCAGCAATGGTTCAAAACATAGACAGTATGAAGGGTCAGTCTTCTTGTACTTAAGTCGGCATTGTGCCTGTTGTATTTAATTCCGATGCAATTTCTGTGTTTCATCGTCAATAAGAAGGTCAGAGGGATACAGTAAACCTGAAGTGAAGCTTCAGACTCCAAAACTAGTGTCACAGTATGGTTCAAAACATAGACAGTAGGAAGAACCAGTCTTCTTGTATGTAAGTCGGCATTGTGCCTTTTGTATTTAATTCCGATGCAATTTCTGTGTTTCATCGTCAATAAGAAGGTCCAAGGGTTACAGTAAACCTGGAGTGAAGCATCGGAATCTATAACTAGTGTCACGTGAATGGTTGAAACCATAATCAGTAAGAAGAGTCAGTCCTCTTGTCCTTATGTCGGCATTGTGCCTTTTGTATTTAATTCCGATGGAATTTCTGTATTTCGTCGGCAATATGGTCAGAGGGATACAGTAAACCTGAAGTGAAGCATCGGAATCTATAACTAGTGTCACAGCAATGGTTCAAAACATAGACAGTAGGGAGAGTCATTCTTCTTGTACTTAAGTCGGCATTGTGCCTTTTGTATTTAATTCCGATGCAATTTCTGTGTTTCATCGTCAATAAGAAAGTCAGAGGGATACAGTAAACCTCAAGTGAAGCATCGGAATCCAAAACTAGTGTCACAGGAATGGTTCAAAACATAGACAGTATGAAGAACCAGTCTTCTTGTACGTTAGTCGGCATTGTGCCTTTTGTATTTAATTCCGATGCAATTTCTGTGTTTCATCGTCAATAAGAAGGTCTAAGGGATACAGTAAACCTGAAGTGAAGCATCGGAATCTACAACTAGTGACACAGGATTGGTTCAAAACATAGACAGTAAGAAGAGTCAGTCTTCTTGTACTTAAGTCGGCATTGTGCCTTTTCTATTTAATACCGATTCAATTTCTGTGTATCATCGTCAATAAGAAGATCAGAGGGATCAGTAAACCAGAAGTGAAGTATCGGAATCTATAACTAGTGTCACAGAAATGGTTCAAAACATAGTCAGTAAGCAGAGTCATTCATCTTGAACTTAATTGGGCATTGTGCCTTTCGTATTTAATTCCGATGCAATTTCTGTGCTTCACCGTCAATTAGAAGGTCAGAGGGATACAGTAAACCTGAAGTGAAGCATCGGAATCTATAACTAGTGTCACAGGAATGGTTCAAACATAGACAGTAAGAAGAGTCAGTCTTCTTGTACTCAAGTCGGCATTGTGCATTTTGTATTTAATTCCTTTGCCATTTCTGTGTTTCATCGTCTATAAGAAAGTCAGAGGGATACAGTAAACCTGAAGTGAAGCATCAGAATCTATAACTAGTATCACAGGAATGGTTCAAAACATAGTCATTAAGAAGAGTCAGTCTTCTTGTAGTTAAGTCGGAATTGTGCCTTTTGTATTTATTTCCGATGCAATTTCTGTGTTTCATCGTCAATAAGAAGGTCCAAGGGATACAGTAAACCTCAAGAGAAGCATCGCAATCTATAACTAGTGTGACAGGAATGGTTCAAAACTTAGTCAGTAGAAAGAGTCGGTCTTCATGTACTTAAGTCGGCATTGTGCCGTTTGTATTTAATTCCGATGCAATTTCTGTGTTTCATCGTCAATAAGAAGGTCCAAGCGATACAGTAAACCTGAAGTGAAGCATCGGAATCAATAACTAGTGTCACAGGAATGGTTCAAATCATTGTCTTTAAGAAGAGTCGGTCTTCATGTACTTAAGTCGGCATTGTGCCTTTTGTATTTACTTCCGATGAAATTTCTGTGTTTCATCGTCAATAAGAAAGTACAAGGGATACAGTAAACCTGAAGTGAAGCATCGGAATCTATAACTGGTGTCACAGGAATGGTTCAAAACATAAACAATAGGAAGAGTCAGTGTTCTTGTACTTAAGTCGGCATTGTGCCTTTTGTATTTAATTCCGATGCAATTTCTGTGTTTCTTCGTCAATAAGCAGGTCCAAGGGATACAGTAAACCTGAAGTGAAGCATCGGAATCTACATCTAGGGACACAGGATTGGTTCAAAACATAGACAGTAAGAAGAGTCAGTCTTCTTGTACTTAAGTCGGCATTGTGCCTTTTCTATTTAATACCGATGCAATTTCTGTTTATCATCGTCAATAAGAAGATCAGAGGGATTCAGTAAACCTGAAGTGAAGTATCGGAATCTATAACTAGTGTCACAGCAATGGTTCAAATCATAGACAGTAGGAAGAGTCAGTCTTCTTGTACTTAAGAGCGGCATTGTGCCTTTTGTATTTAATACCGATGCAATTTCTGTGTTTCGTCGGCAATATGGGTAGAGGGATACAGTAAACCTGAAGTGAAACATCGGAATCTATAACTAGTGTCACAGCAATGGTTCAAAACATAGACAGTAGGAACAGTCAGTCTTCTTGTACTTAAGTCGGCATTGTGCCTTTAGTATTTAATTCCGATGCAATTTCTGTGTTTCATCGTCAATAAGAAAGTCAGTGGGATACAGTAAACCTCAAGTGAAGCATCGGAATCCAAAACTAGTGTCACAGGAATGGTTCAAAACAATGACAGTAGGAAGAACCAGTCTTCTTGTACGTTAGTCGGCATTGTGCCTTTTCTATTTAATTCCGATGCAATTTCTGTGTTTCATCGTCAATAAGAAGTTCCAAGGTATACAGTAAACCTGAAGTGAAGCATCGGAATCTATAACTAGTTTCACAGGAATGGTTCAAAGCATAGTCAGTAAGAAGTGTCAGTCATCTTGAACTTAATTGGGCATTGTGCTTTTCGTATTTAATTCCGATGCAATTTCTGTGTTTCATCGGCAATAAGGTCAGAGGGATACAGTAAACCTGAAGTGAAGCATCGGAATCAATAACTCGTGTCACAGCAATGGTTCAAACATAGACAGTAAGAAGAGTCAGTCTTCTTGTACTCAAATCGGCATTGTGACTTTTGTATTTAATTCCGATGCAATTTCTGTGATTCATCGTCAATAAGAAGGTCCAAAGGATACAGTAAACCTGAAGTGAAGCATCGGACTCTATAACTAGTGTCACAGAAATGGATCAAACCATTGACAGTAGGAAGAGTCAGTCTCCTTATACTTAAGTCGGCATTGTGCCTTTTGTATTTAATTCCGATGCAATTTCTGTGTTTCATCGTCAATGAGAACGTCCAAGGGAAACAGTAAACCTGAAGTGAAGCATCGGAATCTATAACTAGTGTCACAGGAATGGTTCAAAGAATAGACAATACGAAGAGTCTGTCTTCATGTACATAATTCGGCATTGTGGCCATTCTATTTAATGCTGATGCAATTTCTGTGTTTCATCGTCAATCAGAAGGTCAGAGGGATACAGTAAACCTGAAGTGAAGCATCGGAATCTATAACTAGTGTCACAGGAATGGTTCAAAACATAGTCAGTAAGAAGAGTCAGTCTTCTTGTCCTTAAGTCGGCATTGTGCCTTTTGTATTTAATTCCGATGCAATTTCTGTGTTTCATCGGCAATAAGGTGAGAGGGATACAGTAAACCTGAAGTGAAGCATCGAAATCTATAAATCGTGTCTTAGCAATGGTTCAAAACATAGACAGTATGAAGGGTCAGTCTTCTTGTACTTAAGTCGGCATTGTGCCTGTTGTATTTAATTCCGATGCAATTTCTGTGTTTCATCGTCAATAAGAAGGTCAGAGGGATACAGTAAACCTGAAGTGAAGCTTCAGACTCCAAAACTAGTGTCACAGTATGGTTCAAAACATAGACAGTAGGAAGAACCAGTCTTCTTGTATGTAAGTCGGCATTGTGCCTTTTGTATTTAATTCCGATGCAATTTCTGTGTTTCATCGTCAATAAGAAGGTCCAAGGGTTACAGTAAACCTGGAGTGAAGCATCGGAATCTATAACTAGTGTCACGTGAATGGTTCAAACCATAATCAGTAAGAAGAGTCAGTCCTCTTGTCCTTAAGTCGGCATTGTGCCTTTTGTATTTAATTCCGATGGAATTTCTGTATTTCGTCGGCAATATGGTCAGAGGGATACAGTAAACCTGAAGTGAAGCATCGGAATCTATAACTAGTGTCACAGCAATGGTTCAAAACATAGACAGTAGGGAGAGTCATTCTTCTTGTACTTAAGTCGGCATTGTGCCTTTTGTATTTAATTCCGATGCAATTTCTGTGTTTCATCGTCAATAAGAAAGTCAGAGGGATACAGTAAACCTCAAGTGAAGCATCGGAATCCAAAACTAGTGTCACAGGAATGGTTCAAAACATAGACAGTATGAAGAACCAGTCTTCTTGTACGTTAGTCGGCATTGTGCCTTTTGTATTTAATTCCGATGCAATTTCTGTGTTTCATCGTCAATAAGAAGGTCCAAGGTATACAGTAAACCTGAAGTGAAGCATCGGAATCTATAACTAGTTTCACAGGAATGGTTCAAACATAGACAGTAGGAAGAGTCAGTCTTCTTGTCCTTAAGTCGGCATTGTGCCTTATGTATTTAATTCCGATGCAATATCTGTGTTTCATCGGCATTAAGGTCAGAGGGATACAGTAAACCTGAAGTGAGGCATCGGAATCTATAACTAGTTTCTCAGGAATGGTGCAAAACATAGACAGTAGGAAGAGTCAGTCTTCTTGTACTTAAATCGGCATTGTGCCTTTTCTATTTAATTACGATGCAATTTCTGTGTTTCATCGTCAATAACAAAGTCAGAGGGATACAGTAAACCTCAAGTGAAACATCGGAATCCAAAACTAGTGTCACTGGAATGGTTCAAAAAATAGACAGTAAGAAGAGTCAGTCTTCTTGTACTTAAGTCGGCATTGTGCCTTTTGTATTTAATTCCGATGCAATTTCTGTGATTCATCGTCAATAAGAAGGTCCAAAGGTTACAGTAAACCTGAAGTGAAGCATCGGACTCTATAACTAGTGTCACAGAAGTGGATCAAACCATAGACAGTAGGAAGAGTCGGTCTTCTTAAACTTATGTCGGCATTGTGAGTTTTGTATTTAATTCCGATGCAATTTCTGTCTTTCATCGTCAATAAGAGGGTCAGAGGGATACAGTAAACCTGAAGTGAAGCATCGGACTCCAAAACTAGTGTCACAGGAATGGTTCAAAACATAGACAGTAGGAAGGACCAGTCTACTTGTTCGTAAGTCGGCATTGTGCCTTTTGTATTTAATTCTGATCCAATTTCTGTGTTTCATCGTCAATGAGAAGGTCCAAGGTATACATTAAACCTGGAGTGAAGCATCGGAATCTATAACTAGTGTCACAGGAATGGTTCAAAACATAGACAGTAAGAAGAGTCAGTATTCTTGTACTTAAGACGGCATTGTGCATTTTCTATTTAATTCCGATGCCATTTATGTGTTTCATCGTGAATAACAACGTCCAAGGGATACAGTAAACCTGAAGTGAAGCATCGGAATCTATAACTAGTGTCACAGGAATGGTTTAAAACATAGTCAGTAAGAAGAGTCAGTCTTCTTGTCCTTAAGTCGGCATTGTGCCTTTTGTAATTAATTCCGATGCAATTTCTGTGTTTCATCGGCAATAAGGTGAGAGGGATACAGTAAACCTAAAGTGAAGCATCGGAATCTATAAATCGTGTCACAGCAATGGTTCAAAACATAGACAGTATGAAGAGTCAGTCTTCTTGTACTTAAGTCGGCATTGTGCCTTTTGTATTTAATTCCGATGCAATTTCTGTGATTCATCGTCAATTAGAAGGTCCAAAGGTTACAGTAAACCTAAAGTGAAGCATCGGACTCTATAACTAGTGTCACAGAAGTGGATCAAACCATAGACAGTAGGAAGAGTCAGTCTTCTTATACTTAAGTCGGCTTTGTGCCTATTGTATTTAATTCCGATGCAATTTCTGTGTTTCATCGTCAATAAGAAGGTCCAAGGGAAACAGTCAACCTGAAGTGAAGCATCGGAATCTATAACTAGTGTCACAGGAATGGTTCAAAATATAGTCAGTAAGAAGAGTCAGTCTTCTTGTCCTTAAGTCGGCATTGTGCCTTTTGTATTTAATTCCGATGCAATTTCTGTGTTTCATCGGCAATAAGGTGAGAGGGATACAGTAAACCTAAAGTGAAGCATCGGAATCTATAAATCGTGTCACAGCAATGGTTCAAAACAAAGACAGTATGAAGAGTCAGTCTTCTTGTACTTAAGTCGGCATTGTGAGTTTTGTATTTAATTCCGATGCAATTTCTGTGTTTCATCGTCAATAAGAGGGTCAGAGGGATACAGTAAACCTGAAGTGAAGCATCGGACTCCAAAACTAGTGTCACAGGAATGGTTAAAAACATAGACAGTAGGAAGAACCAGTCTACTTGTTCGAAAGTCGGCATTGTGCCTTTTGTATTTAATTCTGATGCAATTTCTGTGTTTCATCGTCAACGAGAAGGTCCAAGGTATACAGTAAACCTGAAGTGAAGCATCTGAACCTATAAATAGTTTCACAGGAATGGTTCAAAGCATAGTCAGTAAGAAGAGTCGGTCTTCTTGTACTTAAGTCGGCATTGTGCCTTTTGTATTTAATTCCGATGCAATTTCTGTGTTTCATCGTCAATAAGAATGTCCAAGGGATACAATAAACCTGGAGTGAAGCATCGGAATCTATAACTAGTGTCACAGGAATGGTTCAAAACATAGACAGTAAGAAGAGTCAGTATTCTTGTACTTAAGTCGGCATTGTGCCTTTTCTATTTAATTCCGATGCCATTTATGTGTTTCATCGTGAATAACAACGTCCAAGGGATACAGTAAACCTCAAGTGAAGCATCGGAATCTATAACTAGTGTCACAGGAATGGCTCAAAGCATAGTCAGTAAGAAGAGTCAGTCTCTTTGTACTTAAGTCGGCATTGTGCATTTTGTATTTAATTCCTTTGCCATTTCTGTGTTTCATCGTCTATAAGAAAGTCAGAGGGATACAGTAAACCTGAAGTGAAGCATCGGAATCTATAGCTAGTGTCACTGGAATGGTTCAAAACATAGTCAGTAAGAAGAGTCAGTCTTCATGTCCTTAAGGCGGCATTGTGCCTTTTGTATTTAATTCCGATGCAATTTCTGTGTTTCATCGTCAATACGATGGTCCAAGGGATACAGTAAACCTGGAGTAAAGCATCGGAATCTATAACTAGTGTCACAGGAATGGTTCAAACATAGACAGTAAGAAGAGTCAGTCTTCTTGTACTTAAGTCGGCATTGTGCCTTTTGTATTTAATTCCGATGCAATTTCTGTGTTTCATCGTCAATAAGAAGGTCCAAGGGATACAGTAAACCTCAAGTGAAGCATCGGAATCTATAAGTAGTGTCACAGGAGTGGTTCAAAACTTTGTCAGTAGGAAGAGTCGGTCTTCATGTACTTAAGACGGCATTGTGCCTTTTGTATTTAGTTCCGATGCTATTTCTGTGTTTCATCTTCAATAAGAAGGTCCAAGCGATACAGGAAACCAGAAGTGAAGCATCGGAATCTATTACGTGTGTCACACTAATGGTTCAAAACAAAGTCAGTAAGAAGAGTCAGTCGTCTTGTCCTTAAGTCGGCATTGTGCCTTTTGTACTTAGTTCCGATACAATTTTGTATTTCATCGTCAATAAGAATGTCCAAGGGATACAGTAAACCTGAAGTGAAGCAACGGAATCAATAACTAGTGTCACAGGAATGGTTCAAATCATTGTCAATAAGAAGAGTCGGTCTTCATGTACTTAAGTCGGCATTGTGCCTTTTGTATGTAATTCCGATACAATTTCTGTGTATCATCGTCAATAAGAAAGTACAAGCGACACAGTAAACCAGAAGTGATGCATCGGAATCTATAACTTGTGTCACACTAATGGTTCAAAGCAAAAGTCAGTAAGAAGGGTCAGTCTTCTTGTCCTCTAGTCGGCATTTTGCCATTTGTATTTAGTTCCGATACAATTTTGTGTTTCATCGTCAATAAGAATGTCCAAGGGGTACAGTAAACCTGAAGTGAAGCATCGGAATCAATAACTAGTGTCACAGGAATGGTTCAAATCATTGTCAATAAGAAGAGTAGGTCTTCATGTACTTAAGTCGGCATTGTGCCTTCTGTATTTAATTCCGATGCAATTTCTGTGTTTCATCGTCAATAAGAAAGTACAAGGGATACAGTAAACCTGAAGTGAAGCATCGGAATGTATAACTGGTGTCACAGTAATGGTTCAAAACATAGACAGAAGGAAGAGTCGGTGTTCTTGTACTTAAGTCGGCATTGTGCCTTTTGTATTTAATTCCGATGCAATATCTGTGTTTCATCGTCAATAGCAAGGTCCAAGGGATACAGTAAACCTGAAGTGAAACATCGGAATCTACAACTACTGTCACAGGATTGGTTCAAATCGTAGGCAGTAAGAAGGGTCAGTCTTCTTGTACTTAAGGCATCATTGTGCCTTTTCTATTTAATACTGATGCAATTTCTGTGTATCATCGTCAATAAGAGGGTCAGAGGGATTCAGTAAACCTGAAGTGAAGTATCGGAATCTATAACTAGTGTCACAGAAAAGGTTCAAAGCATAGTCAGTAAGAAGAGTCAGTCATCTTGAACTTAATTGGGCATTGTGCCTTTCGTATTTAATTCCGATGCAATTTCTGTGCTTCACCGTCAATTAGAAGGTCAGAGAGATAAAGTAAACCTGAAGTGAAACATCGGGATCTATAACTAGTGTCACAGGAATGGTTCAAACATAGACAGTAAGAAGAGTCAGTCTTCTTGTACTCAAGTCGGCATTGTGCCTTTTGTATTTAATTGCGATGCAATTTCTGTGTTTCATAGTCAAAAAGAAGGTCAGAGGGATACAGTAAACCGGATGTGAAGCAACGGAATCTATAACTAGTGTCACTGGAATGGTTCAAAATATAGACAGTAAGAAGAGTCAGTCTTCTTGTACTTAATTCGGCATTGTGCCTTTTGTATTTAATTCCGATGCAATTTCTGTGATTCATCGTCAATAAGAAGGTCCAAAGGATACAGTAAACCTGAAGTGAAGCATCGGACTCTATAACTAGTGTCACAGAAATGTATCAAACCATAGACAGTAGGAAGAGTCAGTCTTCTTATACTTAAGTCGGCATTGTGCCTTTTGTATTTAATTCCGATGCAATTTCTGTGTTTCATCGTCAATAAGAAGGTCCAAGGGAAACAGTAAACCTGAAGTGAAGCATCGGAATCTATAACTAGTGTCACAGGAATGGTTCAAATCATAGACAGTACGAAGAGTCAGTCTTCATGTACATAAGTCGTCATTGTGGCTTTTGTATTTAATTCTTATGCAATTTCTGTGTTTCATCGTCAATCAGAAGGTCAGAGGGATACGGTAAACCTGAAGTGAAGCATCCGAACCTATAACTAGTGTCACAGGAATGGTTCAAAACATAGTCAGTAAGAAGAGTCAGTCTTCTTGTCCTTAAGTCGGCATTGTGCCTTTTGTATTTAATTCCGATGCAATTTCTGTGTTTCATCGTCAATAAGAAGGTCAGAGGGATACAGTAAACCTGAAGTGACGCATCAGACTCCAAAACTAGTGTCACAGGAATGGTTCAAAACATAGAAGGTAGGAAGAACCAGTCTTCTTGTACGTAAGTCGGCATTGTGCATTTTTTATTTAATACCGATGCAATTTCTGTGTTTCATCGTCAATAAGAAGGTCCAAGCGATACAATAAACCTGAAGTGAAGCATCTGAACCTATAAATAGTTTCACAGGAATGGTTCAAAACATAGTCAGTAAGAAGAGTCGGTCTTCTTGTACTTAAGTCGGCATTGTGCCTTTTGTATTTAATTCCGATGCAATTTCTGTTTTTCATCGTCAATAAGAATGTCCAAGGGATACAATAAACCTGGAGTGAAGCATCGGAATCTATAACTAGTGTCACAGGAATGGTTCAAAACATAGACAGTAAGAAGAGTCAGTATTCTTGTACTTAAGTCGGCATTGTGCCTTTTCTATTTAATTCCGATGCCATTTATGTGTTTCATCGTGAATAACAACGTCCAAGGGATACAGTAAACCTCAAGTGAAGCATCGGAATCTATAACTAGTGTCACAGGAATGGTTCAAAACATAGTCAGTAAGAAGAGTCAGTCTTCATGTCCTTAAGTCGGCATTGTGCCTTTTGTATTTAATTCCGATGCAATTTCTGTCTTTCATCGTCAATACGATGGTCCAAGGGATACAGTAAACCTGGAGTAAAGCATCGGAATCTATAACTAGTGTCACAGGAATGGTTCAAACATAGACAGTAAGAAGAGTCAGTCTTCTTGTACTTAAGTCGGCATTGTGCCTTTTGTATTTAATTCCGATGCAATTTCTGTGTTTCATCGTCAATAAGAAGGTCCAAGGGATACAGTAAACCTCAAGTGAAGCATCGGAATCTATAAGTAGTGTCACAGGAGTGGTTCAAAACTTTGTCAGTAGGAAGAGTCGGTCTTCATGTACTTAAGTCGGCATTGTGCCTTTTGTATTTAGTTCCGATGCTATTTCTGTGTTTCATCTTCAATACGAAGGTCCAAGCGATACAGGAAACCAGAAGTGAAGCATCGGAATCTATAACTTGTGTCACACTAATGGTTCAAAACAAAGTCAGTAAGAAGAGTCAGTCGTCTTGTCCTTAAGTCGGCATTGTGCCTTTTGTACTTAGTTCCGATACAATTTTGTATTTCATCGTCAATAAGAATATCCAAGGGATACAGTAAACCTGAAGTGAAGCAACGGAATCAATAACTAGTGTCACAGGAATGGTTCAAATCATTGTCAATAAGAAGAGTCGGTCTTCATGTACTTAAGTCGGCATTGTGCCTTTTGTATTTAATTCCGATGCAATTTCTGTGTATCATCGTCAATAAGAAAGTACAAGCGACACAGTAAACCAGAAGTGATGCATCGGAATCTATAACTTGTGTCACACTAATGGTTCAAAGCAAAGTCAGTAAGAAGGTTCAGTCTTCTTGTCCTCTAGTCGGCATTTTGCCTTTTGTATTTAGTTCCGATACAATTTTGTGTTTCATCGTCAATAAGAATGTCCAAGGGGTACAGTAAACCTGAAGTGAAGCATCGGAATCAATAACTAGTGTCACAGGAATGGTTCAAATCATTGTCAATAAGAAGAGTAGGTCTTCATGTACTTAAGTCGGCATTGTGCCTTTTGTATTTAAGTCCGATGCAATTTCTGTGTTTCATCGTCAATAAGAAAGTACAAGGGATACAGTAAACCTGAAGTGAAGCATCGGAATCTATAACTGGTGTCACAGGAATGGTTCAAAACATAGACAGTAGGAAGAGTCGGTGTTCTTGTACTTAAGTCGTCATTGTGCCTTTTGTATTTAATTCCGATGCAATTTCTGTGTTTCATCGTCAATAACAAGGTCCAAGGGATACAGTAAACCTGAAGTGAAGCATCGGAATCTACAACTAGTGTCACAGGATTGGTTCAAATCATAGACAGTAAGAAGAGTCAGTCTTCTTGTACTTAAGTCGGCATTGTGCCTTTTCTATTTAATACCGATGCAATTTCTGTGTATCATCGTCAATAAGAAGGTCAGAGGGATTCAGTAAACCTGAAGTGAAGTATCGGAATCTATAACTAGTGTCACAGAAATGGTTCAAAGCATAGTCAGTAAGAAGAGTCAGTCATCTTGAACTTAATTGGGCATTGTGCCTTTCGTATTTAATTCCGATGCAATTTCTGTGCTTCACCGTCAATTAGAAGGTCAGAGAGATAAAGTAAACCTGAAGTGAAACATCGGAATCTATAACTAGTGTCACAGGAATGGTTCAAAAATAGACAGTAAGAAGAGTCAGTCTTCTTGTACTCAAGTCGGCATTGTGCTTTTTGTATTTAATTGCGATGCAATTTCTGTCTTTCATAGTCAAAAAGAAGGTCTGAGGGATACAGTAAACCGGATGTGAAGCAACGGAATCTATAACTAGTGTCACTGGAATGGTTCAAAATATAGACAGTAAGAAGAGTCAGTCTTCTTGTACTTAAGTCGGCATTGTGCCTTTTGTATTTAATTCCGATGCAATTTCTGTGATTCATCGTCAATAAGAAGGTCCATAGGATACAGTAAACCTGAAGTGAAGCATCGGACTCTATAACTAGTGTCACAGAAATGGATCAAACCATAGACAGTAGGAAGAGTCAGTCTTCTTATACTTAAGTCGGCATTGTGCCTTTTGTATTTAATTCCGATGCAATTTCTGTGTTTCATCGTCAATAAGAAGGTCAGTGGGATACAATAAACCTGAAGTGAAGCATCAGAATCTATAACTAGTGTCACAGGAATATTTCAAAACAAAGTCAGTAAGAAGAGTCAGTCTTCTTGTCCTTAAGTCGGCGTTGTTCCTTTTGTATTTAATTCTGATGCAATTTCTGTGTTTCATCGCCAATAAGAAGGTCAGAGGGATACAGTAAACCCGAAGTGAAGCATCGGAATCCAAAACTAGTGTCATAGGAATGGTTCAAAGCATAGACAGTAGGAAGAACCAGTCTTCTTGTACGTATGTCGGCATTGTGCCTTTTGTATTTAATTCCGATGCAATTTCTGTGTTTCATCGTCAATAAGAAGGTCCAAGGGATACAGTAATCCTGGAGTGAAGCATCGGAATCTATAACTAGTGTCACAGGAATGGTTCAAAACATATACGGTAAGAAGAGTCAGACTTCTTGTACTTAAGTCGACATTGTGCCTTGTCTATTTAATTCCGATGCAATTTCTGTGTTTCATCGTCAATAAGAAAGTACAAGGGATACAGTAAACCTGAAGTGAAGCATCGGAATCTATAACTAGTGTTCATAGTATGTGGCCTTTCACGACCAGATGACATATCTTCTGGTAAACCTTGCGGGATGTAAGGTCGTGGTCCATGAAACTCTTCAGCTCCTAACGTTTCGTCCAGTGCTTCGCTTGACATCTTCAGAGGGGTGATTCTCCTCCGGTGAGTCTTGCCGACTGACGGGTCGGACGTCTGAGAGCGACTTATGTATCGTAGAAAGTGGGCGTGACCAGAGTTACACGTGATATGCAGAGATAACCTTTGTCAGAGATAAAACTTAACTATCGATCGTAATCTTGTCACGGATAAAACTGTCTAGCAATTCTGTAGTGCTACTGTCCAAATATCACTAAGTTTCATGGTCTCTTCTTTCCTATTGAAATTATCCCTATGTTTATATATTTCAATTGCTTCTCTACAAAGCCGTGGGTAATAGTTCGTCGTCGTAGATAAAATTTTTGTTTCGGAAAACTTCACTTGATGATTTCCTGGCTGAAAAGCGTGTTCTGCTACAGCCGATTTATCTGTTTTTCCTAATCGGTAAAGACTTCTGTGTTCTTTTAACCGTGTATTTACGCTTCTTTTTGTTGTTCGAACATAAACTTTTCCACATGTACACGGAATTTTATATACGCCACTGGCTGATAGAGGAGCGCGTTTATCTTTTACAGACCGAAGAACATGACAAATTTTCTTCGTTGGTCTAAAAACAGGTCTAATATCATGTTTACTTAAAATCTCTCCAATATGATCCGTTACTTTCTTTATAAAAGGGAGAGAGACTGTATTCTTCTATCGTTTTTCGGACTTGCCCTTAAGCTTTTTGTTGTTTGGGTGCAGAATTCTGCTTACTTCTTTCTTTGAGTAGCCATTTTTCTCAAAAGCGTGCTTCAGATGTTTTAATTCGTCGTCTAGATACTCCGGCGTGCAAATCCGTCTGGCTCTGTCAACGAGACTTGTAATCACACCTCTTTTTTGTTTTGGATGGTGGTTAGAGTTTTTATGTAAGTATCTGTCTGTGTGCGTTATTTTTCTAAAATTCTGTTGTTTCAAGCTTCCATCCGTCTGTCTCATAACTAAAACATCCAGAAACGGTATTTTGTTATCATTTTCTCTCTCCATGGTAAACTGGATTCTTGGATTTATATTATTAAGGTACTCAAAAAATTCGCCTGAGGCTTCTCTACCATGTGGCCAGACCACAAATGTATCTTCTACATACCGATACCAGCGAGATGGTTTCTTATCTGCTTTTTCCAAGGCTGACTGTTCGAATTTCTCCATGTAGAAATTAGCTACTGCAGGACCCAATGGGTTACCCATTGCTACGCCATTAAGTTGTTCGTAAAATTCATTATTCCACTGGAAATGACTGGAAGTAAGACAGTGTCTGAAAAGAGCAGTCGGATCTTCTGGAAAAATATCCGTTATAAAATCCATAACTTCATTAACTGGAATCATAGTAAATAAGATACTACATCGAAACTTACTAAAATATCTTCAGGAGTCAGAATTAAACCTTCAATTTTCTCTATAAAATGATGTGAGTCCTTTATATATGAGTCCGTTTTTCCTAAATATGGTTGTAAGCGAGTTGTTAGATATCTTGCTATTTCGTACGTAGGAGAATTGATAGCACTAACAATCGGTCTCAGAGGAAGGTCCTTCTTATGTACCTTGGGTGGGCCATAGAGTCTAGGACACATAGCTTCAGTCTTCAATAAAGCTCTTTTTTCTTCTTTTTGAATACAAAAAACTTAAGAAAGATCCTACAGCCAGCGTACTACGGAAAACAAATAATTTGATAAAATCGGCCACTTCTATTCAAAAAGAAGAAAAAAGAACTTTTTTGAAGACTGAAGCTATGTGTCCTAGACTCTATGGCCTACCCCAAGGTACATAAGAAGGACTTTCCTCTGAGACCGATTGTTAGTGCTATCAATTCTCCTACGTACGAAATAGCAAGATATCTAACAACTCGCTTACAACCATATTTAGGAAAAACGGACTCATATATAAAGGACTCACGTCATTTTATAGAGAAAATTGAAGGTTTAATTCTGACTCCTGAAGATATTTTAGTACGTTTCGATGTAGTATCTTTATTTACTATGATTCCAGTTAATGAAGTTATGGATTTTATAACGGATATTTTTCCAGAAGATCTGACTGCTCTTTTCAGACACTGTCTTACTTCCAGTCATTTCCAGTGGAATAATGAATTTTACGAACAACTTAATGGCGTAGCAGTGGGTAACCCATTGGGTCCTGCAGTAGCTAATTTCTACATGGAGAAATTCGAACAGTCAGCCTTGGAAAAAGCAGATAAGAATCCATCTCGCTGGTATCGGTATGTAGACGATACATTTGTGGTCTGGCCACATGGTAGAGAAGCCTTAGGCGAATTTTTTGAGTACCTTAATAATATAAATCCAAGAATCCAGTTTACCATGGAGAGAGAAAATGATAACGAAATACCGTTTTTGGATGTTTTAGTTATGAGACAGACGGATGGAAGCTTGAAACAACTGATTTTTAGAAAAATAACGCACACAGACAGATACTTACATAAAAACTCTAACCACCATCCAAAACAAAAAAGAGGTGTGATTACAAGTCTCGTTGACAGAGCCAGACGGATTTGCACGCCGGAGTATCTAGACGACGAATTAAAACATCTGAAGCACGCTTTTGAGAAAAATGGCTACTCAAAGAAAGAAGTAAGCAGAATTCTGCACCCAAACAACAAAAAGCTTAAGGGCAAGTCCGAAAAACGATGGAAGAATACAGTCTCTCTCCCTTTTATAAAGAAAGTAACGGATCAGATTGGAAAGATTTTAAGTAAACATGATATTAGACCTGTTTTTAGACCAACGAAGAATATTTGTCATGTTCTTCGGTCTGTAAAAGATAAACGCGCTCCTCTATCAGCCAGTGGCGTATATAAAATTCCGTGTACATGTGGAAAAGTTTATGTTCGAACAACAAAAAGAAGCGTAAATACACGGTTAAAAGAACACAGAAGTCTTTGCCGATTAGGAAAAACAGATAAATCGGCTGTAGCAGAACACGCTTTTCAGCCAGGAAATCATCAAGTGAAGTTTTCCGAAACAAAAATTTTATCTACGACGACGAACTATTACCCACGGCTTTGTAGAGAAGCAATTGAAATATATAAACATAGGGATAATTTTAATCGGAAAGAAGAGACCATGAAATTTAGTGATATTTGGACAGTAGCACTACAGAACTGCTAGACAGTTTTATCCGTGACAAGATTACGATCGATAGTTAAGTTTTATCTCTGACAAAGGTTATCTCTGCATATCACGTGTAACTCTGGTCACGCCCACATTCTACGATACATAAGTCGCTCTCAGACGTCCGACCCGTCAGTCGGCAAGACTCACCGGAGGAGAAACACCCCTCTGAAGATGTCAAGCGAAGCACTGGACGAAACGTTAGGAGCTGAAGAGTTTCATGGACCACGACCTTACATCCCGCAAGATTTACCAGAAGATATAACTAATGTCACAGGAATGGTTCAAGACATAGACAGTAGGAAGAGTCAGTGTTCTTGTACTTAAGTCGGCATTGTGCCTTTTGTTTTTAATTCCGATGCAATTTCTGTGTTTCATCGTCAATAAGAAGATCCAAGGGATACAGTAAACCTGAAGTGAAGCATCGGAATCTACAACTAGTGTCACAGGATTGGTTCAAAACATAGACAGTAAGAAGAGTCAGTCTTCTTGTACTTAAGTCGGCATTGTGCCTTTTCTATTTAATACCGATGCAATTTCTGTTTTTCATCTTCAATAAGAAGGTCAGAGGGATACAGTAAACCTGAAGTGAAGCATCGGAATCTATAACTAGTGTCACAGGAATGGTTCAAACATAGACAGTAAGAAGAGTCAGTCTTCATGTACATAAGTCGGCATTGTGCTTTTTGTATTTAATCCCGATGCAATTTCTGTGTTTCATCGTCAATTAGAAGGTCAGAGGGATACAGTAAACCGGAAGTGAAGCTTCGGAATCTATAACTAGTGTCACAGGAATGGTTCAAAACATAGTCCGTAAGAAGAGTCAGTCTTCTTGTCCTTAAGTCGGCATTGTGAATTTTGCATTTCATTCCGATGCAATTTTGTGTTTCATCGTCAATAAGAATGTCCAAGGGATACAGTAAACCTGTAGTGAAGCATCGGAATCTATAACTAGTGTCACAGGAATGGTTAAAATCATTGTCAATAAGAAGAGTCGGTCTTCATGTACTTAATTGGGCATTGTACCTTTCGTATTTAATTCCGATGCAATTTCTGTGCTTCACCGTCAATAAAAAGGTCAGAGGGATACAATATAACCTGAAGTGAAGCATCGGAATCTATAACTAGTGTCACAGGAATGGTTCAAACATAGACAGTAAGAAGAGTCAGTCTTCTTGTCCTTAAGTCGGCATTGTGCCTTTTGTATTTAATTCCAATGCAATTTCTGTGTTTGATCGTCAATAAGAAGGTCCAAGGGATGCAGTAAACCTGGAGTGAATCATCGGAATGTATAACTAGTGTCACTGGAATGGTTCAAAATATAGACAGTAAGAAGAGTCAGTCTTCTTGTACTTAAGTCGGCATTGTGCCGGTTGTATTTAATTCCGATGCAATTTCTGTGATTCATCGTCAATACGAAGGTCCAAGGGATACAGTAAACCTGAAGTGAAGCATCGGACTCTATAACTAGTGTCACAGAAATGGATCAAAACATAGAAAGTAGGAAGAGTCAGTCTTCTTATACTTAAGTCGGCATTGTGCCTTTTGTATTTAATTCCGATGCAATTTCTGTGTTTCATCGTCAATAACAAGGTCCAAGGGATACAATAAACCTACAGTGAAGCTTCGGAATCTATAACTAGTGCCACAGGAATGGTTCAAATCATAGTCAGTAGGAAGAGTCGGTCTTCATGTACTTAAGTCGGCATTGTGCCTTTTGTATTTAATTCTGATGCAATTTCTGTGTTTCATCGTCAATAAGAAGGTCCAAGGGATACAGTAAACCTAAAGTGAAGCATCGGAATCTATAACTAGTGTCACAGGAATGGTTCAAATCATAGACAGCAGGAAGAGTCAGTTTTCTTGTACTTAGGTCGGCATTGTGCCTTTTGTATTTAATTCCGATGCAATTTCTGTGTTTCATCATCAATAGAATAGTCCAAGGTATACAGTAAACCTGAAGTGAAGCATCGGAATCTATAACTAGTGTCTCAGGAATGGTGCAAAACATAGTCAGTAAGAAGAGTCAGTCTTCTTGTATTTAAGTCGGCATTGTGCCTTTTGTATTTAATTCCGATGCAATTTCTGTGTTTCATCGTCAATTAGAAGGTGCAAGCGATACAGTAAACCGGAAGTGAAGCATTGGAATCTATAAATAGTGTCACACTAATGGTTCAAAACAAATTCAGTAAGAAGAGTCAGTCTTCTTGTCCTTAAGACGGCATTGTGCCTTTTGTATTTAATTCCGATGCAATTTCTGTGTTTCATCGTCAATAAGAATGTCCAAGAGATACTGTAAACCTGAAGTGAAGCATCGCAATCTATAACTAGTGTCACAGGTATGGTTCAAATCATTGTCAATAAGAAGAGTCGGTCTTCATGTACTTAAGTCGGCATTGTGCCTTTTGTATTCAATTCCGTTGCAATTTCTGTGTTTCATCGTCAATAAGAAAGTACAAGGGATACAGTAAACCTCAAGTGAAGCATCGGAATCTATAACTAGAGTCACAGGAATGGTTCAAAACATAGTCAGGAAGAAGAGTCAGTCTTCTTGTACTTAATACGGCATTGTGCCTTTCGTATTGAATTCCGATGCAATTTCTGTGATTCACCGTCAATAAGAATGTCAGAGGCATACAGTAAACCTGAAGTGAAGCATCGGAATCTATAACTACTGTCACAGGAATGGTTTAAACATACACAGTAAGAACAGTCAGTCTTCATGTACTTAAGTCGGCATTGTGCCTTTTGTATTTAATCCCGATGCAATTTCTGTGTGACATCGTCAATAAGATGGTCAGAGGGATACAGTAAACTGGAAGTGAAGCATCGGAATCTATAACTAGTGTCACAGTAATGGTTCAAAACATAATCAGTAAGATGACTCAGTCTTCTTGTTCGTAAGTCGGCATTGTGCCTTTTGTATTTAATTCCGATGCAATTTTGTGTTTCATCGTCAATAAAAATGGCCAAGGGATACAGTAAACCTGAAGTGAAGTATCGGAATCTATAACTAGTGTCACAGGAATGGTTCAAATCATTGTCAATAAGAAGAGTCGGCCTTCACGTACTTAAGTCGGCATTGTGCCTTTTGAATTTAATTCCGATGCAATTTCTGTGTTTCATCGTCAATAAGAAGGTCCAAGCGATACAGTATACCGGAAGTGAAGCATCGAAATCTATAACTAGTGTCACACTAATGGTTAAAAGCAAAGTAAGTAAGAAGAGTCAGTCTTCATATCCTTAAGTCGGCATTGTGAATTTTATATTTAATTCCGATGCAATTTCTGTGTTTCATCGTCAATAAGAGGGTCCAAGGGATACAGTAAACCTGAAGTGAAGCATCGGAATCTACAACTAGTGTCACACGATTGGTTCAAACATAGACAGTAAGAAGAGTCAGTCCTCTTGTACTTAAGTCGTTATTATGCCTTTTCTATTTAATACGGATGCAATATCTGTGCTTCGTCGTCAATAAGAAGGTCAGAGGGATACAGTAAACCTAAAGTGAAGCATCGGAATCTATAACTAGACTCACAGGAATGGTTCAAAACATGGTCAGGAAGAAGAGTCAGTCTTCTTGTACTTAATACGGCATTGTGCCTTTCGTATTGAATTCCGATGCAATTTCTGTGATTCACCGTCAATAAGAATGTCAGAGGGATACAGTAACCCTGAAGTGAAGCATCGGAATCTAAAACTAGTGTCACAGGAATTGTTCAAAACATAGACAGTAGGAAGAGTCAGTCTTTTTGTACTTAAGTCGCCATTGTGCCTTTTGTATTTAATTCCGATGCAATTTCTGTGTTTCATCGTCAATAAGATGGTCCAAGGGATACAGTAATCCTGGAGTGAAGCATCGGAATCTATAACTAGTGTCACAGGGACGGTTCAAAACATAGACAGTAAGATGAGTCAGTATTCTTGTACTTAAGTCGGCGTTGTGCTTTTTGCATTTATTTCCGATGCAATTTCTGTGTTTCATCGTCAATAAGAAGGTCCAAGGGATACTGTAAACCTCAAGTGAAGCATCGGAATCTGTAACTAGTGTCACAGGAACGATTCAAATCGTTGTCAATAAGAAGAGTCGGTCTTCATGTACTTAAGTCGGCATTGTGCCTTTTGTATTTAATTCCGATGCAATTTCTGTGTTTCATCGTCAATAAGAAAGTACAAGAGAAACAGTAAACCCGAAGTGAAGCATCGGAATCTATAACTAGTGTCACAGGATCGGTTCAAAACATAGACAATAAGAAGAGTCAGCCTTCTTGTACTTAAGTCGGCATTGTGCCTTTTCTAATTAATACCGATGCAATTTCTGTGTATCATCGTCAACAAGAAGGTCAGAGGGATACAGTAAACCTGAAGTGAAGCATCGGAATCTATAACAAGTGTCACAGGAATGGTTCAAACATAGTCAGTAAGAAGAGTCAGTCTTCTTGTACTTAATTCGGCATTGTGCCTTTCGTATTAAATTCCGATGCAATTTCTGTGTTTCACCGACAATTATGACGTCAGAGGGATACAGTAAACCTGAAGTGAAGCATCGGAATCTATAACTAGTGTCACAGGAATGGTTCAAACATAGACATTAAGAAGAGTCAGTCTTCATGTACTTAAGACGGCATTGTGACTTTTGTATTTAATCCCGATGCAATTTCTGTGTTTCATCGTCAATAAGAAGGTCAGAGGATACAGTAAACCGGAAGTGAAACATCGGAATCTATAACTAGTGTCACAGGAATGGTTCAAAACATAGTCAGTAAGAAGAGTCAGTCTTCTTGTCCTTAAGTCGGCATTGTGCCCTTTGCATCTAATTCCGATGCAATTTTGTGTTTCATCGTCAATAAGAATGTCCAAGGGATACAGTAAACCTGTAGTGAAGCATCGGAATCTATAACTAGTGACACAGGAATGGTTCAAATCATTGTCAATAAGAAGAGTCGGTCTTCATGTACTTAAGTCGGCATTGTGACTTTTGTATTTAATTCCGATGCAATTTCTGTGTTTCATCGGCAATAAGAAAGTACAAGGGATACAGTAAACCTGAAGTGAAGCATCAGAATTTATAACTAGTGTCACAGGAATGGTTCAAAACATAGACAGCAGGAAGAGTCAGTGTTCTTGTACTTAAGTCGGCATTGTGCATTTTGTATTTAATTCCGATGCAATTTTTGTGTTTCATCGTCAAGGAGAAGGTCCAAGGGAAACAGTAAACCTGAAGTGAAGCATCAGAATCTATAACTAGTGTCACAGGAATGGTTTAAAACATAGTCAGAAAGAAGAGTCAGTCTTCTTGTACTTAATTGGGCATTGTGCCTTTCGTTTTTAATTCCGATGCAATTTCTGTGCTTCACCGTCAATAAGAAGGTCAGAGGGATACAGTAAAGCAGAAGTGAAGCATCGAAAACTCTTAACTAGTGTCACAGGAATGGTTCAAACATAGACAGTAAGAAGAGTCAGTCTTCTTGTCCTTAAGTCGGCATTGTGCCTTTTGTATTTAATTCCGATGCAATTTCTGTGTTTGATCGTCAATAAGAAGGTCCAAGGGATACAGTAAACGTGGAGTGAAGCATCGGAATCTATAACTAGAGTCACAGTAATGGTTCAAAACATACACAGGAAGAAGAGTCAATTCTCTTGTACATAAGTCGGCATTGTGCCTTTTGTATTTAATTCCGATGCAATTTCTGTGTTTCATCGTAAATAAGAAGGTCCAAGGGATACATTAAACCTGAAGTGAAGCATCGGAATCTATAACTAGTGTCACAGGAATGGTTCAAAGTATAGACAGTAAGAAGAGTCAGTCTTCTTGTACTTGAGTCGGCATTGTGTCTTTTGTATTTAATTCCGATGCAATTTCTGTGATTCATCGTCAATAAGAAGGTCCAAGGGATACAGTAAACCTGAAGTGAAGCATCGGACTCTATAACTAGTGTCACAGAAATGGATCAAAACATAGACAGTAGGAAGAGTCAGTCTTCTTATACTTAAGTCGGCATTGTGCCTTTTGTATTTAATTCCGATGCAATTTCTGTGTTTCATCGTCAATAAGAAGGTCCAAGGGATACAGTAAACCTAAAGTGAAGCATCGGAATCTATAACTAGTGACACAGGAATGGTTCAAATCATAGTCAGTAGGAAGAGTCGGTCATCATGTACTTAAGTCGGCATTGTGCCTTTTGTATTTAATTCCGATGCAATTTCTGTGTTTCATCGTCAATAAGAAGGTCCAAGGGATACAGTAAACCTGAAGTGAAGCATCGGAATCTATAACTAGTGTCACAGGAATGGTTAAAAACATAGTCAGTAAGAAGAGTCGGTCTTCTTGTCCTTAAGTCGGCATTGTGCCTTTTGCATCTAATTCCGATGCAATTTTGTGTTTCATCGTCAATAAGAATGTCCAAGGGATACAGTAAACCTGAAGTGAAGCATCGGAATCTATAACTAGTTTCACAGGAATGGTTAAAAACATAGTCAGTAAGAAGAGTCAGTCTTCTTGTCCTTAATTCGGCATTGTGCCTTTTGTATTTAATTCCGATGCAATTTCTGTGTTTCATCGGCAATAAGAAAGTACAAGGGATACAGTAAACCTGAAGTGAAGCATCGGAATTTATAACTAGTGTCACAGGAATGGTTCAAAACATAGACAGTAGGAAGAGTCAGTGTTCTTGTACTTAAGTCGGCATTGTGCATTTTGTATTTAATTCCGATGCAATTTTTGTGTTTCATCGTCAATGAGAAGGCCCAAGGGATACAGAAAAACCTGAAGTGAAGCATCTGAATCCACAACTAGTGTCACAGGATTGGTTCAAATCATAGACAGTAAGAAGAGTCAGTCTTCTTGTACTTAAGTCGGCATTGTGCCTTTTCTATTTAATACCGATGCAATTTCTGTGTTTCATCGACAATAAGAAGGTCAGAGGGATACAGTAAACCTGAAGTGAAGCATCAGAACCTATAACTAGTGTCACAGGAATGGTTTAAAACATAGTCAGAAAGAAGAGTCAGTCTTCTTGTACTTAATTGGGCATTGTGCCTTTCGTATTTAATTCCGATGCAATTTCTGTGCTTCACCGACAATTATGACGTCAGAGGGATACAGTAAACCTGAAGTGAAGCATCGGAATCTATAACTAGTGTCACAGGAATGGTTCAAACATAGACATTAAGAAGAGTCAGTCTTCATGTACTTAAGACGGCATTGTGACTTTTGTATTTAATCCCGATGCAATTTCTGTGTTTCATCGTCAATAAGAAGGTCAGAGGATACAGTAAACCGGAAGTGAAACATCGGAATCTATAACTAGTGTCACAGGAATGGTTCAAAACATAGTCAGTAAGAAGAGTCAGTCTTCTTGTCCTTAAGTCGGCATTGTGCCCTTTGCATCTAATTCCGATGCAATTTTGTGTTTCATCGTCAATAAGAATGTCCAAGGGATACAGTAAACCTGTAGTGAAGCATCGGAATCTATAACTAGTGACACAGGAATGGTTCAAATCATTGTCAATAAGAAGAGTCGGTCTTCATGTACTTAAGTCGGCATTGTGACTTTTGTATTTAATTCCGATGCAATTTCTGTGTTTCATCGGCAATAAGAAAGTACAAGGGATACAGTAAACCTGAAGTGAAGCATCAGAATTTATAACTAGTGTCACAGGAATGGTTCAAAACATAGACAGCAGAAAGAGTCAGTGTTCTTGTACTTAAGTCGGCATTGTGCATTTTGTATTTAATTCCGATGCAATTTTTGTGTTTCATCGTCAAGGAGAAGGTCCAAGGGAAACAGTAAACCTGAAGTGAAGCATCAGAATCTATAACTAGTGTCACAGGAATGGTTTAAAACATAGTCAGAAAGAAGAGTCAGTCTTCTTGTACTTAATTGGGCATTGTGCCTTTCGTTTTTAATTCCGATGCAATTTCTGTGCTTCACCGTCAATAAGAAGGTCAGAGGGATACAGTAAAGCAGAAGTGAAGCATCGGAAACTCTTAACTAGTGTCACAGGAATGGTTCAAACATAGACAGTAAGAAGAGTCAGTCTTCTTGTCCTTAAGTCGGCATTGTGCCTTTTGTATTTAATTCCGATGCAATTTCTGTGTTTGATCGTCAATAAGAAGGTCCAAGGGATACAGTAAACGTGGAGTGAAGCATCGGAATCTATAACTAGAGTCACAGTAATGGTTCAAAGCATACACAGGAAGAAGAGTCAATTCTCTTGTACATAAGTCGGCATTGTGCCTTTTGTATTTAATTCCGATGCAATTTCTGTGTTTCATCGTCAATAAGAAGGTCCAAGGGATACATTAAACCTGAAGTGAAGCATCGGAATCTATAACTAGTGTCACAGGAATGGTTCAAAGTATAGACAGTAAGAAGAGTCAGTCTTCTTGTACTTGAGTCGGCATTGTGTCTTTTGTATTTAATTCCGATGCAATTTCTGTGATTCATCGTCAATAAGAAGGTCCAAGGGATACAGTAAACCTGAAGTGAAGCATCGGACTCTATAACTAGTGTCACAGAAATGGATCAAAACATAGACAGTAGGAAGAGTCAGTCTTCTTATACTTAAGTCGGCATTGTGCCTTTTGTATTTAATTCCGATGCAATTTCTGTGTTTCATCGTCAATAAGAAGGTCCAAGGGATACAGTAAACCTGAAGTGAAGCATCGGAATCTATAACTAGTGTCACAGGAATGGTTAAAAACATAGTCAGTAAGAAGAGTCAGTCTTCTTGTCCTTAAGTCGGCATTGTGCCTTTTGCATCTAATTCCGATGCAATTTTGTGTTTCATCGTCAATAAGAATGTCCAAGGGATACAGTAAACCTGAAGTGAAGCATCGGAATCTATAACTAGTTTCACAGGAATGGTTAAAAACATAGTCAGTAAGAAGAGTCAGTCTTCTTGTCCTTAATTCGGCATTGTGCCTTTTGTATTTAATTCCGATGCAATTTCTGTGTTTCATCGGCAATAAGAAAGTACAAGGGATACAGTAAACCTGAAGTGAAGCATCGGAATTTATAACTAGTGTCACAGGAATGGTTCAAAACATAGACAGTAGGAAGAGTCAGTGTTCTTGTACTTAAGTCGGCATTGTGCATTTTGTATTTAATTCCGATGCAATTTTTGTGTTTCATCGTCAATGAGAAGGCCCAAGGGATACAGAAAAACCTGAAGTGAAGCATCTCAATCCACAACTAGTGTCACAGGATTGGTTCAAATCATAGACAGTAAGAAGAGTCAGTCTTCTTGTACTTAAGTCGGCATTGTGCCTTTTCTATTTAATACCGATGCAATTTCTGTGTTTCATCGACAATAAGAAGGTCAGAGGGATACAGTAAACCTGAAGTGAAGCATCAGAACCTATAACTAGTGTCACAGGAATGGTTTAAAACATAGTCAGAAAGAAGAGTCAGTCTTCTTGTACTTAATTGGGCATTGTGCCTTTCGTATTTAATTCCGATGCAATTTCTGTGCTTCACCGTCAATAAGAAGGTCAGAGGGATACAGTAAAGCAGAAGTGAAGCATCGGAATCTCTTAACTAGTGTCACAGGAATGGTTCAAACATAGACAGTAAGAAGAGTCAGTCTTCTTGTCCTTAAGTCGGCATTGTGCCCTTTGCATCTAATTCCGATGCAATTTTGTGTTTCATCGTCAATAAGAATGTCCAAGGGATACAGTAAACCTGTAGTGAAGCATCGGAATCTATAACTAGTGACACAGGAATGGTTCAAATAATTGTCAATAAGAAGAGTCGGTCTTCATGTACTTAAGTCGGCATTGTGACTTTTGTATTTAATTCCGATGCAATTTCTGTGTTTCATCGGCAATAAGAAAGTACAAGGGATACAGTAAACCTGAAGTGAAGCATCGGAATTTATAACTAGTGTCACAGGAATGGTTCAATACATAGACAGCAGGAAGAGTCAGTGTTCTTGTACTTAAGTCGGCATTGTGCATTTTGTATTTAATTCCGATGCAATTTTTGTGTTTCATCGTCAAGGAGAAGGTCCAAGGGAAACAGTAAACCTGAAGTGAAGCATCAGAATCTATAACTAGTGTCACAGGAATGGTTTAAAACATAGTCAGAAAGAAGAGTCAGTCTTCTTGTACTTAATTGGGCATTGTGCCTTTCGTTTTTAATTCCGATACAATTTCTGTGCTTCACCGTCAATAAGAAGGTCAGAGGGATACAGTAAAGCAGAAGTGAAGCATCGGAAACTCTTAACTAGTGTCACAGGAATGGTTCAAACATAGACAGTAAGAAGAGTCAGTCTTCTTGTCCTTAAGTCGGCATTGTGCCTTTTGTATTTAATTCCGATGCAATTTCTGTGTTTGATCGTCAATAAGAAGGTCTAAGGGATACAGTAAACGTGGAGTGAAGCATCGGAATCTATAACTAGAGTCACAGTAATGGTTCAAAACATACACAGGAGGAAGAGTAAATTCTCTTGTACATAAGTCGGCATTGTGCCTTTTGTATTTAATTCCGATGCAATTTCTGTGTTTCATCGTCAATAAGAAGGTCCAAGGGATACATTAAACCTGAAGTGAAGCATCGGAATCTATAACTAGTGTCACAGGAATGGTTCAAAGTATAGACAGTAAGAAGAGTCAGTCTTCTTGTACTTGAGTCGGCATTGTGTCTTTTGTTTTTAATTCCGATGCAATTTCTGTGATTCATCGTCAATAAGAAGGTCCAAGGGATACAGTAAACCTGAAGTGAAGCATCGGACTCTATAACTAGTGTCACAGAAATGGATCAAAACATAGACAGTAGGAAGAGTCAGTCTTCTTATACTTAAGTCGGCATTGTGCCTTTTGTATTTAATTCCGATGCAATTTCTGTGTTTCATCGTCAATAAGAAGGTCCAAGGGATACAGTAAACCTAAAGTGAAGCATCGGAATCTATAACTAGTGACACAGGAATGGTTCAATTCATAGTCAGTAGGAAGAGTCGGTCATCATGTACTTAAGTCTGCATTGTGCCTTTTGTATTTAATTCCGATGCAATTTCTGTGTTTCATTGTCAATAAGAAGGTCCAAGGGATACAGTAAACCTGAAGTGAAGCATCGGAATCTATAACTAGTGTCACAGGAATGGTTAAAAACATAGTCAGTAAGAAGAGTCAGTCTTCTTGTCCTTAAGTCGGCATTGTGCCTTTTGCATCTAATTCCGATGCAATTTTGTGTTTCATCGTCAATAAGAATGTCCAAGGGATACAGTTAACCTGAAGTGAAGCATCGGAATCTATAACTAGTTTCACAGGAATGGTTAAAAACATAGTCAGTAAGAAGAGTCAGTCTTCTTGTCCTTAATTCGGCATTGTGCCTTTTGTATTTAATTCCGATGCAATTTCTGTGTTTCATCGGCAATAAGAAAGTACAAGGGATACAGTAAACCTGAAGTGAAGCATCGGAATTTATAACTAGTGTCACAGGAATGGTTCAAAACATAGACAGTAGGAAGAGTCAGTGTTCTTGTACTTAAGTCGGCATTGTGCATTTTGTATTCAATTCCGATGCAATTTTTGTGTTTCATCGTCAATGAGAAGGCCCAAGGGATACAGAAAAACCTGAAGTGAAGCATCTGAATCCACAACTAGTGTCACAGGATTGGTTCAAATCATAGACAGTAAGAAGAGTCAGTCTTCTTGTACTTAAGTCGGCATTGTGCCTTTTCTATTTAATACCGATGCAATTTCTGTGTTTCATCGACAATAAGAAGGTCAGAGGGATACAGTAAACCTGAAGTGAAGCATCAGAACCTATAACTAGTGTCACAGGAATGGTTTAAAACATAGTCAGAAAGAAGAGTCAGTCTTCTTGTACTTAATTGGGCATTGTGCCTTTCGTATTTAATTCCGATGATATTTCTGTGCTTCACCGTCAATAAGAAGGTCAGAGGGATACAGTAAACCAGAAGTGAAGCATCGGAATCTCTTAACTAGTGTCACAGGAATGGTTCAAACATAGACAGTAAGAAGAGTCAGTCTTCTTGTCCTTAAGTCGGCATTGTGCCTTTTGTATTTAATTCCGATGCAATTTCTGTGTTTGATCGTCAATAAGAAGGTCCTAGGGATACAGTAAACCTGGAGTGAAGCATTGGAATCTATAACTAGAGTCACAGTAATGGTTCAAAACATACACAGTAAGAAGAGTCAATTACCTTGTACATAAGTCGGCATTGTGCCTTTTGTATTTAATTCCGATGCAATTTCTGTGTTTCTTCGTCAATAAGAAGGTCCAAGGGATACCTAAAACCTGAAGTGAAGCATCGGAATCTATAACTAGTGTCACAGGAATGGTTCAAAGTATAGACAGTAAGAAGAGTCAGTCTTCTTGTACTTGAGTCGGCATTGTGTCTTTTGTATTTAATTCCGATGCAATTTCTGTGATTCATCGTCAATAAGAAGGACCAAGGGATACAGTAAACCTGAAGTGAAGCATCGGACTCTATAACTAGTGTCACAGAAATGGATCAAAACATAGACAGTAGGAAGAGTCAGTCTTCTTTTACTTAAGTCGGCATTGTGCCTTTTGTATTTAATTCCGATGCAATTTCTGTGTTTCATCGTCAATAAGAAGGTCCAAGGGATACAGTAAACCTAAAGTGAAGCATCGGAATCTATAACTAGTGACACAGGAATGGTTCATATCATAGTCAGTAGGAAGAGTCGGTCATCATGTACTTAAGTCGGCATTGTGCCTTTTGTATTTAATTCCGATGCAATTTCTGTGTTTCATCGTCAATAAGAAGGTCCAAGGGATACAGTAAACCTGAAGTGAAGCATCGGAATCTATAACTAGTGTCACAGGAATGGTTAAAAACATAGTCAGTAAGAAGTGTCAGTCTTCTTGTACTTAATTGGGCATTGTGCGTTTCGTATGTAATTCCGATGCAATTTCTGTGCTTCACCGTCAATAAGAAGGTCAGAGGGATACAGTAAACCTGAAGTGAAGCATCGGAATCTATAACTAGTGTCACAGGAATGGTTCAAACATAGACAGTAAGAAGAGTCAGTCTTCTTGTCCTTAAGTCGGCATTGTGCCTTTTGTATTTAATTCCGATGCAATTTCTGTCTTTCATCGTCAATAAGAAGGTCCAAGGGATACAGTAAACCTGGAGTGAAGCATCGGAAGCTATAACTAGAGTCACAGTAATGGTTCAAAACATTGACAGTAAGAAGAGTCTGTCTTCTTGTACTTAAGTCGTCATTGTGCCTTTTGTATTTAATCCCGATGCAATTTCTGTGTTTCATCGTCAATAAGAAGGTCCAAGGGATACAGTAAACCTGAAGTGAAGCATCGGAATCTAGAACTAGTGTCACAGGAATGGTTCAAAGCATAGACAGTAGGAAGAGTCAGTGTTCTTGTACTTAAGTTGGCATTGTGCATTTTGTATTTAATTCCCACGCAATTTCTGTGTTTCATCGTCAATAAGAAGGTCCAAGGGATACAGTAAACCTGAAGTGAAGCATCGGAATCTACAACTAGTGTCACAGGATTGGTTCAAACATAGACAGTAAGAAGAGTCAGTCTTCTTGTACTTAAGTCGTTATTATGCCTTTTCTATTTAATACCGATGCAATTTCTGTGTTTCGTCGTCAATAAGAAGGTCAGAGGGATACAGTAAACCAGAAGTGAAGCATCGGAATCTCTTAACTAGTGTCACAGGAATGGTTCAAACATAGACAGTAAGAAGAGTCAGTCTTCTTGTCCTTAAGTCGGCATTGTGCCTTTTGTATTTAATTCCGATGCAATTTCTGTGTTTGATCGTCAATAAGAAGATCCTAGGGATACAGTAAACCTGGAGTGAAGCATTGGAATCTATAACTAGAGTCACAGTAATGGTTCAAAACATACACAGTAAGAAGAGTCAATTACCTTTTACATAAGTCGGCATTGTGCCTTTTGTATTTAATTCCGATGCAATTTCTGTGTTTCATCGTCAATAAGAAGGTCCAAGGGATACATTAAACCTGAAGTGAAGCATCGGAATCTATAACTAGTGTCACAGGAACGGTTCAAAGTATAGACAGTAAGAAGAGTCAGTCTTCTTGTACTTAATTGGGCATTGTGCCTTTCGTATTTAATTCCGATGCAATTTCTGTGCTTCACCGTCAATAAGAAGGTCAGAGGGATACAGTAAACCAGAATTGAAGCATCGGAATCTCTTAACTAGTGTCACAGGAATGGTTCAAACATAGACAGTAAGAAGAGTCAGTCTTCTTGTCCTTAAGTCGGCATTGTGCCTTTTGTATTTAATTCCGATGCAATTTCTGTGTTTGATCGTCAATAAGAAGGTCCTAGGGATACAGTAAACCTGGAGTGAAGCATTGGAATCTATAACTAGAGTCACAGTAATGGTTCAAAACATACACAGTAAGAAGAGTCAATTACCTTGTACATAAGTCGGCATTGTGCCTTTTGTATTTAATTCCGATGCAATTTCTGTGTTTCATCGTCAATAAGAAGGTCCAAGGGATACATTAAACCTGAAGTGAAGCATCGGAATCTATAACTAGTGTCACAGGAATGGTTCAAAGTATAGACAGTAAGAAGAGTCAGTCTTCTTGTACTTGAGTCGGCATTGTGTCTTTTGTATTTAATTCCGATGCAATTTCTGTGATTCATCGTCAATAAGAAGGACCAAGGGATACAGTAAACCTGAAGTGAAGCATCGGACTCAATAACTAGTGTCACAGAAATGGATCAAAGCATAGACAGTAGGAAGAGTCAGTCTTCTTTTACTTAAGTCGGCATTGTGCCTTTTGTATTTAATTCCGATGCAATTTCTGTGTTTCATCGTCAATAAGAAGGTCCAAGGGATACAGTAAACCTAAAGTGAAGCATCGGAATCTATAACTAGTGACACAGGAATGGTTCAAATCATAGTCAGTAGGAAGAGTCGGTCATCATGTACTTAAGTCGGCATTGTGACTTTTGTATTTAATTCCGATGCAATTTCTGTGTTTCATCGTCAATAAGAAGGTCCAAGAGATACAGTAAACCTGAAGTGAAGCATCGGAATCTATAACTAGTGTCACAGGAATGGTTAAAAACATAGTCAGTAAGAAGTGTCAGTTTTCTTGTACTTAATTGGGCATTGTGCGTTTCGTATGTAATTCCGATGCAATTTCTGTGCTTCACCGTCAATAAGAAGGTCAGAGGGATACAGTAAACCTGAAGTGAAGCATCGGAATCTATAACTAGTGTCACAGGAATGGTTCAAACATAGACAGTAAGAAGAGTCAGTCTTCTTGTCCTTAAGTCGGCATTGTGCCTTTTGTATTTAATTCCGATGCAATTTCTGTCTTTCATCGTCAATAAGAAGGTCCAAGGGATACAGTAAACCTGGAGTGAAGCATCGGAAGCTATAACTAGAGTCACAGTAATGGTTCAAAACATTGACAGTAAGAAGAGTCTGTCTTCTTGTACTTAAGTCGTCATTGTGCCTTTTGTATTTAATCCCGATGCAATTTCTGTGTTTCATCGTCAATAAGAAGGTCCAAGGGATACAGTAAACCTGAAGTGAAGCATCGGAATCTAGAACTAGTGTCACAGGAATGGTTCAAAGCATAGACAGTAGGAAGAGTCAGTGTTCTTGTACTTAAGTTGGCATCGTGCATTTTGTATTTAATTCCCACGCAATTTCTGTGTTTCATCGTCAATAAGAAGGTCCAAGGGATACAGTAAACCTGAAGTGAAGCATCGGAATCTACAACTAGTGTCACAGGATTGGTTCAAACATAGACAGTAAGAAGAGTCAGTCTTCTTGTACTTAAGTCGTTATTATGCCTTTTCTATTTAATACCGATGCAATTTCTGTGTTTCGTCGTCAATAAGAAGGTCAGAGGGATACAGTAAACCTGGAGTGAAGCATCGGAATCTATAACTAGAGTCACAGTAATGGTTCAAAACATTGACAGTAAGAAGAGTCAGTCCTCTTGTACTTAATTCGGCATTGTGCCTTTCGTATTAAATTCCGATGCAATTTCTGTGATTCACAGTCAATAAGAATGTCAGAGGGATACAGTAATCCTGAAGTGAAGCATCGGAATCTATAACTACTGTCACAGGAATGGTTTAAACATACACAGTAAGAACAGTCAGTCTTCATGTACTTAAGTCGGCATTGTGCCTTTTGTATTTAATCCCGATGCAATTTCTGTGTGACATCGTCAATTAGATGGTCAGAGGGATACAGTAACCTGGAAGTGAAGCATCGGAATCTATAACTAGTGTCACAGGAATGGTTCAAAACATAATCAGTTAGATGACTCAGTCTTCTTGTTCATAAGTCGTCATTGTGCCTTTTGTATTTAATTCCGATGCAATTTTGTGTTTCATCGTCAGTAAAAATGTCCAAGGGATACAGTAAACCTGAAGTGAAGCATCGGAATCTATAACTAGTGTCACAGGAATGGTTCAAATCATTGTCAATGAGAAGAGTCGGCCTTCACGTACTGAAGTCGGCATTGTGCCTTTTGTATTTAATTCCGATGCAATTTCTGTGTTTCATCGTCAATAAGAAGGTCCAAGCGATACAGTAAACCGGAAGTGAAGCACCGGAAACTATAACTAGTGTCACACTAATGGTTCAAAACAAAGTCAGTAAGAAGAGTCAGTCTTCATATCCTTAAATCGGCATTGTGCCTTTTATATTTAATTCCGATGCTATTTCTGTGTTTCATCGTCAATAAGAAGGTCAGAGGGATACAGTTACCCAGAAGTGAAGCATCGGAATTAAAAACTAGTGTCACAGGGACGGTTCAAAACATAGACAGTAAGATGAGTCAGTATTCTTGTACTTAAGTCGGCATTGTGCTTCTTGTATTTATTTCCGATGCAATTTCTGTGTTTCATCGTCAATAAGAAGGTCCAAGGGATACTGCAAACCTCAAGTGAAGCATCGGAATCTGTAACTAGTATCACAGGAATGGTTCAAATCGTTGTCAATAAGAAGAGTCGGTCTTCATGTACTTAAGTCGTCATTGTGCCTTTTGTATTTAATTCCGATGCAATTTCTGTGTTTCATCGTCAATAAGAAAGTACAAGAGAGACAGTAAACCCGAAGTGAAGCATCGGAATCTATAACTAGTGTCACAGGAATGGTTCAAAACATAGACAATAAGAAGAGTCAGTCTTCTTGTACTTAAGTCGGCATTGTGCCTTTTCAATCTAATACCGATGTAATTTCTGTGTTTCATCGTCAATAAGAAGGTCAGAGGGATACAGTAAACCTGAAGTGAAGCACCAGAATCTATAACTAGTGTCACAGGAATGGTTCAAACATAGTCAGTAAGAAGAGTTAGTCTTCTTGTACTTAATTCGGCATTGTGCCTTTCGTATTAAATTCCGATGCAATTTCTGTGTTTCTCCGTCAATAAGAAGGTCAGAGGGATACAGTAAACCGGAAGTGAAGCATCGGAATCTATAACTAGTGTCACAGGAATGGTTCAAAACATAGTCAGTAAGAAGAGTCAGTCTTCTTGTCCTCAAGTCGGCATTGTGCCTTTTGCATCTAATTCCGATGCAATTTTGTATTTCATCGTCAATAAGAATGTCCAAGGGATACAGTAAACCTGTAGTGAAGCATCGGAAACTATAACTAGTGTCACAGGAATGGTACAAATCATTGTCAATAAGAAGAGTCGGTCTTCATGTACTTAAGTCGGCATTGTGACTTTTGTATTTAATTCCGATGCAATTTCTGTGTTTCATCGTCAATAAGAAAGTACAAGGGATACAGTAAACCTGAAGTGAAGCATCGGAATTTATAACTAGTGTCACAGGAATGGTTCAAAACATAGACAGTAGGAAGAGTCAGTGTTCTTGTACTTAAGTCGGCGTTGTGCATTTTGTATTTAATTCCAATGCAATTTTTGTGTTTCATCGTCAAAAAGAAAGTCCAAGGGATACAGTAAACCTGAAGTGAAGCATCTGAATCCACAACTAGTGTCACAGGATTGGTTCAAAACATAGACAGTAAGAAGAGTCAGTATTCTTGTACTTAATTGGGCATTGTGCCTTTCGTATTTAATTCCGATGCAATTTCTGTGCTTCACCGTCAATAAGAAGGTCAGAGGGATACAGTAAACCAGAAGTGAAGCATCGAAATCTCTTAACTAGTGTCACAGGAATGGTTCAAACATAGACAGTAAGAAGAGTCAGTCTTCTTGTCCTTAAGTCGGCATTGTGCCTTTTGTATTTAATTCCGATGCAATTTCTGTGTTTGATCGTCAATAAGAAGGTCCAAGGGATACAGTAAACCTGGAGTGAAGCATCGGAATCTATAACTAGAGTCACAGTAATGGTTCAAAACATACACAGTAAGAAGAGTCAATTCTCTTGTACATAAGTCGGCATTGTGCCTTTTGTATTTAATTCCGATGCAATTTCTGTGTTTCATTGACAATAAGAAGGTCCAAGGGATACATTAAACCTGAAGTGAAGCATCGGAATCTATAACTAGTGTCACAGGAATGGTTCAAAGTATAGACAGTAAGTGAGTCAGTCTTCTTGTACTTGAGTCGGCATTGTGTCTTTTGTATTTAATTCCGATGCAATTTCTGTGATTCATCGTCAATAAGAAGGTCCAAGGGATACAGTAAACCTGAAGTGAAGCATCGGACTCTATAACTAGTGTCACAGAAATGGATCAAATCATAGTCAGTAGGAAGAGTCGGTCATCATGTACTTAAGTCGGCATTGTGCCTTTTGTATTTAATTCCGATGCAATTTCTGTGTTTCATCGTCAATAAGAAGGTCCAAGGGATACAGTAAACCTGAAGTGAAGCATCGGAATCTATAACTAGTGTCACAGGAATGGTTAAAAACATAGTCAGTAAGAAGTGTCAGTCTTCTTGTACTTAATTGGGCATTGTGCGTTTCGTATGTAATTCCGAAGCAATTTCTGTGCTTCACCGTCAATAACAAGGTCAGAGGGATACAGTAAACCTGAAGTGAAGCATCGGAATCTATAACTAGTGTCACAGGAATGGTTCAAACATAGACAGTAAGAAGAGTCAGTCTTCTTGTACTTAAGTCGCCATTGTGCCTTTTGTATTTAATTCTGAAGCAATTTCTGTGTTTCAACGTCAATTAGAAGGTCCAAGGGATACAGTAAACCTCAAGTGAAGCATCGGAATCTATAACTAGTGTCACAGGAATGGTTCAAATCATAGTCAGTAGGAAGAGTCGGTCTTCATGTACTTAAGTCTGCATTGTGCCTTTTGTATTCAATTCCGATGCAATTTCTGTGTTTCATCGTCAATAGGAAAGTCCAAGGGATACAGTAATCCTGAAGTGAAGCATAGGAATCTATAACTAGAATCACAGGAATGGTTCAAAACATAGACAGTATGAAGAGTCAGTCTTCTTGTACTTAAGTCGGCATTGTGCCTTTTGTATTTAATTCCGATGCAATTTCTGTGTTTCATCGTCAATAAGATAGTCCAAGGTATACAGTAAACCTGAAGTGAAGCATCGGAATCTATAACTAGTGTCACAGGAATGGTTCAGAACATAGTCAGTAAGAAGAGTCAGTCTTCTTGTTCTTATGTCGGCATTGTGCCTTTAGTATTTAATTCCGATGCAATATTTGTGTTTCATCGTCAATAAAAATGTCCAAGGGATACAGTAAACCTGAAGTGAAGCATCGGAATCTATAACTAGTGTCACAGGAATGGTTCAAATCATTGTCAATAAGAAGAGTCGGTCCTCATGTACTTATGTCGGCATTGTGCCATTTGTATTTAATTCCGATGCAATTTCTGTGTTTCATCGTCAATAAGAAAGTACAAGGGATACAGTAAACCTGAAGTGAAGCATCGGACTCTATAACTAGTGTCACAGAAATGGATCAAAACATAGGCAGTAGGAAGAGTCAGTCTTCTTATACTTAAGTCGGCATTGTGCCTTTTGTATTTAATTCTGAAGCAATTTCTGTGTTTCAACGTCAATTAGAAGGTCCAAGGGATACAGTAAACCCGAAGTGAATCATTGGGATCTACAACTAGTGTCACAGGATTGGTTCAAAACATAGACAGTAAGAAGAGTCAGTCTTCTTGTGCTTAAGTCCCCATTGTGCCTTTTCTATTTAATGCCGATGCAATTTCTGTGTTTCATCGTCAATAAGAAGGTCAGAGGCATACTGTAAACCTAAAGTGAAGCATCGGAATCTATAATTAGTGTCACAGGAATGGTTCAAAACTTAGTCAGTAAGAAGAGTCAGTCTTCTTGTACGTAATTGGACATTGTGCCTTTCGTATTGAATTCCGATGCAATTTCTGTGTTTCATCGTCAATAAGAAGGTCAGAGGGATACAGTAAACCGGAAGTGAATCATCGGAACCTATAACTAGTGTCACAGGAATGGTTCAAAACGTAGACAGTAAAAAGAGTCAGTCTTCATGTACTTAAGTCGGCATTGTGCCTTTTGCATTTAATTCCGATGCAATTTCTGTGTTTCATCGTCAATAAGAAGGTCCAATGGATACAGTAAACCTGAAGTGAAGCATCGGACTCCATAACTAGTGTCACAGAAATGGATCAAAACATAGACAGTAGGAAGAGTAAGTCTTTTTATACTTAAGTCGGCATTGTGCCTTTTGTATTTAATTCCGAAGCAATTTCTGTGTTTCATCATCAATACGAAGGTCCAAGGGAAACAGTAAACCTGAAGTGAAGCATCGGAATCTATAACTAGTGTCACAGGAATGATTCAAAACATAGACAGTATGAAGAGTCAGTCTTCATGTACATAAGTCGGCATTGTGGCTTTTGTATTTAATTCCGATGCAATTTCTGTGTTTCATCGTCAATAAGAAGGTCAGAGGGATACAGTAAACCTGAAGTGAAGCATCGGAATCTATAACTAGTGTCACAGGAATGGTTCAAATCATAGACAGTAAGAAGAGTCAGACATCCTGTCCTTAAGTCGGCATTGTGCCTTTTTTATTTAATTCCGATGCAATTTCTGTGTTTCATCGGCAATAAGGTCAGATTGATACAGTAAACCTGAAGTGAAGCATCGGAATCTATAACTAGTGTCACAGGAATGGTTCAAATCATAGACAGTAAGAAGAGTCAGTCATCTTGTCCTTAAGGCGGCATGGTGCCTTTTGTATTTAATTCTGATGCCATTTATGTGTTTCATCGGCAATAAGGTCAGAGGGATACAGTAAACCTGAAGTGAAGCATCGGAATCTATAACAAGTAACACAGGAATGGTTCAAAACATAGACAGTAAGAAAAGTCAGCCTTCTTGTACTTAAGTCCCCATTGTGCCTTTCCTATTTAATACCGATGCAATGTCTGTGTTTCATCGTCAATAAGAAGGTCAGAGGCATACTGTAAACCTAAAGTGAAGCATCGGAATCTATAACTAGTGTCACTGGAATGGTTCAAAATATAGACAGTAAGAAGAGTCAGTCTTCTTGTACTTAAGTCGGCATTGTGCCTTTTGTATTTCATTCCGATGCAATTGCTGTGTTTCATCGTCAATAAGAAGGTCCAAAGGATACAGTAAACCTGAAGTGAAGCATCGGACTCCATAACTAGTGTCACAGAAATGGATCAAAACATAGACAGTAGGAAGAGTCAGTCTTTTTATACTTAAGCCGGCATTGTGCCTTTTGTATTTAATTCCGATGCAATTTCTGTGTTTCATCATCAATAAGAAGGTCCAAGGGAAACAGTAAACCTGAAGTGAAGCATCGGAATCTATAACTAGTGTCACAGGAATGGTTCAAAGCATAGACAGTACGAAGAGTATGTCTTCATGTACATAAGTCGGCATTGTGGCTTTTGTATTTAATTCCGATGCAATTTCTGTGTTTCATCCTCAATAAGAAGGTCAGAGGGATACAGTAAACCTGAAGTAAAGCATCGGAATCTATAACTAGTGTCACAGGAATGGTTCAAAACAAAGTCAGTAAGAAGAGTCAGTCATCTTGTCCTTAAGTCGGCATTGTGCCTTTTGTATTTAATTCCGATGCAATTTCTGTGTTTCACCGTCAATAAGATGGTGCAAGGGATACAGTATACTTGGAGTGAAGCATCGGAATCTATAACTAGTGTCACAGCAATGGTTCAAAACATAGACTGTAGGAAGAGTCAGTCTTCTTGTACTTCAGTCGGCATTGTGCTTTTTTGTATTTAATTCCGATGCAATTTCTGTGTTTCATCGTCAATAATAAGGTCAGAGGGATATAGTAAACCTGAAGTGAAGCATCGGAATCAAAGCTAGTTTCACAGGAATGGTTCAAAACATAGTCAGTAAGAAGAGTCAGTCTTCTTGTACTTAAGTCGGCATTGTGCCTTTTCCATTTAATTCCGATGCAATTTCTGTGTTTCATCGTCAATAAGAAGGTCAGAGGGATACAGTAAACCGGAAGTGAAGCATCGGAACGTATAACTAGTGTCACAGGAATGGTTCAAAACGTAGACAGTAAAAAGAGTCAGTCTTCTTGTACTTAAGTCGGCATTGTGCCTTTTGTATTTAAATCTGATGCAAATTCTGTGTTTCATCGTCAATACGAAGGTCCAAAGGATACAGTAAACCTGAAGTGAAGCATCGGAATCTATAACTAGTGTCACCGGAATGGTTCAAAATATAGACAGTAAGAAGAGTCGTTCTTCTTGTACTTAAGTCGGCATTGTGCCTTTTGTATTTCATTCCGATGCAAGTTCTGTGATTCATCGTATAAGAAGGTCCAAAGGATACAGTAAACCTGAAGTGAAGCATCGGACTCCATAACTAGTGTCACAGAAATGGATCAAACATAAACTGCAGGAGGAGTCAGTCTTTTTATACTTAAGTCGGCATTGTGCCTTTTGTATTTAATTCCGATGCAATTTCTGTGTTTCATCATCAATAAGAAGGTCCAAGGGAAACAGTAAACCTGAAGTGAAGCATCGGAATCTATAACTAGTGTCACAGGAATGGTTCAAAGCATAGACAGAACGAAGAGTCAGTCTTCATGTACATAAGTCGGCATTGTGGCTTTTGTATTTAATACCGATGCAATTTCTGTGTTTCATCGTCAATAAGAAGGTACAAGGGATACAGTAAACCTGGAGTGAAGCATCGGAAGCTATAACTAGTGTCACAGGAATGGTTCAAAACATAGACGGTAAGAAGAGTCAGACTTCTTATACTTAAGTCGACATTGTGCCTTTTCTATTTAATTCCGAAGCAATATCTGTGTTTCATCGTCAATAAGAAGGTCAGAGGGATACAATAAACCTGAAGTGAAGCATCGGAATCTATAACTAGTGTCACAGGAATGGTTCAAAACAAAGTCAGTAAGAAGAGTCAGTCATCTTGTCCTTAAGTCGACATTGTGCCTTTTCTATTTAATTCCGAAGCAATTTCTGTGTTTCATCGTCAATAAGGTCAGAGGGATAGAGTAAAGCTGAAGTGAAGCATCGGAATCTATAACTAGTGTCACAGGAATGGTTCAAAGCATAGTCAGTAATAAGAGTCAGTCTTCTTGTCCTTAAGGCGGCATTGTGCCTTTTGTATTTAATTCTGATGCAATTTCTGTGTTTCGTCGGCAATAAGGTCAGAGGGAAAGAGTAAAGCTGAAGTGAAGCATCGGAATCTATAACTAGTGTCACAGGAATGGTTCAAAACATTGACAGTAGGAAGAGTCAGTCTTCTTGTACTTATGTCGGCATTGTGCCTTTTGTATTTAATTCCGATGCAATTTCTATGTTTCATCGTTAATAAGAAGGTCAGAGGGATACAGTAAACCTGAAGTGAAGCATCGGATTCTAAAACTAATGTCACAGGAATGGTTCAAAACATAGACAGTAGGAACAGTCAGTCTTCTGGTACTTAAGTCGGCATTGTGCCTTTTGTAATTAATTCCGATGCAATTTCTGTGTTTCATCGTCTACAAGAAGGTCAGTGGGATTCAGTAAACCTGAAGTGAAGCATCGGAATCCATAACTAGTGTCACAGGAATTTTTCAAATCATTGTCAATAAAATGAGTCGGTCTTCATGTATTTAAGTCGGCATTGTGCCTTTTGTATTTAAATCCGATGAAATTTCTGTGTTTCATCGTCAATAAGATGGTTCAAGGGATACAGTAAACCTGAAGTGAAGCATCGGAATCCATAACTAGTGTCACAGGAATTTTTCAAAACATAGACAGTAGGAAGAGTCAGTGTTCTTGTACTTAAGTCGGCATTGTGCCTTTTGTATTTATTTCTGATGCAATTTCTGTGTTTCATCGTCAATAAGAAGGTCCAAGGGATACAGTAAACCAGAAGTGAAGCATCGGAATCTACAACTAGTGTCACAGGATTGGATCAAAACATAGATAGTAAGAAGAGTCAGTCTTCTTGTACTTAAGTCGTCATTGTGCCTTTTCTATTTAATACCGATGCAATTTCTGTGTTTCATCGTCAATAAGAAGGTCAGAGGGATACAGTAAACCTGAAGTGAAGCATCGGAATCTACAACTAGTGTCACAGGAATGGTTCAAAACATAGTCAGTAAGAAGAGTCAGTCTTCTTGTACTTAATTCGGCATTACCCTTTCGTATTGAATTCCGATGCAATTTATGTGCTTCTCCGCCAATAAGAAGGTCAGAGGGATACAGTAAACCTGAAGTGAAGCAACGGAATCTATAACTAGTGGCACAGGAATGGTTCAAACGTAGACTGTAAGAAGAGTCAGTCTTCATGTACCTATGTTGGCATTGTGCCTTTTGTATATAATTCCGATGCAATTTCTGTGTTTCATCGTCAATATGAAGGTCAGAGGTATACAGTAAACCGGAAGTGAAGCATCGGAATCTATAACTAGTGTCACAGGAATGGTTCAAATCATAGACAGTAAGAAGAGTCAGTCTTCTTGTCCTTAAGTCGGCATTGTGCTTTTAGTATTTAATTCCGAATTAATTTCTGTGCTTCATTGTCAATAAGAAGGTCCAAGGGATACAGTAAACCTGGAGTGAAGCATCGGAATCTATAACTAGTGTCACAGGAATGGTTCAAACATAGACAGTAAGAAGAGTCAGACTTCTTGTACTTAAGTCGACTTTGTGCCTTTTCTATTTAATTCCGATGCAATTTCTGTGATGCATCGTCAATAAGAAGGTCAGAGGGATACAATAAACCTGAAGTGAAGCATCGGAATCTATAACTAGTGTCACTGGAATGGTTCAAAATATAGACAGTAAGAAGAGTCAGTCTTCTTGTACTTTAATCCGCATTGTGCCTTTTGTATTTAATTCCGATGAAATTTCTGTGTTTCATCGTCAATAAGAAGGTCCAAGGGATACAGTAAACCTGAAGTGAAGCATCGGAATCTATAACTAGTGTCACAGGAATGGTTCAAAACATAGACAGTAGGAAGGGATTAGTCTTCTTGTACTTAAGTCGGCATTGTGCCTTTCGTATCTAATTCCGATGCAATTTCTGTGTTTCATCGTCAATAAGAAGGTCAGAGGGATACCGCAAACCTGGAGTGAAGCATCGGAATCTATAACTAGTGTCACAGGAATGGTTCAAAACATAGACAGTAAGAAAAGTCAGTCTTCGTGTACTTAAGTCGGCATTCAGCCTTTTGTATTTACTTCCGATGCAATTTCTGTGTTTCATCGTCAATAAGAAATTCCAAGGTTTACAGTAAACCTGAGGTGAAGCATCGGAATCTATAACTAGTGTCACAGGAATGGTTCAAAGCATAGTCAGTAAGAAGAGTCAGTCTTCTTGTACTTAAGTCGGCATTGTACCTTTTCTATTTAATTCTGATGCAATTTCTGTGTTTCATCGTCAATAAGAAGGTCAGAGGGATACAATAAACCTGAAGTGAAGCATCGGAATCTATAACTAGTGTCACAGGAATGGTTCAAAACAAAGTCAGTAAGAAGAGACAGTCATCTTGTCCTTAAGACGGCATTGTGCCTTTTGTATTTAATTCCGATGCAATTTCTGTGTTTCATCGTCAATAAGATGGTCCAAGGGATACAGTATACTTGGAGTGAAGCATCGGAATCTATAACTAGTGTCACAGGAATGGTTCAAAGCATAGTCAGTAAGAAGAGTCAGTCTTCTTGTCCTTAAGGCGGCATTGTGCCTTTTGTATTTAATTCTGATGCAATTTCTGTGTTTCATCGGCAATAAGGTCAGAGGGATACAGTAAACCTGAAGTGAAGCATCGGAATCTATAACTAGTGTCACAGGAATGGTTCAAAACATTGACAGTAGGAAGAGTCGGTCTTCTTGTACTTAAGTCGGCATTGTGCCTTTTGTATTTAATTCCGATGCAATTTCTATGTTTCATCGTTAATAAGAAGGTCAGAGGGATACAGTAAACCTGAAGTGAAGCATCGGATTCTAAAACTAATGTCACAGGAATGTTTCAAATCATTGTCAATAAGAAGAGTCGGTCTTCATGTATTTAAGTCGGCATTGTGCCTTTTGTATTTAATTCCGATGAAATTTCTGTGTTTCATCGTCAATAAGGTGGTTCAAGGGATACAGTAAACCTGAAGTGAAGCATCGGAATCCATAACTAGTGTCACAGGAATTTTTCAAAGCATAGACAGTTGGAGGAGTCAGTGTTCTTGTACTTAATTCGGCATTACCCTTTCGTATTGAATTCCGATGCAATTTATGTGCTTCACCGTTAATAAGAAGGTCAGAGGGATACAGTAAACCTGAAGTGAAGCATCGGAATCTATAACTAGTGGCACAGGAATGGTTCAAACGTAGACAGTAAGAAGAGTCAGTCTTCATGTACCTAAGTCGGCATTGTGCCTATTGTATATAATTCCGATGCAATTTCTGTGTTTCATCGTCAATATGAAGGTCAGAGGTATACAGTAAACCGGAAGTGAAGCATCGGAATCTATAACTAGTGTCACAGGAATGGTTCAAACATAGACAGTAAGAAGAGTCGTTCTTCTTGTACTTAAGTCGGCATTGTGCCTTTTGTATTTCATTCCGATGCAAGTTCTGTGATTCATCGTATAAGAAGGTCCAAAGGATACAGTAAACCTGAAGTGAAGCATCGGACTCCATAACTAGTGTCACAGAAATGGATCAAACATAAACTGCAGGAGGAGTCAGTCTTTTTATACTTAAGTCGGCATTGTGCCTTTTGTATTTAATTCCGATGCAATTTCTGTGTTTCATCATCAATAAGAAGGTCCAAGGGAAACAGTAAACCTGAAGTGAAGCATCGGAATCTATAACTAGTGTCACAGGAATGGTTCAAAGCATAGACAGAACGAAGAGTCAGTCTTCATGTACATAAGTCGGCATTGTGGCTTTTGTATTTAATACCGATGCAATTTCTGTGTTTCATCGTCAATAAGAAGGTACAAGGGATACAGTAAACCTGGAGTGAAGCATCGGAAGCTATAACTAGTGTCACAGGAATGGTTCAAAACATAGACGGTAAGAAGAGTCAGACTTCTTATACTTAAGTCGACATTGTGCCTTTTCTATTTAATTCCGAAGCAATATCTGTGTTTCATCGTCAATAAGAAGGTCAGAGGGATACAATAAACCTGAAGTGAAGCATCGGAATCTATAACTAGTGTCACAGGAATGGTTCAAAACAAAGTCAGTAAGAAGAGTCAGTCATCTTGTCCTTAAGTCGACATTGTGCCTTTTCTATTTAATTCCGAAGCAATTTCTGTGTTTCATCGTCAATAAGGTCAGAGGGATAGAGTAAAGCTGAAGTGAAGCATCGGAATCTATAACTAGTGTCACAGGAATGGTTCAAAGCATAGTCAGTAATAAGAGTCAGTCTTCTTGTCCTTAAGGCGGCATTGTGCCTTTTGTATTTAATTCTGATGCAATTTCTGTGTTTCGTCGGCAATAAGGTCAGAGGGAAAGAGTAAAGCTGAAGTGAAGCATCGGAATCTATAACTAGTGTCACAGGAATGGTTCAAAACATTGACAGTAGGAAGAGTCAGTCTTCTTGTACTTATGTCGGCATTGTGCCTTTTGTATTTAATTCCGATGCAATTTCTATGTTTCATCGTTAATAAGAAGGTCAGAGGGATACAGTAAACCTGAAGTGAAGCATCGGATTCTAAAACTAATGTCACAGGAATGGTTCAAAACATAGACAGTAGGAACAGTCAGTCTTCTGGTACTTAAGTCGGCATTGTGCCTTTTGTAATTAATTCCGATGCAATTTCTGTGTTTCATCGTCTACAAGAAGGTCAGTGGGATTCAGTAAACCTGAAGTGAAGCATCGGAATCCATAACTAGTGTCACAGGAATGTTTCAAATCATTGTCAATAAGATGAGTCGGTCTTCATGTATTTAAGTCGGCATTGTGCCTTTTGTATTTAAATCCGATGAAATTTCTGTGTTTCATCGTCAATAAGATGGTTCAAGGGATACAGTAAACCTGAAGTGAAGCATCGGAATCCATAACTAGTGTCACAGGAATTTTTCAAAACATAGACAGTAGGAAGAGTCAGTGTTCTTGTACTTAAGTCGGCATTGTGCCTTTTGTATTTATTTCTGATGCAATTTCTGTGTTTCATCGTCAATAAGAAGGTCCAAGGGATACAGTAAACCAGAAGTGAAGCATCGGAATCTACAACTAGTGTCACAGGATTGGATCAAAACATAGATAGTAAGAAGAGTCAGTCTTCTTGTACTTAAGTCGTCATTGTGCCTTTTCTATTTAATACCGATGCAATTTCTGTGTTTCATCGTCAATAAGAAGGTCAGAGGGATACAGTAAACCTGAAGTGAAGCATCGGAATCTACAACTAGTGTCACAGGAATGGTTCAAAACATAGTCAGTAAGAAGAGTCAGTCTTCTTGTACTTAATTCGGCATTACCCTTTCGTATTGAATTCCGATGCAATTTATGTGCTTCTCCGCCAATAAGAAGGTCAGAGGGATACAGTAAACCTGAAGTGAAGCAACGGAATCTATAACTAGTGGCACAGGAATGGTTCAAACGTAGACTGTAAGAAGAGTCAGTCTTCATGTACCTATGTTGGCATTGTGCCTTTTGTATATAATTCCGATGCAATTTCTGTGTTTCATCGTCAATATGAAGGTCAGAGGTATACAGTAAACCGGAAGTGAAGCATCGGAATCTATAACTAGTGTCACAGGAATGGTTCAAATCATAGACAGTAAGAAGAGTCAGTCTTCTTGTCCTTAAGTCGGCATTGTGCTTTTAGTATTTAATTCCGAATTAATTTCTGTGCTTCATCGTCAATAAGAAGGTCCAAGGGATACAGTAAACCTGGAGTGAAGCATCGGAATCTATAACTAGTGTCACAGGAATGGTTCAAACATAGACAGTAAGAAGAGTCAGACTTCTTGTACTTAAGTCGACTTTGTGCCTTTTCTATTTAATTCCGATGCAATTTCTGTGATGCATCGTCAATAAGAAGGTCAGAGGGATACAATAAACCTGAAGTGAAGCATCGGAATCTATAACTAGTGTCACTGGAATGGTTCAAAATATAGACAGTAAGAAGAGTCAGTCTTCTTGTACTTTAATCCGCATTGTGCCTTTTGTATTTAATTCCGATGAAATTTCTGTGTTTCATCGTCAATAAGAAGGTCCAAGGGATACAGTAAACCTGAAGTGAAGCATCGGAATCTATAACTAGTGTCACAGGAATGGTTCAAAACATAGACAGTAGGAAGGGATTAGTCTTCTTGTACTTAAGTCGGCATTGTGCCTTTCGTATCTAATTCCGATGCAATTTCTGTGTTTCATCGTCAATAAGAAGGTCAGAGGGATACCGCAAACCTGGAGTGAAGCATCGGAATCTATAACTAGTGTCACAGGAATGGTTCAAAACATAGACAGTAAGAAAAGTCAGTCTTCGTGTACTTAAGTCGGCATTCAGCCTTTTGTATTTACTTCCGATGCAATTTCTGTGTTTCATCGTCAATAAGAAATTCCAAGGTTTACAGTAAACCTGAGGTGAAGCATCGGAATCTATAACTAGTGTCACAGGAATGGTTCAAAGCATAGTCAGTAAGAAGAGTCAGTCTTCTTGTACTTAAGTCGGCATTGTACCTTTTCTATTTAATTCTGATGCAATTTCTGTGTTTCATCGTCAATAAGAAGGTCAGAGGGATACAATAAACCTGAAGTGAAGCATCGGAATCTATAACTAGTGTCACAGGAATGGTTCAAAACAAAGTCAGTAAGAAGAGACAGTCATCTTGTCCTTAAGACGGCATTGTGCCTTTTGTATTTAATTCCGATGCAATTTCTGTGTTTCATCGTCAATAAGATGGTCCAAGGGATACAGTATACTTGGAGTGAAGCATCGGAATCTATAACTAGTGTCACAGGAATGGTTCAAAGCATAGTCAGTAAGAAGAGTCAGTCTTCTTGTCCTTAAGGCGGCATTGTGCCTTTTGTATTTAATTCTGATGCAATTTCTGTGTTTCATCGGCAATAAGGTCAGAGGGATACAGTAAACCTGAAGTGAAGCATCGGAATCTATAACTAGTGTCACAGGAATGGTTCAAAACATTGACAGTAGGAAGAGTCGGTCTTCTTGTACTTAAGTCGGCATTGTGCCTTTTGTATTTAATTCCGATGCAATTTCTATGTTTCATCGTTAATAAGAAGGTCAGAGGGATACAGTAAACCTGAAGTGAAGCATCGGATTCTAAAACTAATGTCACAGGAATGTTTCAAATCATTGTCAATAAGAAGAGTCGGTCTTCATGTATTTAAGTCGGCATTGTGCCTTTTGTATTTAATTCCGATGAAATTTCTGTGTTTCATCGTCAATAAGGTGGTTCAAGGGATACAGTAAACCTGAAGTGAAGCATCGGAATCCATAACTAGTGTCACAGGAATTTTTCAAAGCATAGACAGTTGGAGGAGTCAGTGTTCTTGTACTTAATTCGGCATTACCCTTTCGTATTGAATTCCGATGCAATTTATGTGCTTCACCGTTAATAAGAAGGTCAGAGGGATACAGTAAACCTGAAGTGAAGCATCGGAATCTATAACTAGTGGCACAGGAATGGTTCAAACGTAGACAGTAAGAAGAGTCAGTCTTCATGTACCTAAGTCGGCATTGTGCCTATTGTATATAATTCCGATGCAATTTCTGTGTTTCATCGTCAATATGAAGGTCAGAGGTATACAGTAAACCGGAAGTGAAGCATCGGAATCTATAACTAGTGTCACAGGAATGGTTCAAACATAGACAGTAAGAAGAGTCAGACTTCTTGTACTTAAGTCGACTTTGTGCCTTTTCTATTTAATTCCGATGCAATTTCTGTGATGCATCGTCAATAAGAAGGTCAGAGGGATACAATAAACCTGGAGTGAAGCATCGGAATCTATAACTAGTGTCACTGGAATGGTTCAAGGTATAGACAGTAAGAAGAGTCAGTCTTCTTGTACTTAAGTCAGCATTGTGCCTTTTGTAATTAATTCCGATAAAATTTCTGTGTTTCATCGTCTACAAGAAGATCAGAGGGATTGAGTAAACCTGAAGTCAAGCATCGGAATCCATAACTAGTGTCACAGGAATGTTTCAAATCATTGTCAATAAGAAGAGTCGGTCTTCATGTATTTAAGTCGGCATTGTGCCTTTTGTATTTAATTCCGATGAAATATCTGTATTTCATCGTCAATAAGATGGTTCAAGGGATACAGTAAACCTGAAGTGAAGCATCGGAATCCATAACTAGTGTCACAGGAATTTTTCAAACATAGACAGTAGGAAGAGTCAGTGTTCTTGTACTTAAGTCGGCATTGTGCCTTTTGTATTTAATTCTGATGCAATTTCTGTGTTTCATCGTCAATAAGAAGGTCCAAGGGATACAGTAAACCAGAAGTGAAGCATCGGAATCTACAACTAGTATCACAGGATTGGATCAAAATATAGACAGTAAGAAGAGTCAGTCTTCTTGCACTTAAGTCGGCATTGTGCCTTTTCTATTTAATACCGATGCAATTTCTGTGTTTCATCGTCAATAAGTAGGTCAGAGGGATACAGTAAACCTGAAGTGAAGCATCGGAATCTATAACTAGTGTCACAGGAATGGTTCAAAACATAGTCAGTAAGAAGAGTCAGTCTTCTTGTAGTTAATTCGGCATTACCCTTACGTATTGAATTCCGATGCAATTTATGTGCTTCACCGTCAATAAGAAGGTCAGAGGGATACAGTAATCCTGAAGTGAAGCATCGGAATCTATAACTAGTGTCACAGGAATGGTTCAAACATAGACAGTAAGAAGAGTCAGACTTCTTGTACTTAAGTCGACTTTGTGCCTTTTCTATTTAATTCCGATGCAATTTCTGTGATGCATCGTCAATAAAAAGGTCAGAGGGATACAATAAACCTGGAGTGAAGCTTCGGAATCAATAACTAGTGTCACTGGAATGGTTCAAAATATAGACAGTAAGAAGAGTCAGTCTTCTTGTACTTAAGTCGGCATTGTGCTTTTGTATTTAATTCCGATGAAATTTCTGTGTTTTATCGTCAATAAGAAGGTCCAAGGGATACAGTAAACCTGAAGTGAAGCTTCGGACTCTATAACTAGTGTCACAGAAATGGTTCAAAACATAGACAGTAGAAGAGTCAGTCTTCTTGTACTTAAGTCGTTATTGTGCCTTTTGTATTTAATTCCGATGGAATTTCTGTGGTTCATCGTCAATGAGAAGGTCCAAGAGAAACAGTATACCTGAAGTGAAGCATCGGAATCTATAACTAGTGTCACAGGAATGGTTCAAAACATAGTCAGTAAGAAGAGTCAGTTTGCTTGTCCTTAAGTCGGCATTGTGCCTTTTGTATTTAATTCCGATCCAATTTCTGTGTTTCATCGGCAATAAGGTCAGAGGGATACAGTAAACCTGAAGTGAAGCTTCGGAATCTATAACTAGTGTCACAGGAATGGTTCAAAACATAGACAGTAGGAAGAATCAGTCTTCTTGTACTTAAGTCGGCATTGTGCCTTTTGTAATTAATTCCGATGCCATTTCTGTGTTTCATCGACAGTAAGAAGGTCAGAGCGATACAGTAAACTTGAAGTGAAGCATCGGAATCCAAAACTAATGTCACAGGAATGGTTCAAAACATAGACAGTAGGAAGAGTCAGTCTTCTTGTACTTAAGTTGGCACTGTGCCTTTTGTATTTAATTCCGATGCAATTTCTGTGTTTCATCGTCAATAAGAAAGTCAGAGGGATACAGTAAACCAGATGTGAAGCATCAGAATCAATAACTAGTGTCACAGGAATGGTTCAAAACATAGTCCGTAAGAAGATTCAGTCTTCTTGTACTTAAGTCGGCATTGTGCCTTTTGTATTTAATTCTGATGCAAATTGTGTGTTTCATCGTCAATAAGAAGGTCCAAGGGATACAGTTAACCTGCAGTGAAGCATCGGAATCTATAAGTAGTGTCACAGGGACAGTACAAAACATAGACAGTAAGATGAGTCAGTATTCTTGTACTTAAGTCGGCATTGTGCCTTTTGTATTTAATTCCGTTGAAATCTCTGTGTTTCATCGTCAATTAGATGGTTCAAGGGATACAGTAAACCTGAAGTGAAGCATCGGAATCCATAACTAGTGTCACAGGAATTTTTCAAAACATAGACAGTAGGAAGAGTCAGTGTTCTTGTACTTAAGTCGGCATTGTGCCTTTTCTATTTAATTCCGATGCAATTTCTGTGTTTCATCGTCAATAAGAAGGTCCAAGGGATACAGTAAACCTGGAGTGAAGCATCTGAATCTATAACTAGTGTCACAGGAATGGTTCAAAACATAGACGGTAAGAAGAGTCAGACTTCTCATACTTAAGTCGACATTGAGCCTTTTCTATTTAATTCCGAAGCAATTTCTGTGTTCCATCGTCAATAAGAAGGTCCAAGGGATACAGTAAACCAGAAGTGAAGCATCGGAATCTACAACTAGTGTCACAGGATTGGATCAAAACGTAGACAGTAAGAAGAGTCAGTCTTCTTGTACTTAAGTCGGCATTGTGCCTTTTCTATTTAATACCGATGCAATTTCTGTGTTTCATCGTCAATAAGAAGGTCAGAGGGATACAGTAAACCTGAAGTGAAGCATCGGAATCTATAACTAGTGTCACAGGAATGGTTCAAAACATAGTCAGTAAGAAGAGTCAGTCTTCTTGTACTTAATTCGGCATTACCCTTTCGTATTGAATTCCGATGCAATTTGTGTACTTCACCGTCAATAAGAAGGTCAGAGGGATACAGTAAACCTGAAGTGAAGCATCGGAATCTATAACTAGTGGCACAGGAATGGTTCAAACGTAGACAGTAAGAAGAGTCAGTCTTCATGTACCTAAGTCGGCATTGTGCCTTTTGTATATAATTCCGATGCAATTTCTGTGTTTCGTCGTCAATATGAAGGTCGGAGGTATACAGTAAACCGGAAGTGAAGCATCGGAATCTATGACTAGTGTCACAGGAAAGGTTCAAAACATAGTCAGTAAGAAGATTCAGTCTTCTTGGCCTTAAGTCGGCATTGTGCCTTTAGTATTTAATTCCGAATTTATTTCTGTGTTTCATCGTCAATAAGAAGGTCCAAGGGATACAGTAAACATGGAGTAAAGCATCGGAATCTATAACTAGTGTCACAGGAATGGTTCAAACATAGACAGTAAGAAGAGTCAGACTTCTTGTACTTAAGTCGACTTTGTGCCTTTTCTATTTAATTCCGATGCAATTTCTGTGATGCATCGTCAATAAGAAGGTCAGAGGGATACAATAAACCTGGAGTGAAGCATCGGAATCTATAACTAGTGTCACTGGAATGGTTCAAAATATAGACAGTAAGAAGAGTCAGTCTTCTTGTACATAAGTCAGCATTGTGCCTTTTGTATTTAATTCTGATGTAATTTCTGTGTTTCATCGTCAATATGAAGGTCCAAGGGATACAGTAAACCTGAAGTGAAGCATCGGAATCTATAACTAGTGTCACAGGAATGGTTCAAAACATAGACCGTAGGAAGGGTCAGTCTTCTTGTACTTAAATCGGCATTGTGCCTTTCGTATCTAATTCCGATGCAATTTCTGTGTTTCATCGTCGATAAGAAGGTCAGAGGGATACGGCAAACCTGGAGTGAAGCATCGGAATCTATAACTAGTGTCACAGGAATGGTTCAAAACATAGTCAGTAAGAAGAGACAGTCTTCTTGTCCTTAAGTCGGCATTGTGCCTTTGTATTTAATTCCGATCCAATTTCTGTGTTTCATCGGCAATAAGGTCAGAGGGATACAGTAAACCTGAAGTGAAGCTTCGGAATGTATAACTAGTGTCACAGGAATGGTTCAAAACATAGACAGTAGGAAGAATCAGTCTTCTTGTACTTAAGTCGGCATTGTGCCTTTTGTAATTAATTCCGATGCCATTTCTGTGTTTCATTGACAATAAGAAGGTCAGAGGGATACAGTAAACGTGAAGTGAAGCATCGGATTCCAATACTAATGTCACAGGAATGGTTCAAAACATAGACAGTAGGAAGAGTCAGTCTTCTTGTACTTAAGTTGAAACTGTGCCTTTTGTATTTAATTCCGATGCAATTTCTGTGTTTCATCGTCAATAAGAAAGTCAGAGGGATACAGTAAACCAGATGTGAAGCATCAGAATCAATAACTAGTGTCACAGGAATGGTTCAAAACATAGTCTGTAAGAAGATTCAGTCTTCTTGTACTTAAGTGGGCATTGTGCCTTTTGTATTTAATTCTGATGCAATTTCTGTGTTTCATCGTCAATAAGAAGGTCCAAGGGATACAGTAAACCTGCAGTGAAGCATCGGAATCTATAAGTAGTGTCACAGGGACGGTACAAAACATAGACAGTAAGATGAGTCAGTATTCTTGTACTTAAGTCGGCATTGTGCTTTTTGTATTTATTTCCGATGCAATTTCTGTGTTTCATCGTCAATAAGAAGGTCCAAGGGATACCGTAAACCTAAAGTGAAGCATCGGAATCTATAACTAGTGTCACAGGAATGGTTCAAATCATAGTCAGTAGTAAGAGTCGGTCTTCATGTACTTAAGTCGGCATTCTGCCTTTTCTATATATTTCCGATGCAATTTCTGTGTTTCATCGTCAATAAGAAGGTCCAAGGGATACAGTAAACCTTGAGTGTAGCATCGGAATCTATATCTAGTGTCACAGGAATGGTTCAAATCATAGACAGTAAGAGGAGTCAATCTTCGTATACTTAAGTCGGCATTTTGCCTATTGTATTTAATTCCGATGCAATTTCCGTGTTTCATCGTCAATAAGAAGCTCCAAGGGATACAGTAACCCTGAAGTGAAGCATCGGAATCAAAACTAGTTTCACAGGAATGGTTCAAAACATAGTCAGTAAGAAGAGTCAGTCTTCTTGTACTTAAGTCGGCATTGTGCCTTTTGTATTTAACTCCGATGCAATTTCTGTGTTTCATCGTCAATAAGATGGTCCAAGGGATACAGTATACATGGAGTGAAGCATCGGAATCTATAACTAGTGTCACAGGAATGGTTCAAAACATAGACGGTAAGAAGAGTCAGACTTCTTATACTTAAGTCGACATTGTGCCTTTTCTATGTAATTCCGAAGCAATTTCTGTGTTTCATCGTCAATAAGAAGGTCAGAGGGACACAATAAACCTGAAGTGAAGCATCGGAATCTATAACTAGTGTCACAGGAATGGTTCAAAACAAAGTCAGTAAGAAGAGTCAGTCATCTTGTCCTTAAGTGGGCATTGTGCCTTTTGTATTTAATTCCGATGCAATTTCTGTGTTTCATCGTCAATAAGATGGTCCAAGGGATACAGTAAACCTGAAGTGAAGCATCGGAATCTATAACTAGTGTCACAGGAATGGTTCAAAACATTGACAGTAGGAAGAGTCAGTCTTCTTGTACTTAAGTCGGCATTGTGCCTTTTGTATTTAATTCCTATGCAATTTCTATGTTTCATTGTTAATAAGAAGGTCAGAGGGATACAGTAAACCTGAAGTGAAGCATCGGATTCTAAAACTAATGTCACAGGAATGGTTCAAAACATAGACAGTAGGAACAGTCCGTCTTCTTGTACTTAAGTCGGCATTGTGCCTTTTGTAATTAATTCCGATGCAATTTCTGTGTTTCATCATCTACAAGAAGGTCAGAGGGATTGAGTTAACCTGAAGTGAAGCATCGGAATCCATAACTAGTGTCACAGGAATGTTTCAAATCATTGTCAATAAGAAGAGTCGGTCTTCATGTATTTAAGTCGGCATTGTGCCTTTTGTATTTAATTTCGATGAAATTTCTGTGTTTCATCGTCAATTAGATGGTTCAAGGGATACAGTAAACCTGAAGTGAAGCATCGGAATCCATAACTAGTGTCACAGGAATTTTTCAAATCATAGACAGTAGGAAGAGTCAGTGTTCTTGTACTTAAGTCGACATTGTGCCTATTCTATTTAATTCCGAAGCAATTTCTGTGTTTCATCGTCAATAAGAAGGTCCAAGGGATACAGTAATCCAGAAGTGAAGCATCGGAATCTACAACTAGTGTCACAGGATTGGATCAAAACATAGACAGTAAGAAGAGTCAGTCTTCTTGTACTTAAGTCGGCATTGTGCCTTTTCTATTTAATACCGATGCAATTTCTGTGTTTCATCGTCAATAAGAAGGTCAGAGGGATACAGTAAACCTGAAGTGAAGCATCGGAATCTATAACTAGTGTCACAGGAATGGTTCAAAACATAGTCAGTAAGAAGAGTCAGTCTTCTTGTACTTAATTCGGCATTACCCTTTCGTATTGAATTCCGATGCAATTTGTGTGCTTCACCGTCAATAAGAAGGTCAGAGGGATACAGTAAACCTGAAGTGAAGCATCGGAATCTATAACTAGTGGCACAGGAATGGTTCAAACGTAGACAGTAAGAAGAGTCAGTCTACATGTACCTAAGTCGGCATTGTGCCTTTTGTATATAATTCCGATGCAATTTCTGTGTTTCGTCGTCAATATGAAGGTCGGAGGTATACAGTAAACCGGAAGTGAAGCATCGGAATCTATAACTAGTGTCACAGGAATGGTTCAAACCATAGCCAGTAAGAAGATTCAGTCTTCTTGTCCTTAAGTCGGCATTGTGCCTTTAGTATTTAATTCCGAATTAATTTCTGTGTTTCATCGTCAATAAGAAGGTCCAAGGGATGCAGTAAACCTGGAGTAAAGCATCGGAAACTATAACTAGTGTCACAGGAATGGTTCAAACATAGACAGTAAGAAGAGTCAGACTTCTTGTACTTAAGTCGACATTGTGCCTTTTCTATTTAATTCCGATGCAATTTCTGTGATGCATCGTCAATAAGAAGGTCAGAGGGATACAATAAACCTGGAGTGAAGCATCGGAATCTATAACTAGTGTCACAGGAATGGTTCAAAGCATAGACAGTAAGAAGAGTCAGTCTTCGTGTACTTAAGTCGGCATTGTGCCTTTTATATTTAATTCCGATGCTATTTCTGTGATTCATCGTCAATAAGTAGGCCCAAGGGATACAGTAAACCTGGAGTGAAGCATCGGAATCTATAACTAGTGTCACAGGAATGGTTCAAAGCATAGACAGTAAGAAGAGTCAGTCTTCGTGTACTTAAGTCGGCATTGTGCCTTTTATATTTAATTCCGATGCTATTTCTGTGATTCATCGTCAATAAGAAGGCCCAAGGGTTACAGAAAACTGGACTGAAGCATCGGACTCTATAACTAGTGTCACAGAAATGGTTCAAACCATAGACAGTAGAAGAGTCAGTCTTCTTGTACTTAAGTCATTATTGTGCCTATTGTATTTAATTTCGATGGAATTTCTGTGTTTCATCGTCAATAAGAAGGTCCAAGAGAAACAGTGTACCTGAAGTGAAGCATCGGAATCTATAACTAGTGTCACGGGAATGGTTCAAAACATAGTCAGTAAGAAGAGACAGTCTTCTTGTCCTTAAGTCGGCATTGTGCCTTTTGTATTTAATTCCGATCCAATTTCTGTGTTTCATCGGCAATAAGGTCAGAGGGATACAGTAAACCTGAAGTGAAGCTTCGGAATCTATAACTAGTGTCACAGGAATGGTTCAAAACATAGACAGTAGGAAGAATCAGTCTTCTTGTACTTAAGTCGGCATTGTGCCTTTTGTAATTAATTCAGATGCCCTTTCTGTGTTTCATTGACAATAAGAAGGTCAGAGGGATACAGTAAACGTGAAGCGAAGCATCGGATTCCAATACTAATGTCACAGGAATGGTTCAAAGCATAGACAGTAGGAAGAGTCAGTCTTCTTGTACTTAAGTTGGCACTGTGCCTTTTGTATTTAATTCCGATGCAATTTCTGTGTTTCATCGTCAATAAGAAAGTCAGAGGGTTACAGTAAACCAGATGTGAAGCATCAGAATCAATAACTAGTGTCACAGGAATGGTTCAAAACATAGTCTGTAAGAAGATTCAGTCTTCTTGTACTTAAGTCAGCATTGTGCCTTTTGTATTTAATTCTGATGCAATTTCTGTGTTTCATCGTCAATAAGAAGGTCCAAGGGATACAGTAAACCTGCAGTGAAGCATCGGAAACTATAAGTAGTGTCACAGGGACGGTACAAAACATAGACAGTAAGATGAGTCAGTATTCTTGTACTTAAGTCGGCATTGTGCTTTTTGTATTTATTTCCGATGCAATTTCTGTGTTTCATCGTCAATAAGAGGGTCCAAGGGATACCGTAAACCTAAAGTGAAGCATCGGAATCTATAACTAGTGTCGCAGGAATGGTTCAAATCATAGTCAGTAGTAAGAGTCGGTCTTCATGTACTTAAGTCGGCATTGTGCCTTTTCTATTTATTTCCGATGCAATTTCTGTGTTTCATCGTCAATAAGAGGGTCCAAGGGATACAGTAAACCTTGAGTGTAGCATCGGAATCTATATCTAGTGTCACAGGAATGGTTCAAATCATAGACAGTAAGAAGAGTCAATCTTCGTATACTTAAGTCGGCATTTTGCCTTTTGTATTTAATTCCGATGCAATTTCCGTGTTTCATCGTCAATAAGAAGCTCCAAGGGATACAGTAACCCTGAAGTGAAGCATCGGAATCAAAACTAGTTTCACACAAATGGTTCAAAACATAGTCAGTAAGAAGAGTCAGTCTTCTTGTACTTAAGTCGGCATTGTGCCTTTTGTATTTAATTCCGATGCAATATCTGTGTTTCATCGTCAATAAGATGGTCCAAGGGATACAGTATACTTGGAGTGAAGCATCGGAATCTATAACTAGTGTCACAGGAATGGTTCAAAACATAGACGGTAAGAAGAGTCAGACTTCTTATACTTAAGTCGACATTGTGCCTTTTCTATGTAATTCCGAAGCAATATCTGTGTTTCATCGTCAATAAGAAGGTCAGAGGGACACAATAAACCTGAAGTGAAGCATCGGAATCTATAACTAGTGTCACAGGAATGGTTCAATACAAAGTCAGTAAGAAGAGTCAGTCATCTTGTCCTTAAGTGGGCATTGTGCCTTTTGTATTTAATTCCGATGCGATTTCTGTGTTTCATCGTCAATAAGATGGTCCAAGGGATACAGTAAACGTGAAGTGAAGCATCGGAATCTATAACTAGTGTCACAGGAATGGTTCAAAACATTGACAGTAGGAAGAGTCAGTCAACTTGTACTTACGTCGGCATTGTGCCTTTTGTATTTAATTCCTATGCAATTTCTATGTTTCATTGTTAATAAGAATGTCAGAGGGATACAGTAAACCTGAAGTGAAGCATTGGAATCCATAACTAGTGTCACAGGAATTTTTCAAATCATAGACGGTAGGAAGAGTCAGTCTTCTTGTACTTAAGTCGGCATTGTGCCTTTTGTAATTAATTCCGATGCAATTTCTGTGTTTCATCATCTACAAGAAGGTCAGAGGGATTGAGTTAACCTGAAGTGAAGCATCGGAATCTATAACTAGTGGCACAGGAATGGTTCAAACGTAGACAGTAAGAAGAGTCAGTCTTCATGTACCTAAGTCGGCATTGTGTTTTTTGTATATAATTCCGATGCAATTTCTGTGTTTCGTCGTCAATATGAAGGTCGGAGGTATACAGTAAACCGGAAGTGAAGCATCGGAATCTATAACTAGTGTCACAGGAATGGTTCAAACCATAGCCAGTAAGAAGAGTCAGTCTTCTTGTCCTTAAGTCCGCATTGTGCCTTTTGTATTTAATTCCGATCCAATTTCTGTGTTTCATCGGCAATAAGGTCAGAGGGATACAGTAAACCTGAAGTGAAGCTTCGGAATCTATAACTAGTGTCACAGGAATGGTTCTTAACATAGACAGTAGGAAGAATCAGTCTTCATGTACTTAAGTCGGCATTGTGCCTTTTGTAATTAATTCCGATGCCATTTCTGGGTTTCATCGACAATAAGAAGGTCAGAGGGATACAGTAAACTTGAAGTGAAGCATCGGAATCCAAAACTAATGTCACAGGAATGGTTCAAAACATAGTCTGTAAGAAGATTCAGTCTTCTTGTACTTAAGTCGGCATTGTGCCTTTTGTATTTAATTCTGATGCAATTTCTGTGTTTCTTCGTCAATAAGAAGATCCAAGGGATACAGTAAACCTGCAGTGTAGCATCGGAATCTATAAGTAGTGTCACAGGGACGGTACAAAACATAGACAGTAAGATGAGTCAGTATTCTTGTACTTAAGTCGGCATTGTGCTTATTGTATTTATTTCCGATGCAATTTCTGTGTTTCATCGTCAATAAGAAGGTCCAAGGCATACAGTAAACCTCAACTGAAGCATCGGAATCTATAACTAGTGTCACAGGAATGGTTCAAATCATAGTCAGTAGTAAGAGTCGGTCTTCATGTACTTAAGTCGGCATTGTACCTTTTAATATGTAATTCCGATGCAATATCAGTGTTTCATCGTCAATAAGAAGGTAGAAGGGATACAGTAGACCTGAAGTGAAGCATCGGAATCTATAACTAGTGTCACAGGAATGGTTCAAACATAGACAGTAGAAAGAGTCAGTCTTCTTGTACTTAAGTCGCAATTGTGCATTTTCTATTTAATTCCGATGCAATTTCTGTGTTTCATCGTCAATAAGAAGGTCCAAGGGATACAGTAAACCTGGAGTGTAGCATCGGAATCTGTATCTAGTGTCACAGGAATGGTTCAAAACATAGACAGTAAGAAGAGTCAATCTTCGTATACTTAAGTCGGCATTTTGCCTTTTGTATTTAATTCCGATGCAATTTCCGTGTTTCATCGTCAATAAGAAGGTCCAAGGGATACAGTACACCTGAGGTGAAGCATCGGAATCTGTAACTAGTGTCACAGGAATGGTTCAAACATAGTCAGTAAGAAGAGTCAGTCTTCTTGTAATTAAGTCGGCATTGAGCCTTTTGTATTTAATTTCGATGCAATTTCTGTGTTTCATCGTCAATATGAAGGTGAGAGGGATACAGTAAACCGGAAGTGTAGCATCGGAATGTATAGCTAGTGTAACAGGAATGGTTCAAAACATAGGCAGTAAGAAGAGTCAGCCTTCTTGTCCTTAAGACGGCATAGTGCCTTTTGTATTCAATTCCGATGGAACGTCTGTGTTTCATCGTCAATAAGAAGGTCCAAGGGATACAGTAAACCTGAAGTGAAGCATCGGAATCTATAACTAGTGTCACAGGAATGGTTCAAACATAGGCAGTAAGAAGAGTCAGTCTTCTTGTACTTAATTCTGCATTGTGCCTTTTGTATTTAATTCCGATGCAATTTCTGAGTTTCATCGTCAATAAGAAGGACCAAGGGATACAGTAAACCTGAAGTGAAGCATCGGAATTTATAACTAGTGTCACAGGGATGGTTCAAAACATAGACAGTAAGAAGAGTCAGTCTTCTTGTACTTAAGTCGGCATTGTTCCATTTCTATTTAATTCCGATGCAATTTCAGTGTTTCATCGTCAATAAGAAGGTCGGAGGGATACAGTAATCCTGAAGTGAAGCATCGGAATCTATAACTAGTGTCACAGGAATGGTTCAAACAAAGTCAGTAAGAAAAGTCAGTCTTCTTGTCCTTAAGTCGGCATTGTGCCTTTTGTATTTAATTCCGATGTAATTTCTGTGTTTCATCGTCAATACGAAGGTCCAAGTGATACAGTAAACCTGAAGTGAAGCATCGGAATTTATAACTAGTGTCACAGGGATGGTTCAAAATATAGACAGTAAGAAGAGTCAGTCTTCTTGTACTTAAGTCGGCATTGTTCCTTTTCTATTTAATTCCGATGCAATTTCAGTGTTTCATCGTCAATAAGAAGGTCGGAGGGATACAGTTATCCTGAAGTGAAGCATCGGAATCTATAACTAGTGTCACAGGAATGGTTTAAAACATAGTCAGTAAGAAGAGTCAGTCTACTTGTACTTAAGTCGGCATTGTGCCTTTTCTATTTATTTCCGATGCAATTTCTGTAATTCATCGTCAATAAGAAGGTCCAAGGGATACATTAAACCTGAAGTGAAGCATCGGAATTCATAACTAGTGTCACAGGAATGGTTCAAATCACAGTCAGAAAGGAGAGTCAGTCTTCTTGCAGTTAAGTCGGCATTGTGCCTTTTGTATTTAATTCCGATGCAATTTTTGTGCTTCATCGTCAATAAGAAGGTCCAAAGGATACAGTAAACCTGAGGTGAAGCATGGGAATCTATAACTAGTGTCACAGGAATGGTTCAAAACATAGTCAGTAAGGAGAGTCAGTCTTCTTGTACTTAAATCGGCATTGTGCCTTTTCTATTTAATTCCGATGCAATTTCTGTGTTTCATCGTCAATAAGAAGGTCCAAGGGATACAGTAAACCTGAGGTGAAGCATCGGAATCTATAACTAGTGTCACAGGAATGGTTCAAACATAGTCAGTAAGAAGATTCAGTCTTCTTGTACTTAAGTCGGCATTGTACCTTTTCTATTTAATTCCGATGCAATTTCTGTGTTTCATCATCAATAAGAAGGTCCAAGGGATTCAGTAAACCTGGAGTGAAGCATCGGAATCTATACCTAGTGTCACAGGAATGGTTCAAAACATAGACAGTAAGAAGAGTCAGTTTCCTTGTACTTAATTCTGCACTGTGCCTTTTGTATTTAATTCCGATGCAATTTCTGTGTTTCATCGTCAATAAGAAGGTCCAAGGGATACAGTAAACCTGGAGTCAAGCATCGGAATCTATAACTAGTGTCAATGGTATGGTTCAAAACACAAACAGTAAGAAGAGTCAGTCTTCTTTTACTTAAGTCGGCATTGTGCCTTTTGTATTTAATTCCGATGCAATTTCTGTGTTTCATCGTCAATAAGAAGGTCAGAGGGATACACTAGACCTGAAGTGAAGCATCAGAATTCATAACTAGTGTCACAGAAATGGTTCAAAACATAGTCAGAAAGGAGAGTCAGTCTTCTTGTACTTAAGTCGGCATTGTGCATTTTGTATTTAATTCCGATGCAATTTCTGTCTTTCATCGTCATTAGGAAGGTCCAAGGGATACAGTAAACCTGAGGTGAAGCATCGGAATCAATAACTAGTTTCACAGGAATGGTTCAAAACATAGTCAGTAAGAAGAGTCAGTCTTCTTGTACTTAAGTCGGCATTGTGCCTTTTCTATTTAATTCCGATGCAATTTCTGTGTTTCATCGTCAATAAGAAGGTCAGAGGGATACAGTAATCCTGAACGGAAGCATCGGAATCTATAACTAGTGTCACAGGAATGGTTCAAAACATAGTAAGTAAGAACAGTCAGTCTTCTTGTAGTTAAGTCGGCATTGTGCCTTTTCTATTAAAGTCCGATGCAATTTCTGTGTTTCATCGTCAATAAGACGGTCCAAGGGATATAGTAAACCTGGAGTGAAGCATCGGAAACTATAACTAGTGTCACAGGAATGGTTCAAAAGATAGACAGTAAGAAGAGTCAGTCTTCTTGTACTTACGTCGGCATAGTGCCTTTTCTATTTAATTCCGATGCAATTTGTGTGTTTCATCGTCAATAAGAAGGTCCAAGGGATACAGTAAACCTGAAGTGAAGCATCGGGATCTAAAACTAGTGTCACAGGAATCGTTCAAAACATAGTCAGTAGGAAGTGTCAGTCTTCTTGTACGTAAGTCGGCATAGTGCCTTTTCTATTTAATTCCGATGCAATTTGTGTGTTTCATCGTCAATAAGAAGGTCCAAGGGATACAGTAAACCTGGAGTGAAGCATCGGAATCTATAACTAGTGTGAATGGTATGGTTCAAAGCAAGGACGGTAAGAAGAGTCAGTCTTCTTGTACTTAAGTCGGCATTGTGCCTTTTGTATTTAATTACGATGCAATGTCTGTGTTTCATCGACATTAAAAAGGTCAGAGGGATACAGTAAACCTGAAGTGAAGCATCGGAATCTATAGCTAGTGTCACAGGAATGGTTCAAAACATAGTCAGTAAGAAGAGTCAATCTTGTTGTCCGTAAGTCGGCATTGTGCCTTTTGTATTTAATTCCGAAGCAGTTTCTGTGTTTCATCGTCAATAAGATGGTCCAAGGGATGCAGTAAACCAAGAGTGAAGCATCGGAATCTATAACTAGTGTCACCGAAATGGTTCAAAACATAGACAGTAAGAAGAGTCAGTCTTCTTGTACCTAATTCGGCATTGTGCCTTTTGTATTTAATTCCGATGCAATTTCTGTGTTTCATCGTCAATAACAAGGTCCAAGGGATACAGTAAACCTCAAGTGAAGCATCGGAACTTATAACGGGTTTCACAGGAATGGTTCAAAACATAGTCAGTAGGAAGAGTCGGTCTTCATGTACTTAAGTCGGCATTGTGCCTTTTCTATTTAATTCCGATGCAATATCTGTGTTTCATCGTCAATAAGAAGGTCCGAGGGATACCGTAATCCTGAAGGGAAGCATCGGAATCTATAACTAGTGTCACAGGAATGGTTCAAAACATAGTCAGTAAGAAGAGTCAGTCTTCTTGTAGTTAAGTCGGCATTGTGCCTTTTCTACTTAAGTCTGATGCAATTTCTGTGTTTCATCGTCAATAAGAAGGTCCAAGGGATACAGTAAACCTGGAGTGAAGCATCGGAAACTATAACTAGTGTCACAGGAATGGTTCAAAACATAGACAGTAAGAAGAGTCAGTCTTCATGTCCTTAAGTCGGCATTTTGCGTTTTGTATTTAATTCCGATGCAATTTCTGTGTTTTATCGTCATTAAGAAGGTAGAAGGCATACAGTAAACCTGAGGTGAAGCATCGGAATCTATAACTAGTGTCACAGGAATGGTTCAAAACATAGTCAGTAAGAAGAGTCAGTCTTCTTGTACTTAAGTCGGCATTGTACCTTTTCTATTTAATTCCGATGCAATTTCTGTGTTTCATCGTCAATAAGAAAGTCCAAGGGATACATTAAACATGAAGTGAAGCATCGGAATTTATAACTAGTGTCAATGGAATGGTTCAAAACATTGTCAGTAAGAAGAGTCAGTCTTCTTGTCCTTAAGTCGGCATTGTGCCTTTTGTAATTAATTCCGAAGCAATTTCTGTGTTTCATCCTCAATAAGAAGGTCCAAGGGATACAGTAAACCTGGAGTGAAGCATTGAATATATAGCTAGTGTCACAGGAATGGTTCAAAACATAGACAGTAAGAAGAGTGAGTCTTCTTGTACTTAATTCTGCTTTGTGCCTTTTGTATTTAATTCCGATGCAATTTCTGTGTTTCATCGTCAATAAGAAGGTCCAAGGTATACAGTATACCTGATGTGAAGCATCGGAATTTATAACTAGTGTCACAGGAATGGTTCAAACATAGTCAGTAAAGAGAGTCAGTCTTCTTGTACTTAAGTCGGCATTGTGCCTTTTGAATTTAATTCCGATGCAATTTCTGTGTTTCATCGTCAATAAGAAGGTCAGAGGGGTACAGTAAACCTGAAACCTGAAGTGAAGCATCGTAATCTACAGCTAGTGTCACAGGAATGTTTCGAAACATAGACAGTAAGAAGAGTCAGTCTTCTTGTACTTAAGTCGGCATTGTGTCTTTTATATTTAATTCCGATGCAATTTCTGTGTTTCGTCATCAATAAGAAGGTCAGAGGGATACAGTAAACCTGAAGTGAGGCATCGGAATCCAAAACTAGTGTCACAGGAATGGTTCAAATCATAGACAGTAGGATGAGTCAGTCTTCTTGTACGTAAGTCGGCATTGTGCCTTTAGTATTTAATTCCGATGCAATTTCTGTGTTTCATCGTCAAAAAGATGGTCCAAGGTATACAGTAAAACTAAAGTGAAGCATCGGAATCTATAACTAGTTTCACAGGAATGGTTCAGAACATAGTCAGTAAGAAGAGTCAGTCTTCTTGTACTTAAGTCTTCATTGTGCCTTTTCAATTTAATTCCGATGCTAATTCAGTGTTTCATCGTCAATAAGAAGGCCCAAGGGATACAGTAAACCTTGAGAGAAGCATCGGAATCAATAACTAGTGTCACAGGAATGGTTCTAAAGGTAGACAGTAAGAAGAGTAAGACTACTTGTACTTAAGTCGACATTGTGCCTTTTCTATTTAATTCCGATTCAATTTCTGTGTTTCATTGTCAATAAGAAGGCCAGAGGGATACAATCAACCTGAAGTGAAGCATCGGAATCTATAACTAGTGTCACAGGAATGGTTCAAAACAAAGTCAGTAAGAAGAGTCAGTCTTCTTGTCCTTAAGTCGACATTGTGCCATTTGCATTTAATTCCGTTGCAATTTCTGTGTTTCATCGTCAATAAGAAGGTCCAAGGGATACAGTAAACCTGGAGTGAAGCATCGGAATCTATATCTAGTGTCACAGGAATGGTTCAAAGCATAGACAGTAAGAAGAGTCAGTCTTCGTGTACTTAAGTCGGCATTGTGCCTTTTATATTTAATTCCGATGCTATTTCTGTAATTCATCGTCAATAAGAAGGCCCAAGGGTTACAGGAAACTGGAGTGAAGCATCGGACTCTATAACTAGTGTCACAGAAATGGTTCAAAACATAGACAGTAGAAGAGTCAGTCTTCTTGTACTTAAGTCGTTATTGTGCCTTTTGTATTTAATTCCGATGCAATTTCTGTGTTTCATCGTCAATAAGAACGTCCAAGAGAAACAGTATACCTGAAGTGAAGCATCGGAATCTATAACTAGTGTCACAGGAATGGTTCAAAACATAGTCAGTAAGAAGAGTCAGTCTTCTTGTCCTTAAGTCGGCATTGTGCCTTTTGTATTTAATTCCGATCCAATTTCTGTATTTCATCGGCAATAAGGTCAGAGGGATACAGCAAACCTGAAGTGAAGCTTCGGAATCTATAACTAGTGTCACAGGAATGGTTCAAAACATAGACAGTAGGAAGAATCAGTCTTCTTGTACTTAAGTCGGCATTGTGCCTTTTGTAATTAATTCCGATGCCATTTCTGTGTTTCATCGACAATAAGAAGTTCAGAGGGATACAGTAAGCTTGAAGTGAAGCATCGGAATCCAAAACTAATGACACAGGAATGGTTCAAACCATAGAAAGTAGGAAGAGTCAGTCTTCTTGTACATAAGTTGGCACTGTGCCTTTTGTATTTAATTCCGATGCAATTTCTGTGTTTCATCGTCAATACGAAAGACAGAGGGATACAGTAAACCAGATGTGAAGCATCAGAATCAATAACTAGTGTCACAGGAATGGTTCAAAAGATAGTCAGTAAGAAGATTCAGTCTACTTGTACTTAAGTCGGCATTGTGCGTTTTGTATTTAATTCCGATGCAATTTCCGTGTTTCATCGTCAATAAGAAAGTCGAAGGGATACAGTAAACCTGGAGTGAAGCATCGGAATCTATAACTAGTGTCACTGGAATGGTTCAAAACATAGGCAGTAAGAACAGTCAGTCTTCTTGTCCTTTAGTCGGGACAGTGCCTTTTGTATTTAATTCCGATGTAATTTCTAAGTTTCTTCGTCAATAAGAAGGTCCAAGGGATACAGTAAACCTGGAGTGAAGCATCGGAATCTATAACTAGTGTCACAGGAATGGTTCAAAACATAGACAGTAAGAAGAGTCAGTCTTCTTGTACTTAATTCTGCATTGTGCCTTTTGTATTTAATTCCGATGCAACTTCAGTGTTTCATCGTCAATAAGAAGGTCCAAGGGATACAGTAAACCTGAAGTGAAGCATGGGATTTTATAACTAGTGTCACAGGAATGGTTCAAAACAAAGTCAGTAAGGAGAGTCAGTCTTCTTGTACTTAAGTCGGCTTTTTTCCCTTTTGTATTTAATTCCAATGCAATTTTTGTTTTTCATCGTCAATACGAAGGTCCAAAGGATACAGTAAACTTGGAGTGAAGCATCGGAATCTATAACTAGTGTCACAGGAATGGTTCAAATCATAGACATTAAGAACAGTCAGTCTTCTTGATTCTTAAGTCGGCATTGTGCCTTTTGTATTTAATTCCGATGGAATTTCTGTGTTTCATCGTCAATACGAAGGTCCAAGGGATACAGTAATCCTGAAGTGAAGCATCGGAATCTATAACTAGTGTCACAGGAATGGTTCAAAACATAGGCAGTAAGAAGAGTCAGTCTTCTTGTACTTAATTCTGCATTGTGCATTTTGTATTTAATTCCGATGCAATTTCTGTGTTTCATCGTCAATAAGAAGGTCCAAGGGATACAGTAAACCTGAAGTGAAGCACCGGAATTTATAACTAGTGTCACAGGAATGGTTCAAAACATAGTCAGTAAGAAGAGTCAGTCTTCTTGTCCTTAAGTCGGCATTGTGCCTTTTCTATTTATTTCCGATGCAATTTCTGTGTTTCATCGTCAGTAAGAAAGTCCAAGGGATATAGTAAACCTGGAGTGAAGCATCGGTATCTATAACTAGTGTCACAGGAATGGTTCAAATCATAGACAGTAAGAAGAGTCAGTCTTCTAGTACTTACGTCGACATTGTGCCTTTTCTATTTAATTCCGATGCTATTTCTGTGTTTCTTCGTCAATAAGAAGGTCAGAGGGATACAACAAACCTGAAGTGAAGCATCGGAATCTATATCTAGTGTCACAGGAATGGTTCAAACAAAGTCAGTTAGAAGAGTCAGTCTTCTTGTCCTTAAGTCGGCATTGTGCCTTTTGTATTTAATTCCGATGCTATTTCTGTGTCTCATCGTCAATAAGAAGGTCCATGGGATACAGTAAACCTGAAGTGAAGCATCGGAATTTATAACTAGTGTCACAGGGATGGTTCAAAATATAGACAGTAAGAAGAGTCAGTCTTCTTGTACTTAAGTCGGCATTGTTCCTTTTCTATTTAATTCCGATGCAATTTCAGTGTTTCATCGTCAATAAGAAGGACAGAGGGATACAGTAATCCTGAAGTGAAGCATCGGAATCTATAACTAATGTCACAGGAATGGGTTAAAACATAGTCAGTAAGAAGAGTCAGTCTACTTGTACTTAAGTCGGCATTGTGCCTTTTCTATTTATTTCCGATGCAATTTCTGTGTTTCATCGTCAATAAGCAGGTCCAAGGGATACATTAAACCTGAAGTGAAGCATCGGAATTCATAACTAGTGTCACAGGAATGGTTCAAATCACAGTCAGAAAGGAGAGTCAGTCTTCTTGCACTTAAGTCGGCATTGTGCCTTTTGTATTTAATTCCGATGCAATTTCTGTGTTTCAACGTCAATAAGAAGGTCCAAGGGATACAGCAAACCTGAGGTGAAGCTTCGGAATCTATAACTAGTGTCAATGGAATGGTTCAAAACATAGACAGTAAGAAGAGTCAGTCTTCTTGTACTTAAGTCGGCATTGTGCCTTTTGTATTTAATTCCGATGCATTTTCTGTGTTTCATCATCAATAAGAAGGTCCAAGGGATACAGTAAACCTGGAGTGAAGCATCGGAATCTATAGCTAGTGTCACAGGAATGGTTCAAAACACAGTCAGTAAGAAGAGTCAGTCTTCTTGTCCTTAAGTCGTCATTGTGCCTTTTGTATTTAATTCCGATGCAATTTCTGTGTTTCATCATCAATAAGAAGGTCCAAGGGATACAGTAAACCTGGAGTGATGCATCGGAATCTATAACTAGTGTCACAGGAATGGTTCAAATCATAGACAGTAAGAAGAGTCAGTCTCCTTGTACATAATTCTGCACAGTGCCTTTTGTATTTAATTCCGATGCAATTTCTGTGTTTCATTGTCAATAAGAAGGACCAAGGGATACAGTAAACCTGGAGTGAAGCATCGGAGTCTATAACTAGTGTCACAGGACTGGTTCAAAAATAGACAGTAAGAAGATTCAGTCTTCTTGAACTTCATTGGGCATTGTGCCTTCTGTATTTAATTCCGATGCAATTTCTGTGTTTCATCGTCAATAAGAAGGTCAGAGGGATACAGTAAACCTGAAGTGAAGCATTCGAATCCATAACTAGTGTCACAGGAATGGTTCAAAACATAGTCAGTAAGAAGAGTTAGTCTTCTTGTACTTAAGTCGGCATTGTGCCTTTTGTATTTAATTCCGATGCAATTTCTGTGTTTCATCGTCAATAAGTAGGTCCATGGGATACAGTAAACCTGGAGGGAAACACCGGAATCTGTAACTAGTGTCACAGGAATGGTTCAAATCATAGACAGTAAGAAGAGTCTGTATTCGTGTACTTCAGTCGGCATTTTGCCTTTTGTATTTAATTCCGATGCAATTTTTGTGTTTCTTCGTCAATAAGAAGGTCCAAGGGATTCAGTAAACCTGAAGTGAAGCATCGGAATCTATAACTAGTGTCACAGGAATGGTTCAAAACATAGTCAGTAAGAAGAGTCAGTCTTCTTGTCCTTAAGTCGGCATTGTGCCTTTTGTATTTAATTCCGATCCAATTTCTGTATTTCATCGGCAATAAGGTCAGAGGGATACAGCAAACCTGAAGTGAAGCTTCGGAATCTATAACTAGTGTCACAGGAATGGTTCAAAACATAGACAGTAGGAAGAATCAGTCTTCTTGTACTTAAGTCGGCATTGTGCCTTTTGTAATTAATTCCGATGCCATTTCTGTGTTTCATCGACAATAAGAAGGTCAGAGGGATACAGTAAACTTGAAGTGAAGCATCGGAATCCAAAGCTAATGACACAGGAATGGTTCAAAACATAGAAAGTAGGAAGAGTCAGTCTTCTTGTACTTAAGTTGGCACTGTGCCTTTTGTATTTAATTCCGATGCAATTTCTGTGTTTCATCGTCAATACGAAAGTCAGAGGGATACAGTAAACCTGAAGTGAAGCATCGGAATCCATAACTAGTGTCACAGGAATGTTTCAAATCATTGTCAATAAGAAGAGTCGGTCTTCATGTATTTAAGTCGGCATTGTGACTTTTGTATTTAATTCCGATGAAATTTCTGTGTTTCATCGTCAATTAGATGATTCAAGGGATACAGTAAACCTGAAGTGAAGCATCGGAATCCATAACTAGTGTCACAGGAATTTTTCAAATCATAGACAGTAGGAAGAGTCGGTGTTCTTGTACTTAAGTCGACATTGTGCCTATTCTATTTAATTCCGAAGCAATTTCTGTGTTTCATCGTCAATAAGAAGGTCAAAGGGATACAGTAATCCAGAAGTGAAGCATCGGAATCTACAACTAGTGTCACAGGATTGGATCAAAACATAGACAGTAAGAAGAGTCAGTCTTCTTGTACTTAAGTCGGCATTGTGCCTTTTCTATTTAATACCGATGCAATTTCTGTCTTTCATCGTCAATAAGAAGGTCAGAGGGATACGGTAAACCTGAAGTGAAGCATCGGAATCTATAACTAGTGTCACAGGAATGGTTCAAAACATAGTCAGTAAGAAGAGTCAGTCTTCTTGTACTTAATTCGGCATTACCCTTTCGTATTGAATTCCGATGCAATTTGTGTGCTTCACCGTCAATAAGAAGGTCAGAGGGATACAGTAAACCTGAAGTGAAGCATCGGAATCTATAACTAGTGGCACAGGAATGGTTCAAACGTAGACAGTAAGAAGAGTCAGTCTTCATGAAGCTAAGTCGGCATTGTGCCTTTTGTATATAATTCCGATGCAATTTCTGTGTTTCGTCGTCAATATGAAGGTCGGAGGTATACAGTAAACCGGAAGTGAAGCATCGGAATCTATAACTAGTGTCACAGGAATGGTTCAAACCATAGCCAGTAAGAAGAGTCAGTCTTCTTGTCCTTAAGTCGGCATTGTGCCTCTAGTATTTAATTCCGAATTAATTTCTGTGTTTCATCGTCAATAAGAAGGTCCAAGGGATACAGTAAACCTGGAGTAAAGCATCGGAATCTATAACTAGTGTCACAGGAATGGTTCAAACATAGACAGTAAGAAGAGTCAGACTTCTTGTACTTAAGTCGACTTTGTGCCTTTTCTATTTAATTCCGATGCAATTTCTGTGATGCATCGTCAATAAGAAGGTCAGAGGGATACAATAAACCTGGAGTGAAGCATCGGAATCTATAACTAGTGTCACTGGAATGGTTCAAAATATAGACAGTAAGAAGAGTCAGTCTTCTTGTACTTAAGTCAGCATTGTGCCTTTTGTATTTAATTCCGATGAAATTTCTGTGTTTCATCGTCAATAAGAAGGTCCAAGGGATACAGTAAACCTGAAGTGAAGCATCGGAATCTATAACTAGTGTCACAGGAATGGTTCAAAACATAGACCGTAGGAAGGGTCAGTCTTCTTGTACTTAAGTCGGCATTGTGCCTTTCGTATCTAATTCCGATGCAATTTCTGTGTTTCATCGTCAATAAGAAAGTCAGAGGGATACGGCAAACCTGGAGTGAAGCATCGGAATCTATAACTAGTGTCACAGGAATGGTTCAAAACATAGGCAGTAAGAAGAGTCAGTCTTCTTGTACTTAATTCTGCATTGTGCATTTTGTATTTAATTCCGATGCAATTTCTGTGTTTCATCGTCAATAAGAAGGTCCAAGGGATACAGTAAACCTGAAGTGAAGCACCGGAATTTATAACTAGTGTCACAGGAATGGTTCAAAACATAGTCAGTAAGAAGAGTCAGTCTTCTTGTCCTTAAGTCGGCATTGTGCCTTTTCTATTTATTTCCGATGCAATTTCTGTGTTTCATCGTCAGTAAGAAAGTCCAAGGGATATAGTAAACCTGGAGTGAAGCATCGGTATCTATAACTAGTGTCACAGGAATGGTTCAAATCATAGACAGTAAGAAGAGTCAGTCTTCTAGTACTTACGTCGACATTGTGCCTTTTCTATTTAATTCCGATGCTATTTCTGTGTTTCTTCGTCAATAAGAAGGTCAGAGGGATACAACAAACCTGAAGTGAAGCATCGGAATCTATATCTAGTGTCACAGGAATGGTTCAAACAAAGTCAGTTAGAAGAGTCAGTCTTCTTGTCCTTAAGTCGGCATTGTGCCTTTTGTATTTAATTCCGATGCTATTTCTGTGTCTCATCGTCAATAAGAAAGTCCATGGGATACAGTAAACCTGAAGTGAAGCATCGGAATTTATAACTAGTGTCACAGGGATGGTTCAAAATATAGACAGTAAGAAGAGTCAGTCTTCTTGTACTTAAGTCGGCATTGTTCCTTTTCTATTTAATTCCGATGCAATTTCAGTGTTTCATCGTCAATAAGAAGGACAGAGGGATACAGTAATCCTGAAGTGAAGCATCGGAATCTATAACTAATGTCACAGGAATGGGTTAAAACATAGTCAGTAAGAAGAGTTAGTCTACTTGTACTTAAGTCGGCATTGTGCCTTTTCTATTTATTTCCGATGCAATTTCTGTGTTTCATCGTCAGTAAGCAGGTCCAAGGGATACATTAAACCTGAAGTGAGGCATCGGAATTCTTAACTAGTGTCACAGGAATGGTTCAAATCACAGTCAGAAAGGAGAGTCAGTCTTCTTGCACTTAAGTCGGCATTGTGCCTTTTGTATTTAATTCCGATGCAATTTCTGTGTTTCAACGTCAATAAGAAGGTCCAAGGGATACAGCAAACCTGAGGTGAAGCTTCGGAATCTATAACTAGTGTCAATGGAATGGTTCAAAACATAGACAGTAAGAAGAGTCAGTCTTCTTGTACTTAAGTCGGCATTGTGCCTTTTGTATTTAATTCCGATGCATTTTCTGTGTTTCATCGTCAATAAGAAGGTCAGAGGGGTACAGTAAACCTGAAGTGAAGCATCGGAATCTATAGCTAGTGTCACAGGAATGGTTCAAAACACAGTCAGTAAGAAGAGTCAGTCTTCTTGTCCTTAAGTCGTCATTGTGCCTTTTGTATTTAATTCCGATGCAATTTCTGTGTTTCATCATCAATAAGAAGGTCCAAGGGATACAGTAAACCTGGAGTGATGCATCGGAATCTATAACTAGTGTCACAGGAATGGTTCAAATCATAGACAGTAAGAAGAGTCAGTCTATTTGTACATAATTCTGCACAGTGCCTTTTGTATTTAATTCCGATGCAATTTCTGTGTTTCATTGTCAATAAGAAGGACCAAGGGATACAGTAAACCTGGAGTGAAGCATCGGAGTCTATAACTAGTGTCACAGGACTGGTTCAAAAATAGACAGTAAGAAGATTCAGTCTTCTTGAACTTAATTCGGCATTGTGCCTTCTGTATTTAATTCCGATGCAATTTCTGTGTTTCATCGTCAATAAGAAGGTCAGAGGGATACAGTAAACCTGAAGTGAAGCATTGGAATCCATAACTAGTGTCACAGGAATGGTTCAAAACATAGTCAGTAAGAAGAGTTAGTCTTCTTGTACTTAAGTCGGCATTGTGCCTATTGTATTTAATTCCGATGCAATTTCTGTGTTTCATCGTCAATAAGTAGGTCCAAGGGATACAGTAAACCTGGAGGGAAACACCGGAATCTGTAACTAGTGTCACAGGAATGGTTCAAATCATAGACAGTAAGAAGAGTCTGTAATCGTGTACTTCAGTCGGCATTTTGCCTTTTGTATTTGATTCCGATGCAATTTTTGTGTTTCTTCGTCAATAAGAAGGTCCAAGGGATTCAGTAAACCTGAAGTGAAGCATCGGAATCTATAACTAGTGTCACAGGAATGGTTCAAAACATAGTCAGTAAGAAGAGTCAGTCTTCTTGTCCTTAAGTCGGCATTGTGCCTTTTGTATTTAATTCCGATCCAATTTCTGTATTTCATCGGCAATAAGGTCAGAGGGATACAGCAAACCTGAAGTGAAGCTTCGGAATCTATAACTAGTGTCACAGGAATGGTTCAAAACATAGACAGTAGGAAGAATCAGTCTTCTTGTACTTAAGTCGGCATTGTGCCTTTTGTAATTAATTCCGATGAGATTTCTGTGTTTCATCGACAATAAGAAGGTCAGAGGGATACAGTAAACTTGAAGTGAAGCATCGGAATCCAAAACTAATGACACAGGAATGGTTCAAAACATAGAAAGTAGGAAGAGTCAGTCTTCTTGTACTTAAGTTGGCACTGTGCCTTTTGTATTTAATTCCGATGCAATTTCTGTGTTTCATCGTCAATACGAAAGTCAGAGGGATACAGTAAACCTGAAGTGAAGCATCGGAATCCATAACTAGTGTCACAGGAATGTTTCAAATCATTGTCAATAAGAAGAGTCGGTCTTCATGTATTTATTTCGGCATTGTGCCTTTTGTATTTAATTCCGATGAAATTTCTGTGTTTCTTCGTCAATTAGATGATTCAAGGGATACAGTAAACCTGAAGTGAAGCATCGGAATCCATAACTAGTGTCACAGGAATTTTTCAAATCATAGACAGTAGGAAGAGTCGGTGTTCTTGTACTTAAGTCGACATTGTGCCTATTCTATTTAATTCCGAAGCAATTTCTGTGTTTCATCGTCAATAAGAAGGTCAAAGGGATACAGTAATCCAGAAGTGAAGCATCGGAATCTACAACTAGTGTCACAGGATTGGATCAAAACATAGACAGTAAGAACAGTCAGTCTTCTTGTACTTAAGTCGGCATTGTGCCTTTTCTATTTAATACCGATGCAATTTCTGTCTTTCATCGTCAATAAGAAGGTCAGAGGGATACAGTAAACCTGAAGTGAAGCATCGGAATCTATAACTAGTGTCACAGGAATGGTTCAAAACATAGTCAGTAAGAAGAGTCAGTCTTCTTGTACTTAATTCGGCATTACCCTTTCGTATTGAATTCCCATGCAATTTGTGTGCTTCACTGTCAATAAGAAGGTCAGAGGGATACAGTAAACCTGAAGTGAAGCATCGGAATCTATAACTAGTGGCACAGGAATGGTTCAAACGTAGACAGTAGAAGAGTCAGTCTTCATGTACCTAAGTCGGCATTGTGCCTTTTGTATATAATTCCGATGCAATTTCTGTGTTTCATCGTCAATATGAAGGTCGGAGGTATACAGTAAACCGGAAGTGAAGCATCGGAATCTATAACTAGTGTCACAGGAATGGTTCAAACCATAGCCAGTAAGAAGAGTCAGTCTTCTTGTCCTTAAGTCGGCATTGTGCCTTTAGTATTTAATTCCGAATTAATTTCTGTGTTTCATCGTCAATAAGAAGGTCCAAGGGATGCAGTAAACCTGGAGTAAAGCATCGGAATCTATAACTAGTGTCACAGGAATGGTTCAAACATAGACAGTAAGAAGAGTCAGACTTCTTGTACTTAAGTCGACTTTGTGCCTTTTCTATTTAATTCCGATGCAATTTCTGTGATGCATCGTCAATAAGAAGGTCAGAGGGATACAATAAACCTGGAGTGAAGCATCGGAATCTATAACTAGTGTCACTGGAATGGTTCAAAATATAGACAGTAAGAAGAGTCAGTCTTCTTGTACTTAAGTCAGCATTGTGCCTTTTGTATTTAATTCCGATGAAATTTCTGTGTTTCATCGTCAATAAGAAGGTCCAAGGGATACAGTAAACCTGAAGTGAAGCATCGGAATCTATAACTAGTGTCACAGGAATGGTTCAAAACATAGACCGTAGGAAGGGTCAGTCTTCTTGTACTTAAGTCGGCATTGTGCCTTTCGTATCTAATTCCGATGCAATTTCTGTGTTTCATCGTCAATAAGAAAGTCAGAGGGATACGGCAAACCTGGAGTGAAGCATCGGAATCTATAACTAGTGTCACAGGAATGGTTCAAAACATAGTCAGTAAGAAGAGTCAGTCTTCTTGTCCTTAAGTCCGCATTGTGCCTTTTGTATTTAATTCCGATCCAATTTCTGTGTTTCATCGGCAATAAGGTCAGAGGGATACAGTAAACCTGAAGTGAAGCTTCGGAATCTATAACTAGTGTCACAGGAATGGTTCAAAACATAGACAGTAGGAAGAATCAGTCTTCATGTACTTAAGTCGGCATTGTGCCTTTTGTAATTAATTCCGATGCCATTTCTGTGTTTCATCGACAATAAGAAGGTCAGAGGGATACAGTAAACTTGAAGTGAAGCATCGGAATCCAAAACTAATGTCACAGGAATGGTTCAAAACATAGTCTGTAAGAAGATTCAGTCTTCTTGTACTTAAGTCGGCATTGTGCCTTTTGTATTTAATTCTAATGCAATTTCTGTGTTTCTTCGTCAATAAGAAGATCCAAGGGATACAGTAAACCTGCAGTGTAGCATCGGAACCTATAAGTAGTGTCACAGGGACGGTACAAAACATAGTCAGTAAGATGAGTCAGTATTCTTGTACTTAAGTCGGCATTGTGCTTATTGTATTTATTTCCGATGCAATTTCTGTGTTTCATCGTCAATAAGAAGGTCCAAGGGATACAGTAAACCTCAAGTGAAGCATCGGAATCTATAACTAGTGTCACAGGAATGGTTCAAATCATAGTCAGTAGTAAGAGTCGGTCTTCATGTACTTAAGTCGGCATTGTGCCTTTTAATATGTAATTCCGATGCAATATCAGTGTTTCATCGCCAATAAGAAGGTAGAAGGGATACAGTAGACCTGAAGTGAAGCATCGGAATCTATAACTAGTGTCACAGGAATGGATCAAACATAGACAGTAGAAAGAGTCAGTCTTCTTGTACTTAAGTCGCAATTGTGCTTTTTCTATTTAATTCCGATGCCATTTCTGTGTTTCATCGTCAATAAGAAGGTCTAAGGGATACAGTAAACCTGGAGTGTAGCATCGGAATCTGTATCTAGTGTCACAGGAATGGTTCAAAACATAGACAGTAAGAAGAGTCAATCTTCGTATACTTAAGTCGGCATTTTGCCTTTCGTATTTAATTCCGATGCAATTTCCGTGTTTCATCGTCAATAAGAAGGTCCAAGGGATACAGTACACCTGAGGTGAAGCATCGGAATCTGTAACTAGTGTCACAGGAATGGTTCAAACATAGTCAGTAAGAAGAGTCAGTCTTCTTGTAATTAAGTCGGCATTGAGCCTTTTGTATTTAATTTCGATGCAATTTCTGTGTTTCATCGTCAATATGAAGGTCAGAGGGATACAGTAAAACTGAAGTGTAGCATCGGAATGTATAGCTAGTGTAACAGGAATGGTTCAAAACATAGGCAGTAAGAAGAGTCAGCCTTCTTGTCATTAAGACGGCATAGTGCCTTTTGTATTTAATTCCGATGGAACGTCTGTGTTTCATCGTCAATAAGAAGGTCCAAGGGATACAGTAAACCTGAAGTGAAGCATCGGAATCTATAACTAGTGTCACAGGAATGGTTCAAACAAAGTCAGTAAGAAAAGTCAGTCTTCTTGTCCTTAAGTCGGCATTGTGCCTTTTGTATTTAATTCCGATGTAATTTCTGTGTTTCATCGTCAATACGAAGGTCCAAGGGATACAGTAAACCTGAAGTGAAGCATCGGAATTTATAACTAGTGTCACAGGGATGGTTCAAAATATAGACAGTAAGAAGAGTCAGTCTTCTTGTACTTAAGTCGGCATTGTTCCTTTTCTATTTAATTCCGATGCAATTTCAGTGTTTCATCGTCAATAAGAAGGTCGGAGGGATACAGTAAACCGGAAGTGAAGCATCGGAATCTATAACTAGTGTCACAGGAATGGTTTAAAACATAGTCAGTAAGAAGAGTCAGTCTACTTGTACTTAAGTCGGCATTGTGCCTTTTCTATTTATTTCCGATGCAATTTCTGTAATTCATCGTCAATAAGAAGGTCCAAGGGATACATTAAACCTGAAGTGAAGCATCGGAATTCATAACTAGTGTCACAGGAATGGTTCAAATCACAGTCAGAAAGGAGAGTCAGTCTTCTTGCAGTTAAGTCGGCATTGTGCCTTTTGTATTTAATTCCGATGCAATTTCTGTGCTTCATCGTCAATAAGAAGGTCCAAAGGATACAGTAAACCTGAAGTGAAGCATCGGAATCTGTAACTAGTGTCACAGGAATGGTTCAAAACATAGTCAGTAAGAAGAGTTAGTCTTCTTGTACTTAAGTCGAAATTGTGACTTTTGCATTTAATTCCGATGCAATTTCTGTGTTTAATCGTCAATAAGAAGGACCAAGGGATACAGTAAACCTGGAGTGAAGCATCGGAGTCTATAACTAGTGTCACAGGACTGGTGCAAAAATAGACAGTAAGAAGAGTCAGTCTTCTTGAACTTAATTCGGCATTGTGCCTTTTGTATTCAATTCCGATGCAATTTCTGTCTTTCATCGTCAATAAGAAGGTCAGAGGGATACAGTAAACCTGAAGTAAAGCATCGGAATCCCTAACTAGTGTCGCAGGAATGGTTTAAAATATAGTCAGTAAGAAGAGTTAGTCTTCTTGTACTTAAGTCGAAATTGTGACTTTTGCATTTACTTCCGATGCAATTTCTGTGTTTCATCGTCAATAAGAAGGTCCAAGGGATACAGTAAACCTGGAGTGAAGCATCGGAATCTGTAACTAGTGTCACAGGAATGGTTCAAATCATAGACTGTAAGAAGAGTCAGTCTTCGTGCACTTCAGTCGGTATTTTGCCTTTTGTATTTAATTCCGATGCAATTTTTGTGTTTCATAGTCAATAAGAAGGTCCAGGGGATACAGTAAACCTGAAGTGAAGCACCGGAATTTATAACTAGTGTCACAGGGATGGTTCAAAACATAGACAGTAAGAAGAGTCAGTCTTCTTGATTCTTAAGTCGGCATTGTGCCTTTTGTATTTAATTCCGACGGAATTTCTGTGTTTCATCGTCAATATGAGGGTCCAAGGGATACAGTAAACCTGAAGTGAAGCATCGGAATCTATAACTAGTGTCACAGGAATGGTTGACACATAGGCAGTAAGAAGAGTCAGTCTTCTTGTACTTAATTCTGCATTGTGCCTTTTGTATTTAATTCCGATGCAATTTCTGTGTTTCATCGTCAATGAGAAGGTCCAAGGGATACAGTAAACCTGAAGTGACGCACCGGAATTTATAACTAGTGCCACAGGGATGGTTCAAAACATAGACAGTAAGAAGAGTCAGTCTTCTTGTACATAAGTCGGCATTGTTCCTTTTCTATTTTATTCCGATGCAATTTCAGTGTTTCATCGTCAATAAGAAGGTCGGAGGGATACAGTAATCCTGAAGTGAAGCGTCGGAATCTATAACTAGTGTCACAGGAATGGTTCAAAACATTGTCAGTAAGAAGAGCCAGTCTTCTTGTCCTTAAGTCGGCATTGTGCCTTTTCTATTTATTTCCGATGCAATTTCTGTGTTTCATCGTCAATAAGAAGGTCCAAGGGATATAGTAAACCTGGAGTGAAGCATCGGTATCTATAACTAGTGTCACAGGAATGGTTCAAAACATAGACAGTAAGAAGAGTCAGTCTTCTAGTACTTACGTCACATAGTGCCTTTTCTATTTAATTCCGATGCTATTTCTGTGTTTCTTCGTCAATAAGAAGGTCAGTGGGATACAATAAACCTGAAGTGAAGCATCGGAATCTATAACTAGTGTCACAGGAATGGTTCAAACAAAGTCAGTTAGAAGAGTCAGTCTTCTTGTCCTTAAGTCGGCATTGTGCCTTTTGTATTTAATTCCGATGCTATTTCTGTGTTTCATCGTCAATAAGAAGGTCCAAGGGATACAGCAAACCTGAAGTGAAGCATCGGAATTTATAACTAGTGTCACAGGGATGGTTCAAAATATAGACAGTAAGAAGAGTCAGTCTTCTTGTACTTAAGTCGGCATTGTTTCTTTTCTATTTAATTCCGATGCAATTTCAGTGTTTCATCGTCAATAAGAAGGTCGGAGGGATACAGTAATCCTGAAGTGAAGCATCGGAATCTATAAGTAGTGTCACAGGAATGGTTTAAAACATAGTCAGTAAGAAGAGTCAGTCTACTTGTACTTAAGTCGGCATTGTGCCTTTTCTATTTATTTCCGATGCAATTTCTGTGTTTCATCGTCAATAAGAAGGTCCAAGGGATACATTAAACCTGAAGTGAATCATCGGAATTCATTATTAGTGTCACAGGAATGGTTCAAATCACAGTCAGAAAGGAGAGTCAGTCTTTTTGCACTTAAGTCGGCATTGTGCCTTTTGTATTTAATTCCGATGCAATTTCAGTGTTTCATCGTCAATAAGAAGGTCGGAGGGGTACAGTAAACCTGAAGTGAAGCATCGGAATCTATAGCTAGTGTCACAGGAATGGTTCAAAACATAGTCAGTAAGAAGAGTCAGTCTTCTTGTACTTAAGTCGGCATTGTGCCTTTTGTATTTAATTCCGATGCAGTTTCTGTGTTTCACCGTCAATAAGAAGGTCAGAGGGGTACAGTAAACCTGAAGTGAAGCATCGGAATCTATAGCTAGTGTCACAGGAATGGTTCAAAACACAGTCAGTAAGAAGAGTCAGTCTTCTTGTCCTTAAGTCGTCATTGTGCCTTTTGTATTTAATTCCGATGCAATTTCTGTGTTTCATCATCAATAAGAAGGTCCAAGGGATACAGTAAACCTGGAGTGATGCATCGGAATCTATAACTAGTGTCACAGGAATGGTTCAAATCATAGACAGGAAGAAGAGTCAGTCTCCTTGTACATAATTCTGCACAGTGCCTTTTGAATTTAATTCCGATGCAATTTCTGTGTTTCATTATCAATAAGAAGGACCAAGGGATACAGTAAACCTGGAGTGAAGAATCGGAGTCTATAACTAGTGTCACAGGACTGGTTCAAAAATAGACAGTAAGAAGTGTCAGTCTTCTTGAACTTAATTCGGCATTGTGCCTTCTGTATTTAATTCCGATGCAATTTCTGTGTTTCATCGTCAATAAGAAGGTCAGAGGGGTACAGTAAACCTGAAGTGAAGCATCGGAATCTATAGCTAGTGTCACAGGAATGGTTCAAAACATAGTCAGTAAGAAGAGTTAGTCTTCTTGTACTTAAGTCGGCATTGTGCCTTTTGTTTTTAATTCCGATGCAATTTCTGTGTTTCATCGTCAATAAGAAGGTCCAAGGGATACAGTAAACCTGGAGGGAAACACCAGAATCTGTAACTAGTGTCACAGGAATGGTTCAAATCATTGACAGTAAGAAGAGTCAGTATTCGTGAACTTCAGTCGGCATTTTGCCTTTTGTATTTAATTCCGATTCAATTTTTGTGTTTCATCGTCAATAAGAAGGTCCAAGGGATACAGTAAACCTGAAGTGAAGCATCGGGATCTGTAACTAGTGTCACAGGAATCGTTCAAAACATAGTCAGAAAGGAGAGTCAGTCTTCTTCTACTTAAGTCGGCATTGTGCCTTTTGTATTTAATTCCGATGCAATTTCTGTGTTTCATCGTCAATAGGAAGGTCCAAGGGATACAGTAAACCTGAGGTGAAGCATCGGAATCTATAACTAGTTTCACAGGAATGGTTCAAAACATAGTCAGTAAGAAGAGTCACCCTTCTTGTACTTAAGTCGGCATTGTGCCTTTTCTATTTAATTCCGATACAATTTCTGTGTTTCATCGTCAATAAGAAGGTCAGAGGGATACAGTAATCCTGAAGGGAAGCATCGGAATCTATAACTAGTGTCACAGGAATGGTTCAAATCATAGTCAGTAAGAAGAGTCAGTCTTCTTGTAGTTAAGTCGGCATTGTGCCTTTTCTATTTAATTCCGATGCAATTTCTGTGTTTAATCGTCAATAAGAAGGACCAAGGGATACAGTAAACCTGGAGTGAAGCATCGGAGTCTATAACTAGTGTCACAGAACTGGTTCAAAAATAGACAGTAACAAGAGTCAGTCTTCTTGAACTTAATTCGGCATTGTGCCTTTTGTATTTAATTCCGATGCAATTTCTGTGTTTCATCGTCAATAAGAAGGTCAGAGGGATACAGTAAACCAGAAGTAAAGCATCGGAATCCATAACTAGTGTCGCAGGAATGGTTCAAAACATACACAGTAAGAAGAGTCAGTCGTCTTGTACTTAATTCGGCATTGTGCCTTTTGTATTTAATTCCGATGCAATTTCTGTGTTTCATCGTCAATAACAAGGTCCAAGGGATACAGTAAACCTCAAGTGAAGCATCGGAATTTATAACGGGTGTCACAGGAATGGTTCAAAACAAAGTCAGTAGGAAGAGTCGGTCTTCATGTACTTAAGTCGGCATTGTGCCTTTTGTATTTAATTCCGATGCATTATCTGTGTTTCATCGTCAATAAGAAGGTCCAAGTAATACAGTAAACCTGAAGTGAAGCATCGAAACCTATAACTAGTGTCACAGGAATGGTTCAAATCATAGACAGTAGGAAGAGTCAGTCTTCTTGTACTTAAGTCGGCATTGTGCCGTTTGTATTTAATTCCGATGCAATTTCTGTGTTTCATCGTCAATAAGTAGGTCCAAGGTATACAGTAAACCTGAAGTGAAGCATCGGATCTATGACTAGTGTCACAGGAATGGTTCAAATTAGTCAGTAAGAAGAGTCAGTCTTCTTGTAGTTCAGTCGGCATTCTGCCTTTTCTATTTAATTCCGATGCAATTTCTGTGTTTCATCGTCAATGAGAAAGTCCAAGGGATACAGTAAACATGAAGTGAATTATCGGAATTTATAACTAGTGTCAATGGAATGGTTCAAAACATTGTCAGTTAGGAGAGTCAGTCTTCTTGTACTTAAGTCGGCATTGTGCCTTTTGTATTTAATTCCGATGCAATTTCTGTGTTTCATCGTCAATAAGAAGGTCAGAGGGCTACAGTAAACCTGAAACCTGAAGTGAAGCATCGTAATCTATAGCTAGTGTCACAGGAATGGTTGAAAACATAGACAGTAAGAAGAGTCAGTATTCTTGTACTTAATTCTGCTTTGTGCCTATTGTATTTAATTCCGATGCAATTTCTGTGTTTCATCGTCAATAAGAAGGTCCAAGGGATACAGTAAACCTGGAGTCAAGCATCGGAATCTATAACTAGTGTCAATGGTATGGTTCAAAACATAGACAGTAAGAAGAGTCAGTCTTCTTGTACTTAAGTCGGCATTGTGCCTTTTGTATTTAATTCCGATGCAAGGTCAGAGGGATACACTAAACCTGAAGTGAAGCATCGGAATTCATAACTAGTGTCACAGGAATAGTTCAAAACATAGTCAGTAAGAAGAGTCAGTCTTCTTGTACTTAACTCGACATTGTGCCTTTTCTATTTAATTCCGATGCAATTTCTGTGTTTCATCGTCAATAAGAAGGTCAGAGGGATACAGTAATCCTGAAGGGAAGCATCGGAATCAATAACTAGTGTCACAGGAATGGTTCAAAACGTAGTCAGTAAGAAGAGTCAGTCTTCTTGTACTTACGTCGGCATTGTGCCTTTTCTATTTAATTCCGATGCAATTTGTGTGTTTCATCGTCAATAAGAAGGTCCAAGGGATACAGTAAACCAGGAGTGAAGCATCGGAGTCTATAACTAGTGTCGCAGGAATGGTTCAAAACATAGTCAGTAAGAAGAGTTAGTCTTCTTGTACTTAAGTCGGCATTGTGCCTTTTGTATTTAATTGCGATGCAATTTCTGTGTTTCATCGTCAATAAGAAGGTCCAAGGGATACAGTAAACCTGGAGTGAAGCATCGGAATCTGTAACTAGTGTCACAGGAATGGTTCAAATCATAGACTGTAAGAAGAGTCAGTCCTCGTGCACATCAGTCGGCATTTTGCCTTTTGTATTTACTTCTGATGCAATTTTTGTGTTTCATAGTCAATAAGAAGGTCCAAGGGATACAGTAAACCTGAAGTGAAGCATCGGAATCTGTAACTAGTGTCACAGGAATGGTTCAAATCATAGACTGTAATAAGAGTCAGTCCTCGTGCACATCAGCCGGCATTTTGATTTTTGTATTTAATTCTGATGCAATTTTTGTGTTTCATAGTCAATAAGAAGGTCCAAGGGATACAGTAAACCTGGAGTGAAGCATCGGAATCTATAACTAGTGTCAATGGTATGGTTCAAAACATGGACGGTAAGAAGAGTCAGTCTTCTTGTACTTAAGTCGGCATTGTGCCTTTTGTATTTAATTACGATGCAATGTCTGTGTTTCATCGACATTAAGAAGGTCAGAGGGATACAGTAAACCTGAAGTGAAGCATCGGAATCTATAGCTAGTGTCACAGGAATGGTTCAAATCATAGTCAGTAACAAGAGTCAATCTTCTTGTCCTTAAGTCGGCATTGTGCCTTTTGTATTTAATACCGATGCAGTTTCTGTGTTTCATCGTCAATACGAAGGTCCAAGTGATGCAGTAAACCAGGAGTGAAGAATCGGAATCTATAACTAGTGTCACAGAAATGGTTCAAAGCATAGACAGTAAGAAGAGTCAGTCTTCTTGTACTTAATGCGGCATTGTGCCTTTTGTATTTAATTCCGATGCATTTTCTGTGTTTCATCGTCAATAAGAAGGTCCAAGGAATACAGTAAACCTGAAGTGAAGCATCGAAAGCCATAACTAGTGTCACAGGAATGGTTCAAAACATAGACAGTAGGAAGAGTCAGTCTTCTTGTACTTAAGTCGGCATTTTGCCGCTTGTATTTAATTCCGATGAAATTTCTGTGTTTCATCGTCAATAAGAAGGTCCAAGGTATACAGTAAACCTGAAGTGAAGCATCGGATCTATGACTAGTGTCACAGGAATGGTTCAAAACATAGTCAGTAAGAAGAGTCAGTCTTCTTGTACTTCAGTCGGCATTGTGCCTTTTCTATTTAATTCTGATGCAATTTCTGTGTTTCATCGTCAATAAGAAAGTCCAAGGGATACAGTAAACATGAAGTGAAGCATCGGAATTTATAACTAGTGTCAATGGAATGGATCAAAACATTGTCAGTAAGAAGAGTCAGTCTTATTGTACTTAAGGCATCATTGTGCATTTTATACTTAATTCTGATGCAATTTCTGTGTTTCATCGTCAATAAGAAGGTCCAATAGATACAGTAAACCTCGAGTGAAGCATCGGAAACTATAACTAGTGTCACAGGAATGGTTCAAACATAGACAGTAAGAAGAGTCAGTCTTCTTGTACTTACGTCGGCATTGTGCCTTTTCTATTTAATTCCGATGCAATTTGTGTGTTTCATCGTCAATAAGAAGGTCCAAGGGATACAGTAAACCTGGAGTGAAGCATCGGAGTCTATAACTAGTGTCACAGGACTGGTTCAAAAAAAGACAGTAAGAAGAGTCAGTCTTCTTGAACTTAATTCGGCATTGTGCCTTTTGTATTTAATTCCGATGCAATTTCTGTGTTTCATCGTCAATAAGAAGGTCAGAGGGATACAGTAAACCTGAAGTAAAGCATCGGAAACCATAACTAGTGTCGCAGGAATGGTTCAAAACATACACAGTAAGAAGAGTCAGTCGTCTTGTACTTAATTCGGCATTGTGCCTTTTGTATTTAATTCCGATGCAATTTCTGTGTTTCATCGTCAATAACAAGGTCCAAGGGATACAGTAAACCTCAAGTGAAGCATCGGAATTTATAACGGGTGTCACAGGAATGGTTCAAAACAAAGTCATTAGGAAGAGTCGGTCTTCATGTACTTAAGTCGGCATTGTGCCTTTTGTATTTAATTCCGATGCATTTTCTGTGTTTCATCGTCAATAAGAAGGTCCAAGTAATACAGTAAACCTGAAGTGAAGCATCGAAATCTATAACTAGTGTCACAGGATTGGTTCAAATCATAGACAGTAGGAAGAGTCAGTCTTCTTGTACTTAAGTCGGCATTGTGCCGTTTGTATTTAATTCCGATGCAATTTCTGTGTTTCATCGTCAATAAGTAGGTCCAAGGTATACAGTAAACCTGAAGTGAAGCATCGGATCTATGACTAGTGTCACAGGAATGGTTCAAATTAGTCAGTAAGAAGAGTCAGTCTTCTTGTAATTCAGTCGGCATTGTGCCTTTTCTATTTAATTCCGATGCAATTTCTGTGTTTCATCGTCAATGAGAAAGTCCAAGGGATACAGTAAACATGAAGTGAATTATCGGAATTTATAACTAGTGTCAATGGAATGGTTCAAAACATTGTCAGTAAGAAGAGTCAGTCTTCTTCTACTTAAGTCGGCATTGTGCCCTTTCTATTTATTTCCGATGGAATTTCTGTGTTTCATCGTCAATAAGAAGTTCCATGGGATATAGTAAACCTGGAGTGAAGCATCGGAACCTATTACTAGTGTCACAGGAATGATTCAAAACATAGACAGTAAGAAGAGTCAGACTTCTTGTACTTAATTCTGCTTTGTGCCTTTTGTATTTAATTCTGATGCAATTTCTGTGTTTCATCGTCAATAAGAAGGTCCAAGGTATACAGTAAACCTGAAGTGAAGCATCGGAATTTATAACTAGTGTCACAGGAATGGTTCAAAACATAATCAGTTAGGAGAGTCAGTCTTCTTGTACTTAAGTCGGCATTGTGCCTTTTGTATTTAATTCCGATGCAATTTCTGTGTTTCATCGTCAATATGAAGGTCAGAGGGCTACAGTAAACCTGAAACCTGAAGTGAAGCATCGTAATCTATAGCTAGTGTCACAGGAATGGTTGAAAACATAGACAGTAAGAAGAGTCAGTCTTCTTGTGCTTAATTCTGCTTTGTGCCTATTGTATTTAATTCCGATGAAATTTCTGTGTTTCATCGTCAATAAGAAGGTCCAAGGGATACAGTAAACCTGGAGTCAAGCATCGGAATCTATAACTAGTGTCAATGGTATGGTTCAAAACATAGACAGTAAGAAGAGTCAGTCTTCTTGTACTTAAGTCGGCATTGTGCCTTTTGTATTTAATTCCGATGCAAGGTCAGAGGGATACACTAAACCTGAAGTGAAGCATCGGAATTCATAACTAGTTTCACAGGAATGGTTCAAAACATAGTCAGTAAGAAGAGTCAGTCTTCTTGTACTTAACTCGGCATTGTGCCTTTTCTATTTAATTCCGATGCAATTTCTGTGTTTCATCGTCAATAAGAACGTCCAAGGGATACAGTAAACCTGAAGTGAAGCATCGGAATCTATAGCTAGTGTCACAGGAATGGTTCAAAACGTAGTCAGTAAGAAGAGTTAGTCTTCTTGTACTTAAGTCGGCATTGTGCCTTTTGTTTTTAATTCCGATGCAATTTCTGTGTTTCATCGTCAATAAGAAGGTCCAAGGGATGCAGTAAACCTGAAGTGAAGCATCGGAATCTATAACTAGTGTCACAGGAATGGTTGACAACATAGGCAGTAAGAAGAGTCAGTCTTCTTGTACTTAATTCTGCATTGTGCCTCTTGTATTTAATTCCGATGCAATTTCTGTGTTTCATCGTCAATAAGAAGGTCCAAGGGATACAGTAAACCTGAGGTGAAGCTTCGGAATCTATAACTAGTGTCAATGGAATGGTTCAAAACATAGACAGTAAGAAGAGTCAGTCTTCTTGTACTTAAGTCGGCATTGTGCCTTTTGTATTTAATTCCGATGCAGTTTCTGTGTTTCACCGTCAATAAGAAGGTCAGAGGGGTACAGTAAACCTGAAGTGAAGCATCGGAATCTATAGCTAGTGTCACAGGAATGGTTCAAAACATAGTCAGTAAGAAGAGTCAGTCTTCTTGTCCTTAAGTCGTCATTGTGCCTTTTGTATTTAATTCCGATGCAATTTCTGTGTTTCATCATCAATATGAAGGTCCAAGGGATACAGTAAACCTGGAGTGATGCATCGGAATCTATAACTAGTGTCACAGGAATGGTTCAAATCATAGACAGGAAGAAGAGTCAGTCTCCTGGTACATAATTCTGCACAGTGCCTTTTGAATTTAATTCCGATGCAATTTCTGTGTTTCATTGTCAATAAGAAGGACCAAGGGATACAGTAAACCTGGAGTGAAGCATCGGAGTCTATAACTAGTGTCACAGGACTGGTTCAAAAATAGACAGTAAGAAGTGTCAGTCTTCTTGAACTTAATTCGGCATTGTGCCTTCTGTATTTAATTCCGATGCAATTTCTGTGTTTCATCGTCAATAAGAAGGTCAGAGGGGTACAGTAAACCTGAAGTGAAGCATCGGAATCTATAGCTAGTGTCACAGGAATGGTTCAAAACATAGTCAGTAAGAAGAGTTAGTCTTCTTGTACTTAAGTCGGCATTGTGCCTTTTGTTTTTAATTCCGATGCAATTTCTGTGTTTCATCGTCAATAAGAAGGTCCAAGGGATACAGTAAACCTGGAGGGAAACACCAGAATCTGTAACTAGTGTCACAGGAATGGTTCAAATCATTGACAGTAAGAAGAGTCAGTATTCGTGAACTTCAGTCGGCATTTTGCCTTTTGTATTTAATTCCGATTCAATTTTTGTGTTTCATCGTCAATAAGAAGGTCCAAGGGATACAGTAAACCTGAAGTGAAGCATCGGGATCTGTAACTAGTGTCACAGGAATCGTTCAAAACATAGTCAGAAAGGAGAGTCAGTCTTCTTCTACTTAAGTCGGCATTGTGCCTTTTGTATTTAATTCCGATGCAATTTCTGTGTTTCATCGTCAATAGGAAGGTCCAAGGGATACAGTAAACCTGAGGTGAAGCATCGGAATCTATAACTAGTTTCACAGGAATGGTTCAAAACATAGTCAGTAAGAAGAGTCACCCTTCTTGTACTTAAGTCGGCATTGTGCCTTTTCTATTTAATTCCGATACAATTTCTGTGTTTCATCGTCAATAAGAAGGTCAGAGGGATACAGTAATCCTGAAGGGAAGCATCGGAATCTATAACTAGTGTCACAGGAATGGTTCAAATCATAGTCAGTAAGAAGAGTCAGTCTTCTTGTAGTTAAGTCGGCATTGTGCCTTTTCTATTTAATTCCGATGCAATTTCTGTGTTTAATCGTCAATAAGAAGGACCAAGGGATACAGTAAACCTGGAGTGAAGCATCGGAGTCTATAACTAGTGTCACAGAACTGGTTCAAAAATAGACAGTAACAAGAGTCAGTCTTCTTGAACTTAATTCGGCATTGTGCCTTTTGTATTTAATTCCGATGCAATTTCTGTGTTTCATCGTCAATAAGAAGGTCAGAGGGATACAGTAAACCAGAAGTAAAGCATCGGAATCCATAACTAGTGTCGCAGGAATGGTTCAAAACATACACAGTAAGAAGAGTCAGTCGTCTTGTACTTAATTCGGCATTGTGCCTTTTGTATTTAATTCCGATGCAATTTCTGTGTTTCATCGTCAATAACAAGGTCCAAGGGATACAGTAAACCTCAAGTGAAGCATCGGAATTTATAACGGGTGTCACAGGAATGGTTCAAAACAAAGTCAGTAGGAAGAGTCGGTCTTCATGTACTTAAGTCGGCATTGTGCCTTTTGTATTTAATTCCGATGCATTATCTGTGTTTCATCGTCAATAAGAAGGTCCAAGTAATACAGTAAACCTGAAGTGAAGCATCGAAACCTATAACTAGTGTCACAGGAATGGTTCAAATCATAGACAGTAGGAAGAGTCAGTCTTCTTGTACTTAAGTCGGCATTGTGCCGTTTATATTTAATTCCGATGCAATTTCTGTGTTTCATCGTCAATAAGTAGGTCCAAGGTATACAGTAAACCTGAAGTGAAGCATCGGATCTATGACTAGTGTCACAGGAATGGTTCAAATTAGTCAGTAAGAAGAGTCAGTCTTCTTGTAGTTCAGTCGGCATTCTGCCTTTTCTATTTAATTCCGATGCAATTTCTGTGTTTCATCGTCAATGAGAAGGTCAGAGGGCTACAGTAAACCTGAAACCTGAAGTGAAGCATCGTAGTCTATAGCTAGTGTCACAGGAATGGTTGAAAACATAGACAGTAAGAAGAGTCAGTCTTCTTGTACTTAATTCTGCTTTGTGCCTATTGTATTTAATTCCGATGCAATTTCTGTGTTTCATCGTCAATAAGAAGGTCCAAGGGATACAGTAAACCTGGAGTCAAGCATCGGAATCTATAACTAGTGTCAATGGTATGGTTCAAAACATAGACAGTAAGAAGAGTCAGTCTTCTTGTACTTAAGTCGGCATTGTGCCTTTTGTATTTAATTCCGATGCAAGGTCAGAGGGATACACTAAACCTGAAGTGAAGCATCGGAATTCATAACTAGTGTCACAGGAATAGTTCAAAACATAGTCAGTAAGAAGAGTCAGTCTTCTTGTACTTAACTCGACATTGTGCCTTTTCTATTTAATTCCGATGCAATTTCTGTGTTTCATCGTCAATAAGAAGGTCAGAGGGATACAGTAATCCTGAAGGGAAGCATCGGAATCAATAACTAGTGTCACAGGAATGGTTCAAAACGTAGTCAGTAAGAAGAGTCAGTCTTCTTGTACTTACGTCGGCATTGTGCCTTTTCTAATTAATTCCGATGCAATTTGTGTGTTTCATCGTCAATAAGAAGGTCCAAGGGATACAGTAAACCAGGAGTGAAGCATCGGAGTCTATAACTAGTGTCGCAGGAATGGTTCAAAACATAGTCAGTAAGAAGAGTTAGTCTTCTTGTACTTAAGTCGGCATTGTGCCTTTTGTATTTAATTGCGATGCAATTTCTGTGTTTCATCGTCAATAAGAAGGTCCAAGGGATACAGTAAACCTGGAGTGAAGCATCGGAATCTGTAACTAGTGTCACAGGAATGGTTCAAATCATAGACTGTAAGAAGAGTCAGTCCTCGTGCACATCAGTCGGCATTTTGCCTTTTGTATTTACTTCTGATGCAATTTTTGTGTTTCATAGTCAATAAGAAGGTCCAAGGGATACAGTAAACCTGAAGTGAAGCATCGGAATCTGTAACTAGTGTCACAGGAATGGTTCAAATCATAGACTGTAATAAGAGTCAGTCCTCGTGCACAGCAGCCGGCATTTTGACTTTTGTATTTAATTCTGATGCAATTTTTGTGTTTCATAGTCAATAAGAAGGTCCAAGGGATACAGTAAACCTGGAGTGAAGCATCGGAATCTATAACTAGTGTCAATGGTATGGTTCAAAACATGGACGGTAAGAAGAGTCAGTCTTCTTGTACTTAAGTCGGCATTGTGCCTTTTGTATTTAATTACGATGCAATGTCTGTGTTTCATCGACATTAAGAAGGTCAGAGGGATACAGTAAACCTGAAGTGAAGCATCGGAATCTATAGCTAGTGTCACAGGAATGGTTCAAATCATAGTCAGTAACAAGAGTCAATCTTCTTGTCCTTAAGTCGGCATTGTGCCTTTTGTATTTAATACCGATGCAGTTTCTGTGTTTCATCGTCAATACGAAGGTCCAAGTGATGCAGTAAACCAGGAGTGAAGAATCGGAATCTATAACTAGTGTCACAGAAATGGTTCACAGCATAGACAGTAAGAAGAGTCAGTCTTCTTGTACTTAATTCGGCATTGTGCCTTTCGTATTTAATTCCGATGCATTTTCTGTGTTTCATCGTCAATAAGAAGGTCCAAGGAATACAGTAAACCTGAAGTGAAGCATCGAAATCCATAACTAGTGTCACAGGAATGGTTCAAAACATAGACAGTAGGAAGAGTCAGTCTTCTTGTACTTAAGTCGGCATTTTGCCGCTTGTATTTAATTCCGATGAAATTTCTGTGTTTCATCGTCAATAAGAAGGTCCAAGGTATACAGTAAACCTGAAGTGAAGCATCGGATCTATGACTAGTGTCACAGGAATGGTTCAAAACATAGTCAGTAAGAAGAGTCAGTCTTCTTGTACTTCAGTCGGCATTGTGCCTTTTCTATTTAATTCTGATGCAATTTCTGTGTTTCATCGTCAATAAGAAAGTCCAAGGGATACAGTAAACATGAAGTGAAGCATCGGAATTTATAACTAGTGTCAATGGAATGGATCAAAACATTGTCAGTAAGAAGAGTCAGTCTTCTTGTACTTAATTCGGCATTGTGCCTTTTCTATTTAATTCCGATGGAATTTCTGTGTTTCATCGTCAATAAGAAGTTCCATGGGATATAGTAAACCTGGAGTGAAGCATCGGAATCTATTACTAGTGTCACAGGAATGATTCAAAACATAGACAGTAAGAAGAGTCAGTCTTCTTGTACTTACGTCGACATTGTGCCCTTTCTATTTAAATCCGATGCAATTTCTGTGTTTCATCGTCAATATGAAGGTTCAAGGGATACAGTAAACCTGAAGTGAAGCTTCGGAATCTATAGCTAGTGTCACAGGAATGTTTTAAAACATAGACAGTAAGAAGTGTCAGTCTTCTTGTACTTAAGTCGGCATTGTGCCTTTTGTAAGTAATTCCGAAGCAATTTCTGTGTTTCATCCTCAAAAAGAAGGTCCAAGGGATACAGTAAACCTGAAACCTGAAGTGAAGCATCGTAATCTATAGCTAGTGTCACAGGAATGGTTCAAAACATAGACAGTAAGAAGAGTCAGTCTTCTTGTACTTAATTCTGCTTTGTGCCTTTTGTATTTAATTCCGATGCAATTTCAGTGTATCATCGTCATTACGAAGGTCCAGGGATACAGTAAACCTGAATTGAAGCATCGGAATTTATAACTAGTGTCACATTAATGGTTCAAAACATAGACAGTAAGATGAGCCAGTCCTCTTGTACTTAAATCGGCATTGTGCCTTTTGTATTTAACTCCGATGCAATTTCTGTGTTTCATCGTCAATACGAAGGTCGGAGCGATACAGTAATCCTAAAGAGAAGCATCGGAATCTATAACTAGTGTCACAGGAATAGTTCAAAACATAGTCAGTAAGAGTAGTCAGTCTTATTGTACTTAAGGCATCATTGTGCATTTTATACTTAATTCTGATGCAATTTCTGTGTTTCATCGTCAATAAGAAGGTCCAATAGATACAGTAAACCTCGAGTGAAGCATCGGAAACTATAACTAGTGTCACAGGAATGGTTCAAACATAGACAGTAAGAAGAGTCAGTCTTCTTGTACTTACGTCGGCATTGTGCCTTTTCTATTTAATTCCGATGCAATTTGTGTGTTTCATCGTCAATAAGAAGGTCCAAGGGATACAGTAAACCTGGAGTGAAGCATCAGAGTCTATAACTAGTGTCACAGGACTGGTTCAAAAAAAGACAGTAAGAAGAGTCAGTCTTCTTGAACTTAATTCGGCATTGTGCCTTTTGTATTTAATTCCGATGCAATTTCTGTGTTTCATCGTCAATAAGAAGGTCAGAGGGATACAGTAAACCTGAAGTAAAGCATCGGAAACCATAACTAGTGTCGCAGGAATGGTTCAAAACATACACAGTAAGAAGAGTCAGTCGTCTTGTACTTAATTCGGCATTGTGCCTTTTGTATTTAATTCCGATGCAATTTCTGTGTTTCATCGTCAATAACAAGGTCCAAGGGATACAGTAAACCTCAAGTGAAGCATCGGAATTTATAACGGGTGTCACAGGAATGGTTCTAAACAAAGTCAGTAGGAAGAGTCGGTCTTCATGTACTTAAGTCGGCATTGTGCCTTTTGTATTTAATTCCGATGCATTTTCTGTGTTTCATCGTCAATAAGAAGGTCCAAGTAATACAGTAAACCTGAAGTGAAGCATCGAAATCTATAACTAGTGTCACAGGAATGGTTCAAATCATAGACAGTAGGAAGAGTCAGTCTTCTTGTACTTAAGTCGGCATTGTGCCGTTTGTATTTAATTCCGATGCAATTTCTGTGTTTCATCGTCAATAAGTAGGTCCAAGGTATACAGTAAACCTGAAGTGAAGCATCGGATCTATGACTAGTGTCACAGGAATGGTTCAAATTAGTCAGTAAGAAGAGTCAGTCTTCTTGTAATTCAGTCGGCATTGTGCCTTTTCTATTTAATTCCGATGCAATTTCCGTGTTTCATCGTCAATGAGAAAGTCCAAGGGATACAGTAAACATGAAGTGAATTATCGGAATTTATAACTAGTGTCAATGGAATGGTTCAAAACATTGTCAGTAAGAAGAGTCAGTCTTCTTCTACTTAAGTCGGCATTGTGCCTTTTGTATTTATTTCCGATGGAATTTCTGTGTTTCATCGTCAATAAGAAGTTCCATGGGATATAGTAAACCTGGAGTGAAGCATCGGAACCTATTACTAGTGTCACAGGAATGATTCAAAACATAGACAGTAAGAAGAGTCAGACTTCTTGTACTTAATTCTGCTTTGTGCCTTTTGTATTTAATTCTGATGCAATTTCTGTGTTTCATCGTCAATAAGAAGGTCCAAGGTATACAGTAAACCTGAAGTGAAGCATCGGAATTTATAACTAGTGTCACAGGAATGGTTCAAAACATAATCAGTTAGGAGAGTCAGTCTTCTTGTACTTAAGTCGGCATTGTGCCTTTTGTATTTAATTCCGATGCAATTTCTGTGTTTCATCGTCAATATGAAGGTCAGAGGGCTACAGTAAACCTGAAACCTGAAGTGAAGCATCGTAATCTATAGCTAGTGTCACAGGAATGGTTGAAAACATAGACAGTAAGAAGAGTCAGTCTTCTTGTGCTTAATTCTGCTTTGTGCCTATTGTATTTAATTCCGATGCAATTTCTGTGTTTCATCGTCAATAAGAAGGTCCAAGGGATACAGTAAACCTGGAGTCAAGCATCGGAATCTATAACTAGTGTCAATGGTATGGTTCAAAACATAGACAGTAAGAAGAGTCAGTCTTCTTGTACTTAAGTCGGCATTGTGCCTTTTGTATTTAATTCCGATGCAAGGTCAGAGGGATACACTAAACCTGAAGTGAAGCATCGGAATTCATAACTAGTTTCACAGGAATGGTTCAAAACATAGTCAGTAAGAAGAGTCAGTCTTCTTGTACTTAACTCGGCATTGTGCCTTTTCTATTTAATTCCGATGCAATTTCTGTGTTTCATCGTCAATAAGAAGGTCCAAGGAATACAGTAAACCTGAAGTGAAGCATCGAAATCCATAACTAGTGTCACAGGAATGGTTCAAAACATAGACAGTAGGAAGAGTCAGTCTTCTTGTACTTAAGTCGGCATTTTGCCGCTTGTGTTTAATTCCGATGAAATTTCTGTGTTTCATCGTCAATAAGAAGGTCCAAGGTATACAGTAAACCTGAAGTGAAGCATCGGATCTATGACTAGTGTCACAGGAATGGTTCAAAACATAGTCAGTAAGAAGAGTCAGTCTTCTTGTACTTCAGTCGGCATTGTGCCTTTTCTATTTAATTCTGATGCAATTTCTGTGTTTCATCGTCAATAAGAAAGTCCAAGGGATACAGTAAACATGAAGTGAAGCATCGGAATTTATAACTAGTGTCAATGGAATGGATCAAAACATTGTCAGTAAGAAGAGTCAGTCTTCTTGTACTTAATTCGGCATTGTGCCTTTTCTATTTAATTCCGATGGAATTTCTGTGTTTCATCGTCAATAAGAAGTTCCATGGGATATAGTAAACCTGGAGTGAAGCATCGGAATCAATTACTAGTGTCACAGGAATGGTTCAAAACATAGACAGTAAGAAGAGTCAGTCTTCTTGTACTTACGTCGACATTGTGCCCTTTCTATTTAAATCCGATGCAATTTCTGTGTTTCATCGTCAATATGAAGGTTCAAGGGATACAGTAAACCTGAAGTGAAGCTTCGGAATCTATAGCTAGTGTCACAGGAATGTTTTAAAACATAGACAGTAAGAAGTGTCAGTCTTCTTGTACTTAAGTCGGCATTGTGCCTTTTGTAAGTAATTCCGAAGCAATTTCTGTGTTTCATCCTCAAAAAGAAGGTCCAAGGGATACAGTAAACCTGAAACCTGAAGTGAAGCATCGTAATCTATAGCTAGTGTCACAGGAATGGTTTAAAACATAGACAGTAAGAAGAGTCAGTCTTCTTGTACTTAATTCTGCTTTGTGCCTTTTGTATTTAATTCCGATGCAATTTCAGTGTATCATCGTCAATACGAAGGTCCAGGGATACAGTAAACCTGAATTGAAGCATCGGAATTTATAACTAGTGTCACATTAATGGTTCAAAACATAGACAGTAAGATGAGTCAGTCCTCTTGTACTTAAATCGGCATTGTGCCTTTTGTATTTAACTCCGATGCAATTTCTGTGTTTCATCGTCAATACGAAGGTCGGAGCGATACAGTAATCCTAAAGAGAAGCATCGGAATCTATAACTAGTGTCACAGGAATAGTTCAAAACATAGTCAGTAAGAGTAGTCAGTCTTATTGTACTTAAGGCATCATTGTGCATTTTATACTTAATTCTGTTGCAATTTCTGTGTTTCATCGTCAATAAGAAGGTCCAATAGATACAGTAAACCTCGAGTGAAGCATCGGAAACTATAACTAGTGTCACAGGAATGGTTCAAACATAGACAGTAAGAAGAGTCAGTCTTCTTGTACTTACGTCGGCATTGTGCCTTTTCTATTTAATTCCGATGCAATTTGTGTGTTTCATCGTCAATAAGAAGGTCCAAGGGATACAGTAAACCTGGAGTGAAGCATCGGAGTCTATAACTAGTGTCACAGGACTGGTTCAAAAAAAGACAGTAAAAAGAGTCAGTCTTCTTGAACTTAATTCGGCATTGTGCCTTTTGTATTTAATTCCGATGCAATTTATGTGTTTCATCGTCAATAAGAAGGTCAGAGGGATACAGTAAACCTGAAGTAAAGCATCGGAAACCATAACTAGTGTCGCAGGAATGGTTCAAAACATACACAGTAAGAAGAGTCAGTCGTCTTGTACTTAATTCGGCATTGTGCCTTTTGTATTTAATTCCGATGCAATTTCTGTGTTTCATCGTCAATAACAAGGTCCAAGGGATACAGTAAACCTCAAGTGAAGCATCGGAATTTATAACGGGTGTCACAGGAATGGTTCAAAACAAAGTCAGTAGGAAGAGTCGGTCTTCATGTACTTAAGTCGGCATTGTGCCTTTTGTATTTAATTCCGATGCATTTTCTGTGTTTCATCGTCAATAAGAAGGTCCAAGTAATACAGTAAACCTGAAGTGAAGCATCGAAATCTATAACTAGTGTCACAGGAATGGTTCAAATCATAGACAGTAGGAAGAGTCAGTCTTCTTGTACTTAAGTCGGCATTGTGCCGTTTGTATTTAATTCCGATGCAATTTCTGTGTTTCATCGTCAATAAGTAGGTCCAAGGTATACAGTAAACCTGAAGTGAAGCATCGGATCTATGACTAGTGTCACAGGAATGGTTCAAATTAGTCAAGAAGAAGAGTCAGTCTTCTTGTAATTCAGTCGGCATTGTGCCTTTTCTATTTAATTCCGATGCAATTTCTGTGTTTCATCGTCAATGAGAAAGTCCAAGGGATACAGTAAACATGAAGTGAATTATCGGAATTTATAACTAGTGTCAATGGAATGGTTCAAAACATTGTCAGTAAGAAGAGTCAGTCTTCTTCTACTTAAGTCGGCATTGTGCCCTTTCTATTTATTTCCGATGGAATTTCTGTGTTTCATCGTCAATAAGAAGTTCCATGGGATATAGTAAACCTGGAGTGAAGCATCGGAACCTATTACTAGTGTCACAGGAATGATTCAAAACATAGACAGTAAGAAGAGTCAGACTTCTTGTACTTAATTCTGCTTTGTGCCTTTTGTATTTAATTCTGATGCAATTTCTGTGTTTCATCGTCAATAAGAAGGTCCAAGGTATACAGTAAACCTGAAGTGAAGCATCGGAATTTATAACTAGTGTCACAGGAATGGTTCAAAACATAATCAGTTAGGAGAGTCAGTCTTCTTGTACTTAAGTCGGCATTGTGCCTTTTGTATTTAATTCCGATGCAATTTCTGTGTTTCATCGTCAATATGAAGGTCAGAGGGCTACAGTAAACCTGAAACCTGAAGTGAAGCATCGTAATCTATAGCTAGTGTCACAGGAATGGTTGAAAACATAGACAGTAAGAAGAGTCAGTCTTCTTGTGCTTAATTCTGCTTTGTGCCTATTGTATTTAATTCCGATGCAATTTCTGTGTTTCATCGTCAATAAGAAGGTCCAAGGGATACAGTAAACCTGGAGTCAAGCATCAGAATCTATAACTAGTGTCAATGGTATGGTTCAAAACATACACAGTAAGAAGAGTCAGTCTTCTTGTACTTAAGTCGGCATTGTGCCTTTTGTATTTAATTCCGATGCAAGGTCAGAGGGATACACTAAACCTGAAGTGAAGCATCGGAATTCATAACTAGTTTCACAGGAATGGTTCAAAACATAGTCAGTAAGAAGAGTCAGTCTTCTTGTACTTAACTCGGCATTGTGCCTTTTCTATTTAATTCCGATGCAATTTCTGTGTTTCATCGTCAATAAGAAGGTCAGAGGGATACAGTAATCCTGAAGGGAAGCATCGGAATCAATAACTAGTGTCACAGGAATGGTTCAAAACGTAGTCAGTAAGAAGAGTCAGTCTTCTTGTAGTTAAGTCGGCATTGTACCTTTTCTATTTAAGTCCGATGCAATTTCTGTGTTTCATCGTCAATAAGAAGACCAATAGATACAGTAAACCTGGAGTGAAGCATCGGAAACTATAACTAGTGTCACAGGAATGGTTCAAACATAGACAGTAAGAAGAGTCAGTCTTCTTGTACTTACGTCGGCATTGTGCCTTTTCTATTTAATTCCGATGCAATTTGTGTGTTTCATCGTCAATAAGAAGGTCCAAGGGATACAGTAAACCAGGAGTGAAGCATCGGAGTCTATAACTAGTGTCACACGACTGGTTCAAAAAAAGACAGTAAGAAGAGTCAGTCTTCTTGAACTTAATTCGGCATTGTGCCTTTTGTATTCAATTCCGATGCAATTTCTGTGTTTCATCGTCAATAAGAAGGTCAGAGGGATACTTTAAACCTGAAGTGAAGCATCGGAATCCATAACTAGTGTCGCAGGAATGGTTCAAAACATAGTCAGTAAGAAGAGTTAGTCTTCTTGTACTTAAGTCGGCATTGTGCCTTTTGTATTTAATTGCGATGCAATTTCTGTGTTTCATCGTCAATAAGAAGGTCCAAGGGATACAGTAAACCTGAAGTGAAGCATCGGAATCTGTAACTAGTGTCACAGGAATGGTTCAAATCATAGACTGTAAGAAGAGTCAGTCCTCGTGCACATCAGCCGGCATTTTGACTTTTGTATTTAATTCTGATGCAATTTTTGTGTTTCATAGTCAATAAGAAGGTCCAAGGGATACAGTAAACCTGGAGTGAAGCATCGGAATCTATAACTAGTGTCAATGGAAGCATCGGAATCTGTAACTAGTGTCACAGGAATGGTTCAAATCATAGACTGTAAGAAGAGTCAGTCCTCGTGCACATCAGCCGGCATTTTGACTTTTGTATTTAATTCTGATGCAATTTTTGTGTTTCATAGTCAATAAGAAGGTCCAAGGGATACAGTAAACCTGGAGTGAAGCATCGGAATCTATAACTAGTGTCAATGGTATGGTACAAAACATGGACGGTAAGAAGAGTCAGTCTTCTTGTACTTAAGTCGGCATTGTGCCTTTTGTATTTAATTACGATGCAATGTCTGTGTTTCATCGACATTAAGAAGGTCAGAGGGATACAGTAAACCTGAAGTGAAGCATCGGAATCTATAGCTAGTGTCACAGGAATGGTTCAAATCATAGTCAGTAACAAGAGTCAATCTTCTTGTCCTTAAGTCGGCATTGTGCCTTTTGTATTTAATACCGATGCAGTTTCTGTGTTTCATCGTCAATACGAAGGTCCAAGTGATGCAGTAAACCAGGAGTGAAGAATCGGAATCCATAACTAGTGTCACAGAAATGGTTCAAAGCATAGACAGTAAGAAGAGTCAGTCTTCTTGTACTTAATTCGGCATTGTGCCTTTTGTATTTAATTCCGATGCATTTTCTGTGTTTCATCGTCAATAAGAAGGTCCAAGGAATACAGTAAACCTGAAGTGAAGCATCGAAATCCATAACTAGTGTCACAGGAATGGTTCAAAACATAGACAGTAAGAAGAGTCAGTCTTCTTGTACTTCAGTCGGCATTGTGCCTTTTCTATTTAATTCTGATGCAATTTCTGTGTTTCATCGTCAATAAGAAAGTCCAAGGGATACAGTAAACATGAAGTGAAGCATCGGAATTTATAACTAGTGTCAATGGAATGGATCAAAACATTGTCAGTAAGAAGAGTCAGTCTTCTTGTACTTAATTCGGCATTGTGCCTTTTCTATTTAATTCCGATTGAATTTCTGTGTTTCATCGTCAATAAGAAGTTCCATGGGATATAGTAAACCTGGAGTGAAGCATCGGAATCTATTACTAGTGTCACAGGAATGGTTCAAAACATAGACAGTAAGAAGAGTCAGTCTTCTTGTACTTACGTCGACATTGTGCCCTTTCTATTTAAATCCGATGCAATTTCTGTGTTTCATCGTCAATATGAAGGTTCAAGGGATACAGTAAACCTGAAGTGAAGCTTCGGAATCTATAGCTAGTGTCACAGGAATGTTTCAAAACATAGACAGTAAGAAGTGTCAGTCTTCTTGTACTTAAGTCGGCATTGTGCCTTTTGTAATTAATTCCGAAGCAATTTCTGTGTTTCATCCTCAAAAAGAAGGTCCAAGGGATACAGTAAACCTGGAGTGAAGCATCGGAATCTATACCTAGAGTCAGAGGAATGGTTCAAAACAGAGACAGTAAGAAGAGTCAGTTTTCTTGTACTTAATTCTGCTTTGTGCCTTTTGTATTTAATTCCGATGCAATTTCTGTGTTTCATCGTCAATAAGAAGGTCCAAGGTATACAGTAAACCTGAAGTGAAGCATCGGAATTTATAACTAGTGTCACAGGAATGGTTCAAAACATAGTCAGTAAGGAGAGTCAGTCTGCTTGTACTTAAGTCGGCATTGTGCCTTTTGTATTTAATTCCGATGCAATTTCTGTGTTTCATCGTCAATAAGAAGGTCAGAGGGGTACAGTAAACCTGAAACCTGAAGTGCAGCATCGTAATCTATAGCTAGTGTCACAGGAATGGTTCAAAACGTAGACAGTAAGAAGAGTCAGTCTTCTTGTACTTAATTCTGCTTTGTGCCTTTTGTATTTAATTCCGATGCAATTTCAGTGTATCATCGTCAATACGAAGGTCCAGGGATACAGTAAACCTGAATTGAAGCATCGGAATTTATAACTAGTGTCACATTAATGGTTCAAAACATAGACAGTAAGATGAGTCAGTCCTCTTGTACTTAAATCGGCATTGTGCCTTTTGTATTTAACTCCGATGCAATTTCTGTGTTTCATCGTCAATAAGAAGGTCGGAGCGATACAGTAATCCTAAAGAGAAGCATCGGAATCTATAACTAGTGTCACAGGAATAGTTCAAAACATAGTCAGTAAGAGTAGTCAGTCTTATTGTCCTTAAGGCATCATTGTGCATTTTATACTTAATTCTGATGCAATTTCTGTGTTTCATCGTCAATATGAATGTCCAAGGGATATAGTAAACCTGGAGTGAAGCATCGGAATCTATAACTAGTGGCTCAGGAATGGTTCAAATCATTGACAGTAAGAAGAGTCAGACTTCCTATACTTATGTCGGCATTGTGCCTTTTGTATTTAATTCCGGTGCAATTTCTGTGTTTCATCGTCAATAACAAGGTCCAAGGGATACAGTAAACCTGGAGTGAAGCATCGGAGTCTATAACTAGTGTCACAGGAGTGGTTCAAAAATAGACAGTAAGAAGAGTTACCTTCTTGAACTTAATTCGGCATTGTGCCTTTTGAATTTAATTCCGATGCAATTTCTGTGTTTCATCGTCAATAAGAAGGTCAGAGGGATACAGTAAACCTGAAGTGAAGCATCGGAATCCGTAACTAGTGTCACAGGAATGGTTCAAACATAGTCAGGAAGAAGAGTTAGTCTTCTTGTACTTAAGTCGGCGTTGTGCCTTTTGTATGTAATTCCGATGCAATTTCTGTGTGTCATCGTCGATAACAAGGTCCAAGGGATACAGTAAACCTGGAGTGAAGCATCGGAATCTGTAACTAGTGCCACAGGAATGGTTCAAATCATAGACAGTAAGAAGAGTCAGTCTTCGTGTACTTCAGTCGGCATTTTTCCTTTTGTATTTAGTTCCGATGCAATTTTTGTGTTTCATCGTCATTGAGAAGGTCCAAGGGATACAGTAAACCTGTAGTGAAGCATCGGGATCTATAACTAGTGTCACAGGAATCGTTCAAAACATAGTCAGTAAAAAGAGTCAGTCTTCTTGTACTAAAGTCGGCATAGTGCCTTTTCTATTTAATTCCGATGCAATTTCTGTGTTTCATCGTCAATAAGAAAGTCCAAGTGATACAGTAAACCTGAAGTGAAGCATCTGATCTATAACTAGTGTCACAGGAATGGTTCAAAACATAGTCAGTAAGAAGAGTCAAATTTCTTGTACTTAAGTCGGCATTGTGCCTTTTCTATTTAATTCCGATGCAATTTCTGTGTTTCATCGTCAATAAGAAGGTGCAAGGGATACAGTAAACATGGCGTGAAGCATCGGAATCTATAACTAGTGTCAATGGAATGGTTCAAACTATAGTCAGTAAGAAGAGTCAGTCTTCTTGTGCTTAAGTCGGCATTGTGCCTTTTCTATTTAATTCCGATGCATTTCCTGTGTTTCATCGTCAATAAGAAGGTCCAAGGGATATAGTAAACCTGGAGTGAAGCATCGGATTCTATAACTAGTGTCACAGGAATGGTTCAAAACATAGACAGTAAGAAGAGTCGGTCTTCTTGTACTTAATTTGGCTTTGTACCTTTTGTATTTAATTCCGATGCAATTTCTGTGTTTCATCGTCAATAAGAAGGTCCAAGGGATACAGTAAACCTGAAGTGAAGCATCGGAGTCTATAACTAGTGTCACAGGACTGGTTCAAAAACAGACAGTGAGATGAGTCAGTCTTCTTGAACTTAATTCGGCATTGTGCCTTTTGTATTTAATGCCGATGCAATTTCTGTGTTTCATCGTCAATAAGAAGGTCCAAGGGATACAGTAACCCTGAAGTGAAGCATCGGAATTTATAACTAGTGTCACAGGAATGGTTCAAAACATAGTCAGTAAGAAGAGTCAGTCTTCTTGTACTTAAGTCGGCATTGTGCCTTTTGTATTTAATTCCGATGCATTTTCTGTGTTTTATCGTCAATAAGAAGGTCCAAGGGATACAGTAAACCTGAAATGAACCATCGGAATTTATAACTAGTGTCACAGGAAGGGTTCAAAACATAGTCAGTAAGGAGAGTCAGTCTTCTTGTACTTTAGTCGGCATTGTGCCTTTTGTATTTAATTCCGATGCAATTTCTGTGTTTCATCGTCAATTAGAAGGACCAAGGGATACAGTAAACCTGGAGTGAAGCATCGGAATCTATAACTAGTGTCACAGGGATGGTTCAAAACATAGACAGTAAGAAGAGTCAGTCTTCTTGTACCTAAGTCGGCATTGTGCCTTTTCTATTTAATTCCGATGCAATTTCTATGTTTCATCGTCAATAAGAAGGTCAGAGGGATACAGTAATCCTGAAGTGGAGCATCGGAATCTATAACTAGTGTCACAGGAATGGTTCAAAACAAGGTCAGTAAGAAGAGTCAGTCTTCTTGTCCTTAAGTCGGCATTGTGCCTTTTGTATTTAATTCCGATGCAATTTCTGTGTTTCATCGTCAATAAGAAGGTCCAAGGGATACAGTAAACCTGAAGTGAAGCACCGGAATTTATAACTAGTGTCACAGGAATGGTTCAAAACAAAGTCAGTAAGAAGAGTCAGTCTTCTTGTACTTAAGTCGGCTTGGTGCCTTTTGTATTTAATTCCGATGCAATTTCTGTGTTTCATCGTCAATAAGAAGGTCCAAGGGATACAGTAAACCTGAAGTGAAGCTTCAAAATCTTTAGCTAGTGTCACAGGAATGATTCAAAACATAGTCAGTAAGAAGAGTCAGTCTTCTTGTCCTTATGTCGGCATTGTGCCTTTTGTAATTAATTCCGATGCAATTTCTGTGTTTCATCGTCAATAAGAAGGTCCAAGGGATACAGTAAACTTGGAGTGAAGCATCGGAATCTATAACTAGTGTCACAGGAAAGGTTCAAAACAAGGTCAGTAAGAAGAGTCAGTCTTCTTGTCCTTAAGTCGGCATTGTGCCTTTTGTATTTAATTCCGCTGCAATTTCTGTGTTTCATCGTCAATAAGAAGGTCCAAGGAATACAGTAAACCTGAAGTGAAGCTTCGGAATCTTTAGCTAGTGTCACAGGAATGATTCAAAACATAGTCAGTAAGAAGAGTCAGTCTTCTTGTCCTTATGTCGGCATTGTGCCTTTTGTATTTAATTCCGATGCAATTTCTGTGTTTCATCGTCAATAAGAAGGTCAGAGGGGTAAAGTAAACCTGAAACCTGAAGTGCAGCATCGTAATCTATAGCTAGTGTCACAGGAATGGTTCAAAACGTAGACAGTAAGAAGAGTCAGTCTTCTTGTACTTAATTCTGCTTTGTGCCTTTTGTATTTAATTCCGATGCAATTTCAGTGTATCATCGTCAACACGAAGGTCCAGGGGATACAGTAAACCTGAATTGAAGCATCGGAATTTATAACTAGTGTCACATTAATGGTTCAAAACATAGACAGTAAGATGAGTCAGTCCTCTTGTACTTAAATCATCATTGTGCCTTTTGTATTTAACTCCGATACAATTTCTGTGTTTCATCGTCAATAAGAAGGTCAGAGCGATACAGTAATCCTAAAGAGAAGCATCGGAATCTATAACTAGTGTCACAGGAATAGTTCAAAACATAGTCAGTAAGAGTAGTCAGTCTTATTGTACTTAAGGCATCATTGTGCATTTTATACTTAATTCTGATGCAATTTCTGTGTTTCATCGTCAATATGAATGTCCAAGGGATATAGTAAACCTGGAGTGAAGCATCGGAATCTATAACTAGTGGCTCAGGAATGGTTCAAATCATTGACAGTAAGAAGAGTCAGACTTCCTATACTTATGTCGGCATTGTGCCTTTTGTATTTAATTCCGGTGCAATTTCTGTGTTTCATCGTCAATAACAAGGTCCAAGGGATACAGTAAACCTGGAGTGAAGCATCGGAGTCTATAACTAGTGTCACAGGAGTGGTTCAAAAATAGACAGTAAGAAGAGTTACCTTCTTGAACTTAATTCGGCATTGTGCCTTTTGAATTTAATTCCGATGCAATTTCTGTGTTTCATCGTCAATAAGAAGGTCAGAGGGATACAGTAAACCTGAAGTGAAGCATCGGAATCCGTAACTAGTGTCACAGGAATGGTTCAAACATAGTCAGGAAGAAGAGTTAGTCTTCTTGTACTTAAGTCGGCGTTGTGCCTTTTGTATTTAATTCCGATGCAATTTCTGTGTGTCATCGTCGATAACAAGGTCCAAGGGATACAGTAAACCTGGAGTGAAGCATCGGAATCTGTAACTAGTGCCACAGGAATGGTTCAAATCATAGACAGTAAGAAGAGTTAGTCTTCGTGTACTTCAGTCGGCATTTTTCCTTTTGTATATAGTTCCGATGCAATTTTTGTGTTTCATCGTCATTGAGAAGGTCCAAGGGATACAGTAAACCTGTAGTGAAGCATCGGGATCTATAACTAGTGTCACAGGAATCGTTCAAAACATAGTCAGTAAAAAGAGTCAGTCTTCTTGTACTAAAGTCGGCATAGTGCCTTTTCTATTTAATTCCGATGCAATTTCTGTGTTTCCTCGTCAATAAGAAGGTCCAAGTGATACAGTAAACCTGAAGTGAAGCATCTGATCTATAACTAGTGTCACAGGAATGGTTCAAAACATAGTCAGTAAGAAGAGTCAAATTTCTTGTACTTAAGTCGGCATTGTGCCTTTTCTATTTAATTCCGATGCAATTTCTGTGTTTCATCGTCAATAAGAAGGTGCAAGGGATACAGTAAACATGGCGTGAAGCATCGGAATCTATAACTAGTGTCAATGGAATGGTTCAAACTATAGTCAGTAAGAAGAGTCAGTCTTCTTGTGCTTAAGTCGGCATTGTGCCATTTCTATTTAATTCCGATGCATTTCCTGTGTTTCATCGTCAATACGAAGGTCCAAGGGATATAGTAAACCTGGAGTGAAGCATCGGATTCTATAACTAGTGTCACAGGAATGGTTCAAAACATAGACAGTAAGAAGAGTCGGTCTTCTTGTACTTAATTTGGCTTTGTACCTTTTGTATTTAATTCCGATGCAATTTCTGTGTTTCATCGTCAATAAGAAGGTCCAAGGGATACAGTAAACCTGAAGTGAAGCATCGGAGTCTATAACTAGTGTCACAGGACTGGTTCAAAAACAGACAGTGAGATGAGTCAGTCTTCTTGAACTTAATTCGGCATTGTGCCTTTTGTATTTAATGCCGATGCAATTTCTGTGTTTCATCGTCAATAAGAAGGTCCAAGGGATACAGTAACCCTGAAGTGAAGCATCGGAATTTATAACTAGTGTCACAGGAATGGTTCAAAACATAGTCAGTAAGAAGAGTCAGTCTTCTTGTACTTAAGTCGGCATTGTGCCTTTTGTATTTAATTCCGATGCATTTGCTGTGTTTTATCGTCAATAAGAAGGTCCAAGGGATACAGTAAACCTGAAATGAACCATCGGAATTTATAACTAGTGTCACAGGAAGGGTTCAAAACATAGTCAGTAAGGAGAGTCAGTCTTCTTGTACTTTAGTCGGCATTGTGCCTTTTGTATTTAATTCCGATGCAATTTCTGTGTTTCATCGTCAATTAGAAGGACCAAGGGATACAGTAAACCTGGAGTGAAGCATCGGAATCTATAACTAGTGTCACAGGGATGGTTCAAAACATAGACAGTAAGAAGAGTCAGTCTTCTTGTACCTAAGTCGGCATTGTGCCTTTTCTATTTAATTCCGATGCAATTTCTGTGTTTCATCGTCAATAAGAAGGTCCAAGTGATACAGTAAACCTGAAGTGAAGCATCTGATCTATAACTAGTGTCACAGGAATGGTTCAAAACATAGTCAGTAAGAAGAGTCAAATTTCTTGTACTTAAGTCGGCATTGTGCCTTTTCTATTTAATTCCGATGCAATTTCTGTGTTTCATCGTCAATAAGAAGGTGCAAGGGATACAGTAAACATGGCGTGAAGCATCGGAATCTATAACTAGTGTCAATGGAATGGTTCAAACTATAGTCAGTAAGAAGAGTCAGTCTTCTTGTGCTTAAGTCGGCATTGTGCCTTTTCTATTTAATTCCGATGCATTTCCTGTGTTTCATCGTCAATAAGAAGGTCCAAGGGATATAGTAAACCTGGAGTGAAGCATCGGATTCTATAACTAGTGTCACAGGAATGGTTCAAAACATAGACAGTAAGAAGAGTCGGTCTTCTTGTACTTAATTTGGCTTTGTACCTTTTGTATTTAATTCCGATGCAATTTCTGTGTTTCATCGTCAATAAGAAGGTCCAAGGGATACAGTAAACCTGAAGTGAAGCATCGGAGTCTATAACTAGTGTCACAGGACTGGTTCAAAAACAGACAGTGAGATGAGTCAGTCTTCTTGAACTTAATTCGGCATTGTGCCTTTTGTATTTAATGCCGATGCAATTTCTGTGTTTCATCGTCAATAAGAAGGTCCAAGGGATACAGTAACCCTGAAGTGAAGCATCGGAATTTATAACTAGTGTCACAGGAATGGTTCAAAACATAGTCAGTAAGAAGAGTCAGTCTTCTTGTACTTAAGTCGGCATTGTGCCTTTTGTATTTAATTCCGATGCATTTTCTGTGTTTTATCGTCAATAAGAAGGTCCAAGGGATACAGTAAACCTGAAATGAACCATCGGAATTTATAACTAGTGTCACAGGAAGGGTTCAAAACATAGTCAGTAAGGAGAGTCAGTCTTCTTGTACTTTAGTCGGCATTGTGCCTTTTGTATTTAATTCCGATGCAATTTCTGTGTTTCATCGTCAATTAGAAGGACCAAGGGATACAGTAAACCTGGAGTGAAGCATCGGAATCTATAACTAGTGTCACAGGGATGGTTCAAAACATAGACAGTAAGAAGAGTCAGTCTTCTTGTACCTAAGTCGGCATTGTGCCTTTTCTATTTAATTCCGATGCAATTTCTATGTTTCATCGTCAATAAGAAGGTCAGAGGGATACAGTAATCCTGAAGTGGAGCATCGGAATCTATAACTAGTGTCACAGGAATGGTTCAAAACAAGGTCAGTAAGAAGAGTCAGTCTTCTTGTCCTTAAGTCGGCATTGTGCCTTTTGTATTTAATTCCGATGCAATTTCTGTGTTTCATCGTCAATAAGAAGGTCCAAGGGATACAGTAAACCTGAAGTGAAGCACCGGAATTTATAACTAGTGTCACAGGAATGGTTCAAAACAAAGTCAGTAAGAAGAGTCAGTCTTCTTGTACTTAAGTCGGCTTGGTGCCTTTTGTATTTAATTCCGATGCAATTTCTGTGTTTCATCGTCAATAAGAAGGTCCAAGGGATACAGTAAACCTGAAGTGAAGCTTCGGAATCTTTAGCTAGTGTCACAGGAATGATTCAAAACATAGTCAGTAAGAAGAGTCAGTCTTCTTGTCCTTATGTCGGCATTGTGCCTTTTGTAATTAATTCCGATGCAATTTCTGTGTTTCATCGTCAATAAGAAGGTCCAAGGGATACAGTAAACTTGGAGTGAAGCATCGGAATCTATAACTAGTGTCACAGGAAAGGTTCAAAACAAGGTCAGTAAGAAGAGTCAGTCTTCTTGTCCTTAAGTCGGCATTGTGCCTTTTGTATTTAATTCCGCTGCAATTTCTGTGTTTCATCGTCAATAAGAAGGTCCAAGGAATACGGTAAACCTGAAGTGAAGCATCGGATCTATAACTAGTGTCACAGGAATGGTTCAAAACATAGTCAGTAAGAGGAGTCAGGTTTTTGTCTTTAAGTCGGCATTGTGCCTTTTCTATTTAATTCCGAAGCAATTTCTGTGTTTCATCGTCAATAAGAAGGTCCAAGGGATACTGTAAACCTGGAGTGAAGCATCGGAATCTATAACTAGTGTCACAGGAATGGTTCAAAGCATAGTCAGTAAGAAGAGTCAGTCTTCTTGTACTTAAGTCGGCATTGTGCCTTTTCTTTTAATTCCGATGCAATTTCTGTGTTTTATCGTCAACAAGACGGTCCAAGGGATACAGTAAACCTGGAGTGAAGCATCGGAATCAATAACTAGTGTCACAGGAATGGTTCAAACATAGTCAGTAAGAAGAGTCAGTCTTCTTGTACTTAAGTCGGCATTGTGCCTTTTGTATTTAATTCCGATGCAATTTCTGTGTTTCATCGTCAATAAGAAGGTCCAAGGGATACAGTAAACATGGAGTGAAGCATCGGAATCTATAACTAGTGTCAATGGAATGTTTCAAAGCATGTTAAGTAAGAAGAGTCAGTCTTCTTGTACTTAAGTCGGCATTGTGCCTTTTCTATTTAATTCCGATGCAATTTGTGTGTTTCATCGTCAATAAGAAGGTCCAAGGGATATAGTAAACTTGGAGTGAAGCATCGGAATCTATAACTAGTGTCACAGGAATGGTTCAAAACATAGACAGTAGGAAGAGTCAGTCTTCTTGTCCTTAAGTCGGCATTGTGCCTTTTGTATTTAATTCCGATGCAATTTCTGTGTTTCATCGTCAATAAGAAGGACCAAGGGATACAGTAAACCTGAAGTGAAGCATCGGAATTTATAACTAGTGTCACAGGAATGGTTCAAAACAAAGTCAGTAAGAAGAGTCAGTCTTCTTGTCCTAAAGTCGGCTTGGTGCCTTTTGTATTTAATTCCGATGCAATTTCTGTGTTTCATCGTCAATAAGAAGGTCCAAGGGATACAGTAAACCTGAAGTGAAGCTTCGTAATCTTTAGCTAGTGTCACAGGAATGCTTCAAAATATAGTCAGTAAGAAGAGTCAGTCTTCTTGTCCTTATGTCGGCATTGTGCCTTTTGTAATTAATTCCGGTGCAATTTCTGTGTTTCATCGTCAATAAGAAGGTCCAAGGGATACAGTAAACTTGGAGTGAAGCATCGGAATCTATAACTAGTGTCACAGGAATGGTTCAAAACATAGACAGTAAGAAGAGTCAGTCTTCTAGAACTTAATTCTGCTTTGTGCCTTTTGTATTTAATTCCGCTGCAATTTCTGTGTTTCATCGTCAATAAGAAGGTCCAAGGAATACAGTAAACCTGAAGTGAAGCATCGGATCTATAACTAGTGTCACAGGAATGGTTCAAAACATAGTCAGTACGAAGAGTCAGGTTTTTGTCCTTAAGTCGGCATTGTGCATTTTCTATTTAATTCCGAAGCAATTTCTGTGTTTCATCGTCAATAAGAAGGTCCAAGGAATACAGTAAACCTGGAGTGAAGCATCGGAATCTATAACTAGTGTCACAGGAATGGTTCAAAGCATAGTCAGTAAGAAGAGTCAGTCTTCTTGTACTTAAGTCGGCATTGTGCCTTTTCTTTTAATTCCGATGCAATTTCTGTGATTTATCGTCAACACGAAGGTCCAAGGGATACAGTAAACCTGGAGTGAAGCATCGGAATCTATAACTAGTGTCACAGGAATGGTTCAAACATAGTCAGTAAGATGAGTCAGTCTTCTTGTACTTAAGTCGGCATTGTGCCTTTTCGTTTAATTCCGAAGCAATATCTGTGTTTCATCGTCACTAAGAAGGTCAGAGGGATACAATGAACCTGAAGTGAAGCATCGGAATCTATAACTAGTGTCACAGGAATGGTTCAAAGCAAAGTCAGTAAGAAGAGTCAGTCTTCTTGTACTTAAGTCGGCATTGTGCCTTTTCTTTTAATTCCGATGCAATTTCTGTGATTTATCGTCAACACGAAGGTCCAAGGGATACAGTAAACCTGGAGTGAAGCATCGGAATCTATAACTAGTGTCACAGGAATGGTTCAAAACAAGGTCAGTAAGAAGAGTCAGTCTTCTTGTCCTTAAGTCGGCATTGTGCCTTTTGTATTTAATTCCGATGCAATTTCTGTGTTTCATCGTCAATAAGAAGGTCCAAGGGATACAGTAAACCTGAAGTGAAGCACCGGAATTTATAACTAGTGTCACAGGAATGGTTCAAAACAAAGTCAGTAAGAAGAGTCAGTCTTCTTGTACTTAAGTCGGCTTGGTGCCTTTTGTATTTAATTCCGATGCAATTTCTGTGTTTCATCGTCAATAAGAAGGTCCAAGGGATACAGTAAACCTGAAGTGAAGCTTCGGAATCTTTAGCTAGTGTCACAGGAATGATTCAAAACATAGTCAGTAAGAAGAGTCAGTCTTCTTGTCCTTATGTCGGCATTGTGCCTTTTGTAATTAATTCCGATGCAATTTCTGTGTTTCATCGTCAATAAGAAGGTCCAAGGGATACAGTAAACTTGGAGTGAAGCATCGGAATCTATAACTAGTGTCACAGGAAAGGTTCAAAACAAGGTCAGTAAGAAGAGTCAGTCTTCTTGTCCTTAAGTCGGCATTGTGCCTTTTGTATTTAATTCCGCTGCAATTTCTGTGTTTCATCGTCAATAAGAAGGTCCAAGGAATACAGTAAACCTGAAGTGAAGCATCGGATCTATAACTAGTGTCACAGGAATGGTTCAAAACATAGTCAGTAAGAGGAGTCAGGTTTTTGTCTTTAAGTCGGCATTGTGCCTTTTCTATTTAATTCCGAAGCAATTTCTGTGTTTCATCGTCAATAAGAAGGTCCAAGGGATACAGTAAACCTGGAGTGAAGCATCGGAATCTATAACTAGTGTCACAGGAATGGTTCAAAACATAGTCAGTAAGAAGAGTCAGTCTTCTTGTACTTAAGTCGGCATTGTGCCTTTTCTTTTAATTCCGATGCAATTTCTGTGTTTTATCGTCAACAAGACGGTCCAAGGGATACAGTAAACCTGGAGTGAAGCATCGGAATCAATAACTAGTGTCACAGGAATGGTTCAAACATAGTCAGTAAGAAGAGTCAGTCTTCTTGTACTTAAGTCGGCATTGTGCCTTTTGTATTTAATTCCGATGCAATTTCTGTGTTTCATCGTCAATAAGAAGGTCCAAGGGATACAGTAAACATGGAGTGAAGCATCGGAATCTATAACTAGTGTCAATGGAATGTTTCAAAACATGTTAAGTAAGAAGAGTCAGTCTTCTTGTACTTAAGTCGGCATTGTGCCTTTTCTATTTAATTCCGATGCAATTTGTGTGTTTCATCGTCAATAAGAAGGTCCAAGGGATATAGTAAACTTGGAGTGAAGCATCGGAATCTATAACTAGTGTCACAGGAATGGTTCAAAACATAGACAGTAGGAAGAGTCAGTCTTCTTGTCCTTAAGTCGGCATTGTGCCTTTTGTATTTAATTCCGATGCAATTTCTGTGTTTCATCGTCAATAAGAAGGACCAAGGGATACAGTAAACCTGAAGTGAAGCATCGGAATTTATAACTAGTGTCACAGGAATGGTTCAAAACAAAGTCAGTAAGAAGAGTCAGTCTTCTTGTCCTAAAGTCGGCTTGGTGCCTTTTGTATTTAATTCCGATGCAATTTCTGTGTTTCATCGTCAATAAGAAGGTCCAAGGGATACAGTAAACCTGAAGTGAAGCTTCGTAATCTTTAGCTAGTGTCACAGGAATGCTTCAAAATATAGTCAGTAAGAAGAGTCAGTCTTCTTGTCCTTATGTCGGCATTGTGCCTTTTGTAATTAATTCCGGTGCAATTTCTGTGTTTCATCGTCAATAAGAAGGTCCAAGGGATACAGTAAACTTGGAGTGAAGCATCGGAATCTATAACTAGTGTCACAGGAATGGTTCAAAACATAGACAGTAAGAAGAGTCAGTCTTCTAGAACTTAATTCTGCTTTGTGCCTTTTGTATTTAATTCCGCTGCAATTTCTGTGTTTCATCGTCAATAAGAAGGTCCAAGGAATACAGTAAACCTGAAGTGAAGCATCGGATCTATAACTAGTGTCACAGGAATGGTTCAAAACATAGTCAGTAAGAAGAGTCAGGTTTTTGTCCTTAAGTCGGCATTGTGCATTTTCTATTTAATTCCGAAGCAATTTCTGTGTTTCATCGTCAATAAGAAGGTCCAAGGAATACAGTAAACCTGGAGTGAAGCATCGGAATCTATAACTAGTGTCACAGGAATGGTTCAAAGCATAGTCAGTAAGAAGAGTCAGTCTTCTTGTACTTAAGTCGGCATTGTGCCTTTTCTTTTAATTCCGATGCAATTTCTGTGATTTATCGTCAACACGAAGGTCCAAGGGATACAGTAAACCTGGAGTGAAGCATCGGAATCTATAACTAGTGTCACAGGAATGGTTCAAACATAGTCAGTAAGAAGAGTCAGTCTTCTTGTACTTAAGTCGGCATTGTGCCTTTTCGTTTAATTCCGAAGCAATATCTGTGTTTCATCGTCACTAAGAAGGTCAGAGGGATACAATGAACCTGAAGTGAAGCATCGGAATCTATAACTAGTGTCACAGGAATGGTTCAAAGCAAAGTCAGTAAGAAGAGTCAGTCTTCTTGTCCTTAAGTCGGCTTTGTGCCTTTTGTATTTAATTCCGATGCAATTTCTGTGTTTCATCGACAATAAGAAGGTCCAAGGGATACAGTAAACATGGAGTGAAGCATCGGAATCCATAACTAGTGTCAATGGAATGGTTCAAAACATATTAAGTAAGAAGAGTCAGTCTTCTTGTAATTAAGTCGGCATTGCGCCTTTTCTATTTAATTCCGATGCAATTTGTGTGTTTCATCGTCAATAAGAAGGTCCAAGGGATATAGTAAACCTGGAGTGAAGCATCGGAATCTTTAACTAGTGTCACAGGAATGGTTCAAAACGTAGACAATAAGAAGAGACAGTCTTCTTGAACTTACGTCGACATTGTGCCTTTTCTATTTAATTCCTATGCAATTTCTGTGTTTCATCGTCAATAAGAAGGTCAGAGGGATACAATAAACCTGAAGTGAAGCATCGGAATCTATAACTAGTGTCACAGGGATGGTTCAAAACAAAGTCAGTAAGAAGAGTCAGTCTTCTTGTCCTTAAGTCGGCATTGTGCCTTTTGTATTTAATTCCGATGCAATTTCTGTGTTTCATCCTCAATAAGAAGGTCCAAGGGATACAGTAAACCTGAAGTGAAGCTTTGGAATCTGTAGCTAGTTTCACAGGAATGCTTCAAATCATAGTCAGTAAGAAGAGTCAGTCTTCTTGTCCTTATGTCGGCAATGTGCCTTTTGTAATTAATTCCGATGCAATTTCTGTGTTTCATCGTCAATAAGAAGGTCCAAGGGATACAGTAAACCTGGAGTGAAGCATCGGAATCTATAACTAGTGTCACAGGAATGGTTCAAAACATAGACAGTAAGAAGAGTCAATCTTCTTGAGCTTAACTCTGCTTTGTGCCTTTTGTATTTAATTCCGATGCAATATCTGTGTTTCATCGTCAATAAGAAGGTCCAAGGAATACAGTAAGCCTGAAGTGAAGCATCGGATCTATAACTAGTGTCACAGGAATGGTTCATAACATAGTCAGTAACAAGAGTCAGGTTTTTGTACTTAAGTCGGCATTGTGCCTTTTCTATTTAATTCCGATGCAATTTCTGTGTTTCCTCGTCAATAAGAAGGTCCAAGGGATACAGTAAACCTGGAGTGAAGCATGGCAATCTATATCTAGTGTCAATGGAATGGTTCAAGACATAGTCAGTAAGAGGAGTCAGTCTTCTTGTACTTAAGTCGGCATTGTGCCTTTTCTTTTTAATTCCGATGCAATTTCTGTGTTTCATCGTCAATAAGAAGGTCCAAGGGATATAGTAAAACTGGAGTGAAGCATCGGAATCTATAACTAGTGTCACAGGAGTGGTTCAAAACTTAGACAGTAAGAAGAGTCAGACTTCTTGTACTTACGTCGACATTGTGCCTTTTCTATTTAATTCCGATGCAATTTCTGTGTTTCATCGTCAATAAGAAGGTCAGAGGGATACAATAAACATGAAGTGAAGCATCGGAATCTATAGCTAGTGTCACAGGAATGGTTTAAAACATAGTCGTAAGAAGAGTTAGTCTTCTTGTACTTAGGTCGGCATTGTGCCTTTTGTATTTAATTCCGATGCAATTTCTGTGTTTCATCGTCCATAAGAAGGTCCTAGGGATACAGTAAACCTGAAGTGAAGCATCGGAATTTATAACTAGTGTCACAGGAATGGTTCAAAACATAGTCAGTAAGAAGAGTCAGTCTTCTTGTACTTCAGTCGGCATTGTGCCTTTTGTATTTAATTCCGATGCAATTTCTGTGTTTCATCGTCAATAAGAAGGACCAAGGGATACACTAAACTTGGAGTGAAGCATCGGAATCTGTAACTAGTGTCACAGGGATGGTTCAAAACATAGACTGTAAGAAGAGTCAGTCTTCTTGTACTTAAGTCGGTATTGTGCCTTTTCTATTTAATTCCGATGCAATTTCTGTGTTTCATCGTCAATAAGAAGGTCAGAGGGACACAGTAAACCTGAAGTGAAGCATCGGAATCCATAACTAGTGTCACAGGAATGGTTCAATACATAGTCAGTAAGAAGAGTCAGTCTTCTTGTACTTAATTCGGCTTTGTGCCTTTTGTATTTAATTCCGATGCAATTTCTGTGTTTCATCGTCAATAAGAAGGTCCAAATGATACAGTAAACGTGATGTGAAGCATCGGAATTAATAATTAGTGTCTCAGGAAGGGTTCAAAGCATAGTCAGTAAGGAGAGTCAGTCTTCTTGTACTTTAGTCGGCATTGTGCCTTTTGTAGTTAATTCCGATGCAATTTCTGTGTTTCATCGTCAATAAGAAGGACCAAGGGGTACAGTAAACCTGGAGTGAAGCATCTGAATCTATAACTAGTGTCACAGGGATGGTTCAAAACATAGACAGTAAGAAGAGTCAGTCTTCTTGTTCCTAAGTCGGCATTGTGCCTTTTCTATTTAATTCCGATGCAATTTCTGTGTTTCATCGTCAATAAGAACGTCCAAGGGATACAGCAAACCTGAAGTGAAGCTTTGGAATCTTTAGCTAGTGTCTCAGGAATGCTTCAAAACATAGTCAGTAAGAAGAGTCAGTCTTCTTTTCCTTATGTCGGCATTGTGCCTTTTGTAATTAATTCCGATGCAATTTCTGTGTTTCATCGTCAATAAGAAGGTCCAAGGGATACAGTAAACTTGGAGTGAAGCATCGGAATCTATAACCAGTGTCACAGGAATGGTTCAAAACACAGACAGTAAGAAGAGTCAGTCTTCTTGACCTTAATTCTTGTTTGTGCCTTTTGTATTTAATTCCGTTGCAATTTCTGTGTTTCATCGTCAATAAGAAGGTCCAAGGTATACAGTAAACCTGAAGTGAAGCATCGGATCTATAAGTAGTGTCACAGGAATGGTTCAAAACATAGTCAGTAAGAAGAGTCAGGTTTTTGTCCTTAAGTCGGCATTGTGCCCTTTCTATTTAATTCCGATGCAATTTCTGTGTTTCATCGTCAATAAGAAGTTCCAAGGGATACAGTAAACCTGGAGTGAAGCATCGGTATCTATAACTAGTGTCCAGGAATGGTTCAAACATAGTCAGTAAGAAGAGTCAGTCTTCTTGTACTTAAGTCGGCATTGTGCCTTTTCTTTTTAATTCCGATGCAATTTCTGTGTTTCATCGTCAACAAGAAGTTCCAAGGGATACAGTAAACCTGGAGTGAAGCATCGGAATCGATAACTAGTGTCACAGGAGTGGTTCAAACATAGTCAGTGGGAAGAGTCAGTCTTCTTGTACTTAAGTCGGCATTGTGCCTTTTCATTTAATTCCGAAGCAATTTCTGTGTTTCATCGTCAATAAGAAGGTCAGAGGGATACAATGAACCTGAAGTGAAGCATCGGAATCTATAACTAGTGTCACAGGAATGGTTCAAAGCAAAGTCAGTAAGAAGAGTCAGTCTTCTTGTCCTTAAGAAGGCTTTGTGCCTTTTGTATTTAATTCCGATGCAATTTCTGTGTTTCATCGTCTATAAGAAGGTCCAAGGGATACAGTAAACATGGAGTGAAGCATCGGAATCTATAACTAGTGTCAATGGAATGGTTCAAATCATATTCAGTAAGAAGAGTCACTCTTCTTGCACTTAAGTCGGCATTGTGCCCTTTCTATTTGATTCCGATGCAATTTGTGTGTTTCATCGTCAATAAGAAGGTACAAATGATATAGTAAACCTGGAGTGAAGCATCGGAATCTATAACTAGTGTCACAGGAATGGTTCAAAACATAGACAGTAAGAAGAGTCAGTCTTCTTGTCCTTAAGTCGGCATTTTGCCTTTTGTATTTAATTCCGATGCAATTTCTGTATTTCATCGTCAATAAGAAGGTCCAAGGGATACAGTAAACCTGAAGTGAAGCTTCGGAATCTATAGCTAGTGTCACAGGAATGCTTCAAAACATAGTCAGTAAGAAGAGTCTGTCTTCTTGTCCTTATGTCGACATTGTGGCTTTTGTAATTAATTCCGATGCAATTTCTGTGTTTCATCGTCAATAAGATGGTCCAAGGGATACAGTAAACCTGGAGTGAAGCATCGGAATCTATAACTAGTGTCACAGGAATGGTTCAAAACATAGACAGTAAGAAGAGTCAGTCTTCTTGACCTTAACTCTGCTTTGTGCCTTTTGTATTTAATTCCGATGCAATTTCTGTGTTTCATCGTCAATAAGAAGGTCCAAGGAATACAGTAAGCCTGAAGTGAAGCATCGGATCTATAACTAGTGTCACAGGAATGGTTCAAAACATAGTCAGTAACAAGAGTCAGGTATTTGTACTTTAGTCGGCATTATGCCTTTTCTATTTAATTCCGATGCAATTTCTGTGTTTCATCGTCAATAAGAAGGTCAGAGGTATACAATGAACATGAAGTGAAGCATCGGAATCTATAGCTAGTGTCACAGGAATGGTTCAAAACATAGTGAGTAAGAAGAGTTAGTCATCTTGTACTTAGGTCGGCATTGTGCCTTTTGTGTTTAATTCCGATGCAATTTCTGTGTTTCATCGTCCATAAGAAGGTCCAAGGGATACAGTAAACCTGAAGTGAAGCATCGGAATTTATAACTAGTGTCACAGGAATGGTTCAAAACATAGTCAGTAAGAAGGGTCAGTCTTTTTGTACTTATGTCGGCATTGTGCCTTTTGTATTTTATTCCGATGCAATTTCTGTGTTTCATCGTCAATAAGAAGGACCAAGGGATACAGTAAACTTGGAGTGAAGCATCGGAATCTATAACTAGTGTCACAGGAATGGTTCAAAACATAGTCAGTAAGAAGAATCAGTCTTCTTGTACTTAAGTGGGTATTGTGCCTTTTCTATTTAATTCCGATGCAATTTCTGTGTTTCATCGTCAATAAGAAGGTCAGAGGGATACAATAAACCTGAAGTGAAGCATCGGAATCTATAACTAGTGTCACAGGAATGGTTCAAACAAAGTCAGTAAGAAGAGTCAGTCTTCTAGTCCTTTGGTCGGCATTGTGCCTTTTCTATTTAATTCCGATGCAATTCCTGTGTTTCATCGTCAATAAGACGGTCCAAGGGATACAGTAAACCCTGAGTGAAGCATCGGAATCTATAACTAGTGTCAATGGAATTGTTCAAAACATAGTCAATAAGGTGAGTCAGTCTTCTTGTACTTATGTCGGCATTGTGCCTTTTTTATTTAATTCCGATGCAATTTCTGTGTTTCTTCGTCAACAAGAAGGTCCAAGGGATACAGTAAACCTGGAGAGAAGCATCGGAATCTATAACTAGTGTCACAGGAATGGATCAAACATAGTCAGTAGGAAGAGTCAGTCTTCTTGTACTGAAGTCGGCATTGTGCCTTTTCATTTAATTCCGAAGCAATTTCTGTGTTTCATCGTCAATAAGAAGGTCAGAGGGATACAATGAACCTGAAGTGAAGCATCGGAAACTATAACTAGTGTCACGGGAATGGTTCAAAGCAAAGTCAGTAAGAAGAGTCAGTCTTCTTGTCCTTAAGAAGGCTTTGTGCCTTTTGTATTTAATTCCGATGCAAATTCTGTGTTTCATCGTCAATAATCAGGTCAGAGGGATACAATAAACCTGAAGTGAAGCATCGGAATCTATAACTAGTGTCACAGGAATGGTTTAAAACAAAGTCAGTAAGAAGAGTCAGTCTTCTTGACCTTAAGTCGGCATTTTGCCTTTTGTATTTAATTCCGATGCAATTTCTGTGTTTCATCGTCAATAAGAAGGTCCAAGGTATACAGTAAACCTGAAGTGAAGCTTCGGAATCTATAGCTAGTGTCACAGGAATGCTTCAAAACATAGTCAGTAAGAAGAGTCAGTCTTCTTGTCCTTATGTCGGCATTGTGCCTTTTGTAATTAATTCCGATGCAATGTCTGTGTTTCATCGTCATTAAGAAGGTCCAAGGGATACAGGAAACCTGGAGTGAAGCATCGGAATCTATAACTAGTGTCACAGGAATGGTTCAAAACATAGACAGTAAGAAGAGTCAGTCTTCTTGACCTTAACTCTGCTTTGTGCCTTTTGTATTTAATTCCGATGCAATTTCTGTGTTTCATCGTCAATAAGAAGGTCCAAGGAATACAGTAAGCCTGAAGTGAAGCATCGGATCTATAACTAGTGTCACAGGAATGGTTCAAAACATACTCAGTAACAAGAGTCAGGTATTTGTACTTTAGTCGGCATTGTGCCTCTTCTATTTAATTCCGATGCAATTTCTGTGTTTCATCGTCAATAAGAAGGTCCAAGGGATACAGTAAACCTGGAGTGAAGCATTGGAATCTATAACTAGTGTCAATGGAATGGTTCAAGACATAGTCAGTAAGAGGAGTCAGTCTTCTTGTACCTAAGTCGGCATTGTGCCTTTTCTTTTTAATTCCGATGCAATTACTGTGTTTCATCGTCAATAAGAAGGTCCAAGGGATATATTAAAACTGGAGTGAAGCATCGGAATCTATAACTAGTGTCACAGGAATGGTTCAAAACATAGACAGTAAGAAGAGTCAGTCTTCTTGACCTTAACTCTGCTTTGTGCCTTTTGTATTTAATTCCGATGCAATTTCTGTGTTTCATCGTCAATAAGAAGGTCCAAGGAATACAGTAAGCCTGAAGTGAAGCATCGGATCTATAACTAGTGTCACAGGAATGGTTCAAAACATACTCAGTAACAAGAGTCAGGTATTTGTACTTTAGTCGGCATTGTGCCTCTTCTATTTAATTCCGATGCAATTTCTGTGTTTCATCGTCAATAAGAAGGTCCAAGGGATACAGTAAACCTGGAGTGAAGCATTGGAATCTATAACTAGTGTCAATGGAATGGTTCAAGACATAGTCAGTAAGAGGAGTCAGTCTTCTTGTACCTAAGTCGGCATTGTGCCTTTTCTTTTTAATTCCGATGCAATTACTGTGTTTCATCGTCAATAAGAAGGTCCAAGGGATATATTAAAACTGGAGTGAAGCATCGGAATCTATAACTAGTGTCACAGGAATGGTTCAAAACATAGACAGTAAGAAGAGTCAGACATCTTGTACTTACGTCGACATTGTGCCTTTTCTATTTAATTCCGCTGCAATTTCTGTGTTTCATCGTCATTAAGAAGGTCCAAGGGATACAGGAAACCTGGAGTGAAGCATCGGAATCTATAACTAGTATCACAGGAATGGTTCAAAACATAGACAGTAAGAAGAGTCAGTCTTCTTGACCTTAACTCTGCTTTGTGCCTTTTGTATTTAATTCCGATGCAATTTCTGTGTTTCATCGTCAATAAGAAGGTCCAAGGAATACAGTAAGCCTGAAGTGAAGCATCGGATCTATAACTAGTGTCACAGGAATGGTTCAAAACATACTCAGTAACAAGAGTCAGGTATTTGTACTTTAGTCGGCATTGTGCCTCTTCTATTTAATTCCGATGCAATTTCTGTGTTTCATCGTCAATAAGAAGGTCCAAGGGATACAGTAAACCTGGAGTGAAGCATTGGAATCTATAACTAGTGTCAATGGAATGGTTCAAGACATAGTCAGTAAGAGGAGTCAGTCTTCTTGTACCTAAGTCGGCATTGTGCCTTTTCTTTTTAATTCCGATGCAATTACTGTGTTTCATCGTCAATAAGAAGGTCCAAGGGATATATTAAAACTGGAGTGAAGCATCGGAATCTATAACTAGTGTCACAGGAATGGTTCAAAACATAGACAGTAAGAAGAGTCAGACATCTTGTACTTACGTCGACATTGTGCCTTTTCTATTTAATTCCGATGCAATTTCTGTGTTTCGTCGTCAATAAGAAGGTCAGATGGATACAATAAACATGAAGTGAAGCATCGGAATCTATAGCTAGTGTCACTGGAATGGTTCAAAACATAGTGAGTAAGAAGAGTTAGTCATCTTGTACTTAGGTCGGCATTGTGCCTTTTGTGTTTAATTCCGATGCAATTTCTGTGTTTCATCGTCCATGAGAAGGTCCAAGGGATACAGTAAACCTGAAGTGAAGCATCGGAATTTATAACTAGTGTCACAGGAATGGTTCAAAACATAGTCAGTAAGAAGAGTCAGTCTTCTTGTACTTAAGTCGGCATTGTGAATTTTTATTTAATTCCGATACAATTTCTGTGTTTCATCGTCAATAGGAAGGTCAGAGGGATACAATAAACCTTAAGTGAAGCATCGGAATCTATAACTAGTGTCACAGGAATGGTTCAAAGCAAAGTCAGTAAGAAGAGTCAGTCTTCTTGTCCTTAAGCCGACATTGTGCCTTTTGTATTTAATTCCGTTGCAATTTCTGTGTTTCATCGTCAATAAGAAGGTCCAAGGGATACAGTAAACATGGAGTGAAGCATCGGAATCTATAACTAGTGTCAATGGAATGGTTCAAAACATAGTCAGTAAGAAGAGACAGTCTTCTTGTACTTAAGTCTGCATTGTGCCTTTTCTATTTAATTCCGATGCAATTTCTGTGTTTCATCGTCAATAAGAAGGTCCAAGGGATATAGTAAACCTAAAGTGAAGCATGGGAATCTATAACTAGTGTCACAGGAATGGTTCAAAACATAGACAGTAAGAAGAGTCAGTCTTCTTGTACTTAAGTCGGCATTGTGCCTTTTCTTTTTAATTCCGATGCAATTTCTGTGTTTCATCGTCAATAAGAAGGTCCAAGGGATATAGTAAAACGGGAGTGAAGCATCGGAATCTATAACTAGTGTCACAGGAATGGTTCAAAACATAGTCAGTAAGAAGAGTCAGGTTATTGTACTTAAGTCGACATTGTGCCTTTTGTATTTAATTCCGTTGCAATTTCTGTGTTTCATCGTCAATAAGTAGGTGCAAGGGATACAGTAAACATGGAGTGAAGCATCGGAATCTATAACTAGTGTCAATGGAATGGTTCAAAACAAAGTCAGTAAGAAGAGTCAGTCTTCTTGTCCTTAAGTCGGCATTGTGCCTTTTGTATTTAATTCCGATGTAATTTCTATGTTTCATCGTCAGTAAGAAGGTCCAAGGGATACAGTAAACCTGAAGTGAAGCTTCGGAATCTATAGCTAGTGTCACAGGAATGCTTCAAAACATAGTCAGTAATAAGAGTCAGTCTTCTTGCCCGTATGTCGGCATTGTGCCTTTTGTAATTAATTCCGATGCAATTTCTGTGTTTCATCGTCAATAAGAAGGTCCAAGGGATACAGTAAACCTGGAGTGAAGCATCGGAATCTATAACTAGTGTCACAGGAATGGTTCAAAACATAGACAGTAAGAAGAGTCAGTCTTCTTGACCTTAATTCTGCTTTGTGCCTTTGTATTTAATTCCGATGCAATTTCTGTGTTTCATCGTCAATAAGAAGGTCCAAGGTATACAGTAAGCCTGAAGTGAAGCATCGGATCTATAACTAGTGTTACAGGAATGGTTCAAAACATAGTCAGTAAGAAGAGTCAGGTTTTTGTACTTAAGTCGGCATTGTGCTTTTCTATTTAATTCCGATGCAATTTCTGTGTTTCATCGTCAATAAGAAGGTCCAAGGGATACAGTAAACCTAGAGTGAAGCATCGGAATCTATAACTAGTGTCAATGGAATGGTTCAAGCATAGTCAGTAAGAGGAGTCAGTCTTCTTGTACTTAAGTCGGCATTGTGCCTTTTCTTTTTAATTCCGATGCAATTTCTGTGTTTCATCGTCAACAAGAAGGTCCAAGGGATATAGTAAAACTGGAGTGAAGCATCGGAATCTATAACTAGTGTCACAGGAATGGTCAATACGTAGACAGTAAGAAGAGTCAGACTTCTTGTACTTACGTCGACATTGTGCCTTTTCTATTTAATTCCGATGCAATTTCTGTGTTTCATCGTCAATAAGAAGGTCAGAGGGATACAATAAACATGAAGTGAAGCATCGGAATCTATGGCTAGTGTCACAGGAATGGTTCAAAACATAGTCAGTAAGAAGAGTCAGTCTTCTTGTCCTTAAGTCGGCATTGTGCCTTTTGTAATTAATTCCGATGCAATTTCTGTGTTTCATCGTCAATAAGAAGGTCCAAGGGATACAGTAAGCCTGAAGTGAAGCATCGGATCTATAACTAGTGTCACCGGAATGGTTCAAAACATAGTCAGTAAGAAGAGTCAGGTTTTTGTACTTAAGTCGGCATTGTGCCTTATCTGTTTAATTCCGATGCAATTTCTGTGTTTCATCGTCAATAAGAAGGTCCAAGGGATACAGTAAACCTGGAGTGAAGCATCGGAATCTATAACTAGTGTCAATGGAATGGTTGAAGACATAGTCAGTAAGAGGAGTCAGTCTTCTTGAAGTTAAGTCGGCATTGTGCCTTTTCTTTTTAATTCCTATGCAATTTCTGTGTTTCATCGTCAATAAGAAGGTCCAAGGGATACAGTAAACCTGGACTGAAGCATCGGAATCTATAACTAGTGTCACAGGAATGGTTAAAATCATAGACAGTAAGAAGAGTCTGACTTCTTTTACTTATGTCGGCATTGTGCTTTTTGTATTTAATTCCGATGCAATTTCAGTGTTTGTTCGTCACTAAGAAGGTCCAAGGAATACAGTAAACCTGGAGTGAAGCATCTGAATCTGTAACTAGTGTCACAGGAATGGATCAAATCATAGACAGTAAGAAGAGTCAGTCTTCGTGTACTTCAGTCGGCATTTTGCCTTTTGTATTTAATTCCGATGCAATTTTTGTGTTTCATCGTCAATGAGAAGGTCCAAGGGATACATTAAACCTGAAGTGAAGCATCGGGGTCTATAACTAGTGTCACAGGAATGGTTCAAAACATAGTCAGTAATAAGAGTCATTCTTCTTGTACTTAAGTCAGCATTGTGCTTCTTCTATTTAATTCCGATGCAATTTCTGTGTTTCATCGTCAATGAGAAGGTCCAAGGGATATAGTAAACCTGGAGTGAAGCATCGGATTCCATAACTAGTGTCACAGGAATGGTTCAAAACATAGACAGTAAGAAGAGTCAGTCTTCTTGTACTTAATTCGGCTTTGTGCCTTTTGTATTTAATTCCGATGCAATTTCTGTGTTTCATCGTCAATAAGAAGGTCCAAGGGATACAGTGAACCTGAAGTGAAGCATCGGAATTTGTAACTAGTGTCACAGGAATGGTTCAAAACATAGACAGTAAGAAGAGACATTCTGCTTGTACTTAAGTCGGCATTGTGCCTTTTGTATTTAACTCCGATGCAATTTCTGTGTTTCATCGTCAATAAGAAGGTCAGAGGGATACAGTAATCCTGAAGTAAATCATCGGAATCTATAACTAGTGTCACAGGAATGGTTCAAAACATAGTCAGTAAGAATAGTCAGTCTTATTGTACTTAAGTCATCATTGTGCATTTTCTATTTAATTCTGAGGCAATTTCTGTGTTTCATCGCCAATATGAAGGTCCACGGGATACAGTAATCCTGGGGTGAAGCATCGGAATCTGTAACTAGTGCCACAGGAATGGTTCAAATCATAGACAGTAAGAAGAGTCAGACTTCTTTTACTTAAGTGGTCATTGTGCCTTTTGTATTTAATTCCGGTGCAATTTCTGTGTTTCATCGTCAATAAGAAGGTCCAAGCGATACAGTATACCTGGAGTGTAGCATCGGAGTCTTTAACTAGTGTCACAGGACTGGTTCAAAAATAGACAGTAAGAAGAGTCAGTCTTCTTGAACTTAATTCGGCATTGTTCCTTTTGTATTTAATTCCGATGTAATTTCTGTGTTTCATCGTCAATAAGAAGGACCAAGGGATACAGTAAACCTGAAGTGAAGCATCGGAATTTATAACTAGTGTCACAGGAATAGTTCAAAAGATAGTCAGTAAGGAGAGTCAGTCTTCTTGTACTTAAGTCGGCATTGTGCTTTTGTATTTAATTCCGATGCAATTTCTGTGTTTCATCGTCAATAAGAAGGACCAAGGGATACAGTAAACCTGGAGTGAAGCATCGGAATCTGTAACTAGTGTTCACAGGGATCGTTCAAAAATTAGACAGTTAGAAGAGTCAGTCTTCTTGTACTTAAGTCGGCTTTGTGCCTTTTGTATATAATTCCGATGCAATTTCTGTGTTTCATCGTCAATACGAAGGTCAGAGGGATACAGTAAACCTGAAGTGAAGCATCGGAATCCATAACTAGTGTCACAGTAATGGTTCAAATCATAGTCAGTAAGAAGAGTTAGTCTTCTTCTACTTAAGTCGGCATTGTGCCTTTTGTATTTAATACCGATGCAATTTCTGTGTTTCATCGTCAATACGAAGGTCCAAGTGATACAGTAAACCTGGAGTGAAGCATCGGAATCTATAACTAGTGTCACAGGCATGGTTCAAAAATAGTCAGTAAGAAGAGTCAGTCTTCATGTACTTAAGTCGGCATTGTGCCTTTTCTATTTAATTCCGATCAATTTCTGTCTTTCATCGTCAATAAGAAGGTCAGAGGGATACAATAATCCTGAAGTGAAGTATCGGAATCTATAACTAGTGTCACAGGAATGGTTCAAAACAAAGTCAGTAAGAAGAGTCAGTCTACTTGTACTTAAGTCGGCATTGTGCCTTTTCTATTTAATTCCGATGCAATTTCTGTGTTTCATCGTCAATAAGAAGGTCCAAGGGATACACTAAAACCTGGAGTGAAGCATCGGAATCTATAACTAGTGTCAATGGAATGGTTCAAAACATAGTCAGTAAGAAGAGTCAGTCTTCTTGTACTTATGTCGGCATTGTGTCTTTTCTATTTAATTCCGATGCAATTTCTGTGTTTCAACGTCAATAAGAAGGTCCAAGGGATATAGTAAACCTGAGGAGAAGCATCGGAATCTATAACTAGTGTCACAGGAATGGTTCAAAACATAGACAGGAAGAAGAATTAGTCTTCTTGTACTTACGTCGACATTGTGCCTTTTCTATTTAATTCCGATGCAATTTCTGTGTTTCATCGTCAATAAGAAAGTCAGAGGGATACAATAAACCTGAAGTGAAGCATTGGAATCTATAACTAGTGTCACAGGAATGGTTCAAAACAAAATCAGTAAGAAGAGTCAGTCTTCTTGACCTTAAGGCGGCATTGTGCCTTTTGTATTTAATTCCGATGCAATTTCTGTGTTTCTTCGTCAATAAGAAGCTCCAAGGGATACAGTAAACCTGGAGTGAAGCATCGGAATCTGTAACAAGTGTCACAGGAATGGTTCAAATCATAGACAGTAAGAAGAGTCAGTCTTTGTGTACTTCAGTCGGCATTATGCCTTTTGTATTTAATTCCGATGCAATTTTTGTGTTTCATCGTCAATGAGAAGGTCCAATTGATACAGAAAACCTGAAGTGAAGCATCGGGATCTATAATTAGTGTCACAGGAATCGTTCAAAACATAGTCAGTAAGAAGAGTCAGTCTTCTTGTACTTAAGTCGGCATAGTGCCTTTTCTATTCACTTCCGAAGCAATTTCTGTGTTTCATCGTCATAAGAATATCCAAGGGATACAGTAAACCTGGAGTGAAGCATCGGAATCTATAACTAGTGTCAAAGGTATGGTTCAAAACATAGACAGTAAGAAGAGTCAGTCTTCTTGTACTTAAATCCGCATTGGGCCTTTTGTATTTAATTCCGATGCAATTTCTGTGTTTCATCGTCAATAAGAAGGTCAGAGGGATACAGTGAACCTGAAGTGAAGCATCGGAATCTATAGCTAGTGTCACAGGAATGGTTCAAAACATAGTCAGTAAGAAGAGTTAGTCTTCTATTCCTTAAGCCGACATTGTGCCTTTTGTATTTAATTCCGATGCAATTTCTGTGTTTCATCGTCAATAAGAAGGTCCAAGGGATACGGTAAACCTGGAGTGAAGCATCGGAATCTATAACTAGTGTCATAGGAATGGTTCAAAACATAGACTGTAAGAAGAGTCAGTCTTCTTGTACTTACGTCGACATTGTGCCTTATCTATTTAATTCCGATGCAATTTCTGTGTTTAATCGTCAATAAGAAGGTCGGAGGGATACAATAAACCTGAAGTGTAGCATTGGAATCTATAACTAGTGTCACAGGAATGGTTCAAAACAAAGTCAATAAGAAGAGTCAGTCTTCTTGACCTTAAGGCGGCATTGTGCCTTTTGTATTTAATTCCGATGCAATTTCTGTAATTCGTCGTCAACAAGAAGGTCCAAGGTATACATTAAACCTGAAGTGAAGCATCGGATCTATAACTAGTGTCACAGGAATGGTTCAAAAACATAGTCAGTAAGAAGAGTCAGTCTTCTTGTACTGAAGTCGGCATTGTGCCTTTTCTATTTAATTCCGATGCAATTTCTGTGTTTCATCGTCAATGAGAAGGTCCAAGGGGTACAGTAAACCTGGAGTGAAGCATCGGAATCTATAACTAGTGTCAATGGAATGGTTCAAAACATAGTCACTAAGAAGAGTCAGTCTTCTTGTACTTAAGTCGGGATTGTGCTGTTTCTTTTTAATTCCGATGCAATTTCTGTGTTTCATCGTCAATAAGAAGGTCCAAGGGATATAGTAAACCTGGAGTAAAGCATCGGAATCTCTAACTAGTGTCACAGGAATGGTTCAAAACATAGACAGTATGAAGAGTCAGTCTTCTTGTACTTACTTCGACATTGAGACTTTTCTATTTAATTCCGATGCAATTTCTGTGTTTCATCGTCAAGAAGAAGGTCAGAGGGATACAATAAACCTGAAGTGATGCATCGGAATCCAAATCTAGTGTCACAGGAATGGATCAAATCATAGTCAGTAAGAGGAGTCAGTCTTCTTGTTCTTAAGTCGGCATTGTGCCTTTTGTAATTAATTCCGCTGCAATTTCTGTGTTTCATCGTCAATAAGAAGGTCCAAGGGATACAGTAAACCGTGAGTGAAGCATCGGTATCTATAACTAGTGTCACAGGAATGGTTCAAACATAGTCAGTAAGAATAGACAGTCTTATTGTACTTAAGTCACCATTGTGCATTTTCTATTTAATTCTGAAGCAATTTCTGTGTTTCATCGTCAATATGAAGTTCCAACCGATACAGTAAACCTGGAGTGAAGCATCGGGATCTATAACTAGTGTCACAGGAATGGTTCAAATCATAGACAGTAAGAAGAGTCAGACTTCTTTTACTTAGGTCGGCATTGTGCCATTTGTATTTAATTCCGATGCAATTTCTGTGTTTCTTCGTCAATAAGAAGCTCCAAGGGATACAGTAAACCTGGAGTGAAGCATCGGAATCTGTAACGAGTGTCACAGGAATGGTTCAAATCATAGACAGTAAGAAGAGTCAGTCTTTGTGTACTTCAGTCGGCATTTTGCCTTTTGTATTTAATTCCGATGCAATTTTTGTGTTTCATCGTCAATGAGAAGGCCCAAGGGATACAGAAAACCTGAAGTGAAGCATCGGGATCTATAATTAGTGTCACAGGAATCGTTCAAAACATAGTCAGTAAGAAGAGTCAGTCTTCTTGTACTTAAGTCGGCATAGTGCCTTTTCTATTCACTTCCGAAGCAATTTCTGTGTTTCATCGTCATAAGAAGATCCAAGGGATACAGTAAACCTGGAGTGAAGCATCGGAATCTATAACTAGTGTCAAAGGTATGGTTCAAAACATAGACAGTAAGAAGAGTCAGTCTTCTTGTACTTAAATCCGCATTGGGCATTTTGTATTTAATTCCGATGCAATTTCTGTGTTTCATCGTCAATAAGAAGGTCAGAGGGATACAGTGAACCTGAAGTGAAGGATCGGAATCAATAGCTAGTGTCACAGGAATGGTTCAAAACATAGTCAGTAAGAAGAGTCAGTCTTCTAGTACTTAAGCTGGCATTGTGCCTTTTGTATTTAATTCCGATGCAATTTCTGTGTTTCATCGTCAATAACAAGGTCCAAGGGATACAGTAAACCTGGAGTGAAGCATCGGAATCTATAACTAGTGTCATAGGAATGGTTCAAAACATAGACTGTAAGAAGAGTCAGTCTTCTTGTACTTACGTCGACATTGTGCCTTATCTATTTAATTCCGATGCAATTTCTGTGTTTCATCGTCAATAAGAAGGTCCAAGGGATACAGTAAACCTGGAGTGAAGCATCGGTATCTATAACTAGTGTCACAGCAATAGTTCAAAACATAGTCAGTAAGAATAGTCAGTCTTATTGTACTTAAGTCATCATTGTGCATTTTCTATTTAATTCTGATGCAATTTCTGTGTTTCATCGTCAATACGAAGGTCCAACCGATAGAGTAAACCTGGTGTGAAGCATCGGAATCTATAACTAGTGTCACAGGAATGGTTCATATCATAGACAGTAAGAAGAGTCAGACTTCTTTTACTTAAGTCGGCATTGTGCCTTTTGTATTTAATTCCGATGCAATTCCTGTGTTTCTTCGTCAATAAGAAGGTCCAAGGGATACAGTAATCCTGGAGAGCAGCATCGGAATATATAACTAGTGTCACAGGAATGGTTCAGAACACAGAGAGTAAGAAGAGTCTGTCTTCTTGTACTTAATTCGGCATTGTGCCTTTTGTATTTAATTCCGATGCAATGTCTGTGTTTCATCGTCAATAAGAAGGTCCAAGGGATACAGTAAACCTCAAGTGAAGCATCGGAATGTATTACGGGTGTCACAGGAATGGTTCAAAACATAGTGGGTAGGAAGAGTCGGTCTTCATGTACTTAAGTCGGCATTGTGCCTTTTGTATTTAATTCCGATGCATTTTCTGTGTTTCATCGTCACTAAGAAGGTCTAAGTGATACAGTAAACCTGAAGTGAAGCATCGGAATTTATAGCTAGTGTCACAGGAATGGTTCAAAACAAAGTCAATAAGGAGAGTCAGTCTTCTTTGTACTTAAGACGGCATTGTGCCTTTTGTATTTAATTCCGATGCAATTTCTGTGTTTCGTCGTCAATAAGCAGGACCAAGGGATACAGTAATCCTGAAATAAAGCATCGGAATCTATAACTAGTGTCACAGGGATGGTTCAAAACATAGACTGTAAGAAGAGTCAGTCTTCTTGTACTTAAGTCGGCATTGTGCCTTTTGTATTTAATTCCGCTGCAATTTCTGTGTTTCATCATCAATAAGAAGGTCCAAGCGATACAGTAAACCTGGAGTGAGGCATCGGAATCTATAACTAGTGTCACAGGAATGGTTCAAAGCATAGACAGTAAGAAGAGTCAGTCTTCTTGTACTTAATTCTGCTTTGTGCATTTTGTATTTAATTCCGATGCAATTTCTGTGTTTCATCGTCAATAAGAAGGTCCAAGCGATACAGTAAACCTGAAGTGAAGCATCGGAGTTTATAACTAGTGTCACAGGAATGGTTCAAAACATAGTCAGTAAGGAGTGTCAGTCTTCTTGTACTTAAGTCAGCATTGTGCTTTTGTATTTATTTCCGATGCAATTTCTGTGGTTCATCGTCAATAACAAGGACCAAGGGATACAGTATACCTGGAGTGAAGCATCGGAAAATGTAACTAGTGTCACTGGAATGGTTCAAATCATAGACAGTAAGAAGAGTCAGTCTTCTTTTGCTTAAGACGGCATTGTGCCTTTTGTATTTAATTCCGATGCAATTTCTGTGTTTCATCGTCAATAAGAAGGTCAGAGGGATACAGTAAACCAGAAGTGAAGCATCGGAATCTATAGCTAGTTTCACAGGAATGGTTCAAACTTAGTCAGTAAGAAGAGTCAGTCTTCTTGTCCTTAAGTCGGCATTGTGCATTTTGTATTTAATTCCGATGCAATTTCTGTGTTTCATCGTCAATAAGAAGGTCCGAGGGATACAGTAAACCTGGAGTGAAGCATCGGAATCTATAACTAGTGTCACAGGAATGGTTCAAAGCATAGACAGTAAGAAGAGTCAGTCTTCTTGTACTTAATTCGGCATTGTGCCTTTTGTATTTAATTCCGATGCAATTTCTGTGTATCATCGTCAATAAGAAGGTCCAAGGGATACAGTAAACCTCAAGTGAAGCATCGGAATCTATAATGGGTGTCACAGGATTGGTTCAAAACATAGTCAGTAGGAAGAGTCGGTCTTCATGTACTTAAGTCGGCATTGTGCCTTTTGTATTTAATTCCGATGCATTTTCTGTGTTTCATCGTCAATAAGATGGTCCAAGGGATACTGTAAACCTGAAGTGAAGCATCGGAATTTATAACTAGCGTCACAGGAATGGTTCAAACATAGTCAGTAAGGAGAGTCAGTCTTCTTGTACTTAAGTCGGCATTGTGCCTTTTGTATTTAATTCCGATGTAATTTCTGTGTTTCATCGCAATAAGAAGGACCAAGGGATACAGTAAACCTGGAGTGAAGCATCGGAATCATTAACTAGTGTCACAGGGATGGTTCAAAACATAGTCAGTAAGAAGAGTCAGTCTTCTTGTACTTAAGTCGGCATTGTGCCTTTTGTATTTTATTCCGATGCATTTTCTGTGTTTCATCGTCAATAAGAAGGTCAGAGGTATACAGTAAACCTGGAGTGAAGCATCGGAATCTATAACTAGTGTCACAGGAATGGTTCTAAACATAGACAGCAAGAAGAGTCAGTCTTCTTGTACTTAATTCTGCTTTGTGCATTTTGTATTTAATTCCGATGCAATTTCTGTGTTTCATCGTCAATAAGGAGGTCCAAGCGATACAGTAAACATGAAGTGAAGTATCGGAGTTTATAACTAGTGTCACAGGAATGGTTCAAAACATAGCCAGTAAGGAGTGTCAGTCTTCTTGTACTTAAGTCGGCATTGTGCCTTTTGTATTTAATTCCGATGCAATTTCTGTGTTTCATCGTCAATAAGAAGGACCAAGGGATACAGTAAACCTGGAGTGAAGCATCGGAATCTATAACTAGTGTCACAGGGATGGTTCTAAACATAGACAGTAAGAAGAGTCAGTCTTCTTGTACTTAAGTCGGCATTGTGCCTTTTCTATTTAATTCCGATGCAATTTCTGTGTTTCATCGTCAATAAGAAGGTCCAAGGGGTACAGTAAACCTGGAGTGAAGCATCGGAATCTATAACTAGTGTCAATGGAATGGTTCAAAACATAGTCACTAAGAAGAGTCAGTCTTCTTGTACTTAAGTCGGGATTGTGCTTTTTCTTTTTAATTCCGATGCAATTTCTGTGTTTCATCGTCAATAAGAAGGTCCAAGGGATATAGTAAACCTGGAGTGAAGCATCGGAATCTCTAACTAGTGTCACAGGAATGGTTCAAAACATAGACAGTGAGAAGAGTCAGTCTTCTTGTACTTACTTCGACATTGAGCCTTTTCTATTTAATTCCGATGCAATTTCTGTGTTTCATCGTCAAGAAGAAGGTCAGAGGGATACAATAAACCTGAAGTGATGCATCGGAATCCAAAACTAGTGTCACAGGAATGGATCAAAACATAGTCAGTAAGAAGAGTCAGTCTTCTTGTTCTTAAGTCGGCATTGTGCCTTTTGTAATTAATTCCGCTGCAATTTCTGTGTTTCATCGTCAATAAGAAGGTCCAAGGGATACAGTAAACCTGGAGTGAAGCATCGGAATCTATAACTAGTGTCACAGGAATGGTTCAAAGCATAGACAGTAAGAAGAGTCAGTCTTCTTGTACTTAATTCAGCTTTGTGCATTTTGTATTTAATTCCGATGCAATTTCTGTGTTTCATCGTCAATAAGAAGGTCCGAGGGATACAGTAAACCTGGAGTGAAGCATCGGAAACTATAACTAGTGTCACAGGAGTGGTTCAAAGCATAGACAGTAAGAAGAGTCAGTCTTCTTGTACTTAATTCGGCATTGTGCCTTTTGTATTTAATTCCGATGCAATTTCTGTGTATCATCGTCAATAAGAAGGTCCAAGGGATACAGTAAACCTCAAGTGAAGCATCGGAATCTATAACGGGTGTCACAGGATTGGTTCAAAACATAGTCAGTAGGAAGAGTCGGTCTTCATGTACTTAAGTCGGCATTGTGCCTTTTGTATTTAATTCCGATGCATTTTCTGTGTTTCATCGTCAATAAGATGGTCCAAGGGATACTGTAAACCTGAAGTGAAGAATCGGAATTTATAACTAGCGTCACAGGAATGGTTCAAACATAGTCAGTAAGGAGAGTCTGTCTTCTTGTCCTTAAGTCGGCATTGTGCCTTTTGTATTTAATTCCGATGTAATTTCTGTGTTTCATCGCAATAAGAAGGACCAAGGGATACAGTAAACCTGGAGTGAAGCATCGGAATCATTAACTAGTGTCACAGGGATGGTTCAAAACATAGACAGTAAGAAGAGTCAGTCTTCTTGTACTTAAGTCGGCATTGTGCCTTTTGTATTTAATTCCGATGCATTTTCTGTGTTTCATCGTCAATAAGAAGGTCAGAGGTATACAGTAAACCTGGAGTGAAGCATCGGAATCTATAACTAGTGTCACAGGAATGGTTCTAATCATAGACAGCAAGAAGAGTCAGTCTTCTTGTACTTAATTCTGCTTTGTGCATTTTGTATTTAATTCCGATGCAATTTCTGTGTTTCATCGTCAATAAGAAGGTCCAAGCGATACAGTAAACATGAAGTGAAGTATCGGAGTTTATAACTAGTGTCACAGGAATGGTTCAAAACATAGCCAGTAAGGAGTGTCAGTCTTCTTGTACTTAAGTCGGCATTGTGCCTTTTGTATTTAATTCCGATGCAATTTCTGTGTTTCATCGTCAATAAGAAGGACCAAGGGATACAGTAAACCTGGAGTGAAGCATCGGAATCTATAACTAGTGTCATAGGAATGGTTTAAAACATAGACTGTAAGAAGAGTCAGTCTTCTTGTACTTACGTCGACATTGTGCCTTATCTATTTAATTCCGATGCAATTTCTGTGTTTCATCGTCAATAAGAAGGTCCAAGGGATACAGTAAACCTGGAGTGAAGCATCGGTATCTATAACTAGTGTCACAGCAATAGTTCAAAACATAGTCAGTAAGAATAGTCAGTCTTATTGTACTTAAGTCATCATTGTGCATTTTCTATTTAATTCTGATGCAATTTCTGTGTTTCATCGTCAATACGAAGGTCCAACCGATAGAGTAAACCTGGTGTGAAGCATCGGAATCTATAACTAGTGTCACAGGAATGGTTCATATCATAGACAGTAAGAAGAGTCAGACTTCTTTTACTTAAGTCGGCATTGTGCCTTTTGTATTTAATTCCGATGCAATTTCTGTGATTCATCGTCAATAAGAAGGTCAGAGGGATACAGTAAACCTGAAATAAAGCATCCGTATGTATAACTACTGTCACAGGAATGGTTAAAATCATAGTCAGTAAGAAGAGTCAGTCTTCTTGTCCTTAAGTCGGCATTGTGCCTTTTGTATTTAATTCCGATGCAATTCCTGTGTTTCTTCGTCAATAAGAAGGTCCAAGGGATACAGTAATCCTGGAGAGCAGCATCGGAATATATAACTAGTGTCACAGGAATGGTTCAGAACACAGAGAGTAAGAAGAGTCTGTCTTCTTGTACTTAATTCGGCATTGTGCCTTTTGTATTTAATTCCGATGCAATGTCTGTGTTTCATCGTCAATAAGAAGGTCCAAGGGATACAGTAAACCTCAAGTGAAGCATCGGAATGTATTACGGGTGTCACAGGAATGGTTCAAAACATAGTGGGTAGGAAGAGTCGGTCTTCATGTACTTAAGTCGGCATTGTGCCTTTTGTATTTAATTCCGATGCATTTTCTGTGTTTCATCGTCACTAAGAAGGTCTAAGTGATACAGTAAACCTGAAGTGAAGCATCGGAATTTATAGCTAGTGTCACAGGAATGGTTCAAAACAAAGTCAATAAGGAGAGTCAGTCTTCTTGTACTTAAGACGGCATTGTGCCTTTTGTATTTAATTCCGATGCAATTTCTGTGTTTCGTCGTCAATAAGCAGGACCAAGGGATACAGTAATCCTGAAATAAAGCATCGGAATCTATAACTAGTGTCACAGGGATGGTTCAAAACATAGACTGTAAGAAGAGTCAGTCTTCTTGTACTTAAGTCGGCATTGTGCCTTTTGTATTTAATTCCGCTGCAATTTCTGTGTTTCATCATCAATAAGAAGGTCCAAGCGATACAGTAAACCTGGAGTGAGGCATCGGAATCTATAACTAGTGTCACAGGAATGGTTCAAAGCATAGACAGTAAGAAGAGTCAGTCTTCTTGTACTTAATTCTGCTTTGTGCATTTTGTATTTAATTCCGATGCAATTTCTGTGTTTCATCGTCAATAAGAAGGTCCAAGCGATACAGTAAACCTGAAGTGAAGCATCGGAGTTTATAACTAGTGTCACAGGAATGGTTCAAAACATAGTCAGTAAGGAGTGTCAGTCTTCTTGTACTTAAGTCAGCATTGTGCTTTTGTATTTATTTCCGATGCAAATTCTGTGGTTCATCGTCAATAAGAAGGACCAAGGGATACAGTATACCTGGAGTGAAGCATCGGAAAATGTAACTAGTGTCACTGGAATGGTTCAAATCATAGACAGTAAGAAGAGTCAGTCTTCTTTTGCTTAAGACGGCATTGTGCCTTTTGTATTTAATTCCGATGCAATTTCTGTGTTTCATCGTCAATAAGAAGGTCAGAGGGATACAGTAAACCAGAAGTGAAGCATCGGAATCTATAGCTAGTTTCACAGGAATGGTTCAAACTTAGTCAGTAAGAAGAGTCAGTCTTCTTGTCCTTAAGTCGGCATTGTGCATTTTGTATTTAATTCCGATGCAATTTCTGTGTTTCATCGTCAATAAGAAGGTCCGAGGGATACAGTAAACCTGGAGTGAAGCATCGGAATCTATAACTAGTGTCACAGGAATGGTTCAAAGCATAGACAGTAAGAAGAGTCAGTCTTCTTGTACTTAATTCGGCATTGTGCCTTTTGTATTTAATTCCGATGCAATTTCTGTGTATCATCGTCAATAAGAAGGTCCAAGGGATACAGTAAACCTCAAGTGAAGCATCGGAATCTATAATGGGTGTCACAGGATTGGTTCAAAACATAGTCAGTAGGAAGAGTCGGTCTTCATGTACTTAAGTCGGCATTGTGCCTTTTGTATTTAATTCCGATGCATTTTCTGTGTTTCATCGTCAATAAGATGGTCCAAGGGATACTGTAAACCTGAAGTGAAGCATCGGAATTTATAACTAGCGTCACAGGAATGGTTCAAACATAGTCAGTAAGGAGAGTCAGTCTTCTTGTACTTAAGTCGGCATTGTGCCTTTTGTATTTAATTCCGATGTAATTTCTGTGTTTCATCGCAATAAGAAGGACCAAGGGATACAGTAAACCTGGAGTGAAGCATCGGAATCATTAACTAGTGTCACAGGGATGGTTCAAAACATAGTCAGTAAGAAGAGTCAGTCTTCTTGTACTTAAGTCGGCATTGTGCCTTTTGTATTTTATTCCGATGCATTTTCTGTGTTTCATCGTCAATAAGAAGGTCAGAGGTATACAGTAAACCTGGAGTGAAGCATCGGAATCTATAACTAGTGTCACAGGAATGGTTCTAAACATAGACAGCAAGAAGAGTCAGTCTTCTTGTACTTAATTCTGCTTTGTGCATTTTGTATTTAATTCCGATGCAATTTCTGTGTTTCATCGTCAATAAGGAGGTCCAAGCGATACAGTAAACATGAAGTGAAGTATCGGAGTTTATAACTAGTGTCACAGGAATGGTTCAAAACATAGCCAGTAAGGAGTGTCAGTCTTCTTGTACTTAAGTCGGCATTGTGCCTTTTGTATTTAATTCCGATGCAATTTCTGTGTTTCATCGTCAATAAGAAGGACCAAGGGATACAGTAAACCTGGAGTGAAGCATCGGAATCTATAACTAGTGTCACAGGGATGGTTCTAAACATAGACAGTAAGAAGAGTCAGTCTTCTTGTACTTAAGTCGGCATTGTGCCTTTTCTATTTAATTCCGATGCAATTTCTGTGTTTCATCGTCAATAAGAAGGTCCAAGGGGTACAGTAAACCTGGAGTGAAGCATCGGAATCTATAACTAGTGTCAATGGAATGGTTCAAAACATAGTCACTAAGAAGAGTCAGTCTTCTTGTACTTAAGTCGGGATTGTGCTTTTTCTTTTTAATTCCGATGCAATTTCTGTGTTTCATCGTCAATAAGAAGGTCCAAGGGATATAGTAAACCTGGAGTGAAGCATCGGAATCTCTAACTAGTGTCACAGGAATGGTTCAAAACATAGACAGTGAGAAGAGTCAGTCTTCTTGTACTTACTTCGACATTGAGCCTTTTCTATTTAATTCCGATGCAATTTCTGTGTATCATCGTCAATAAGAAGGTCCAAGGGATACAGTAAACCTCAAGTGAAGCATCGGAATCTATAACGGGTGTCACAGGATTGGTTCAAAACATAGTCAGTAGGAAGAGTCGGTCTTCATGTACTTAAGTCGGCATTGTGCCTTTTGTATTTAATTCCGATGCATTTTCTGTGTTTCATCGTCAATAAGATGGTCCAAGGGATACTGTAAACCTGAAGTGAAGAATCGGAATTTATAACTAGCGTCACAGGAATGGTTCAAACATAGTCAGTAAGGAGAGTCTGTCTTCTTGTCCTTAAGTCGGCATTGTGCCTTTTGTATTTAATTCCGATGTAATTTCTGTGTTTCATCGCAATAAGAAGGACCAAGGGATACAGTAAACCTGGAGTGAAGCATCGGAATCATTAACTAGTGTCACAGGGATGGTTCAAAACATAGACAGTAAGAAGAGTCAGTCTTCTTGTACTTAAGTCGGCATTGTGCCTTTTGTATTTAATTCCGATGCATTTTCTGTGTTTCATCGTCAATAAGAAGGTCAGAGGTATACAGTAAACCTGGAGTGAAGCATCGGAATCTATAACTAGTGTCACAGGAATGGTTCTAATCATAGACAGCAAGAAGAGTCAGTCTTCTTGTACTTAATTCTGCTTTGTGCATTTTGTATTTAATTCCGATGCAATTTCTGTGTTTCATCGTCAATAAGAAGGTCCAAGCGATACAGTAAACATGAAGTGAAGTATCGGAGTTTATAACTAGTGTCACAGGAATGGTTCAAAACATAGCCAGTAAGGAGTGTCAGTCTTCTTGTACTTAAGTCGGCATTGTGCCTTTTGTATTTAATTCCGATGCAATTTCTGTGTTTCATCGTCAATAAGAAGGACCAAGGGATACAGTAAACCTGGAGTGAAGCATCGGAATCTATAACAAGTGTCACAGGGATGGTTCTAAACATAGACAGTAAGAAGAGTCAGTCTTCTTGTACTTAAGTCGGCATTGTGCCTTTTCTATTTAATTCCGATGCAATTTCTGTGTTTCATCGTCAATAAGAAGGTCCAAGGGGTACAGTAAACCTGGAGTGAAGCATCGGAATCTATAACTAGTGTCAATGGAATGGTTCAAAACATAGTCACTAAGAGGAGTCAGTCTTCTTGTACTTAAGTCGGGATTGTGCCTTTTCTTTTTAATTCCGATGCAATTTCTGTGTTTCATCGTCAATAAGAAGGTCCAAGGGATATAGTAAACCTGGAGTGAAGCATCGGAATATCTAACTAGTGTCACAGGAATGGTTCAAAACATAGACAGTGAGAAGAGTCAGTCTTCTTGTACTTACTTCGACATTGAGCCTTTTCTATTTAATTCCGATGCAATTTCTGTGTTTCATCGTCAAGAAGAAGGTCAGAGGGATACAATAAACCTGAAGTGATGCATCGGAATCCAAAACTAGTGTCACAGGAATGGATCAAAACATAGTCAGTAAGAAGAGTCAGTCTTCTTGTTCTTAAGTCGGCATTGTGCATTTTGTAATTAATTCCGCTGCAATTTCTGTGTTTCATCGTCAATAAGAAGGTCCAAGGGATACAGTAAACCTTGAGTGAAGCATCGGTATCTATAACTAGTGTCACAGGAATGGTTCAAACATAGTCAGTAAGAATAGTAAGTCTTATTGTACTTAAGTCATCATTGTGCATTTTCTATTTAATTCTGAAGCAATTTCTGTGTTTCATCGTCAATATGAAGGTCCAACCGATACAGTAAACCTGGAGTGAAGCATCGGGATCTATAACTAGTGTCACAGGAATGGTTCAAATCATAGACAGTAAGAAGAGTCAGACTTCTTTTACTTAGTTCGGCATTGTGCCTTTTGTATTTAATTCCGATGCAATTTCTGTGTTTCTTCGTCAATAAGACGGTCCAAGGGATACAGTAAACCTGGAGTGAAGCATCGGAATCTGTAACGAGTGTCACAGGAATGGTTCAAATCATAGACAGTAAGAAGAGTCAGTCTTTGTGTTCTTCAGTCGGCATTTTGCCTTTTGTATTTAATTCCGATGCAATTTTTGTGTTTCATCGTCAATGAGAAGGTCCAAGGGATACAGAAAACCTGAAGTGAAGCATCGGGACCTATAATTAGTGTCACAGGAATCGTTCAAAACATAGTCAGTAAGAAGAGTCAGTCTTCTTGTACTTAAGTCGGCATAGTGCCTTTCCTATTCACTTCCGAAGCAATTTCTGTGTTTCATCGTCATAAGAAGATCCAAGGGATACAGTAAACCTGGAGTGAAGCATCGGAATCTATAACTAGTGTCAAAGGTATGGTTCAAAACATAGACAGTAAGAAGAGTCAGTCTTCTTGTACTTAAATCCGCATTGGGCCTTTTGTATTTAATTCCGATGCAATTTCTGTGTTTCATCGTCAATAAGAAGGTCAGAGGGATACAGTGAACCTGAAGTGAAGCATCGGAATCTGTAGCTAGTGTCACAGGAATGGTTCATATCATAGACAGTAAGAAGAGTCAGACACTCTTTTACTTAAGTCGGCATTGTGCCTTTTGTATTTAATTCCGATGAAATTTCTGTGATTCATCGTCAATAAGAAGGTCAGAGGGATACAGTAAACCTGAAATAAAGCATCCGTATCTATAGCTAGTGTCACAGGAATGGTTAAAAACATAGTCAGTAAGAAGAGTCAGTCTTCTTGTCCTTAAGTCGGCATTGTGCCTTTTGTATTTAATTCCGATGCAATTCCTGTGTTTCTTCGTCAATAAGAAGGTCCAAGGGATACAGTAATCCTGGAGAGCAGCATCGGAATATATAACTAGTGTCACAGGAATGGTTCAGAACATATAGGGTAAGAAGAGTCAGTCTTCTTGTACTTAATTCGGCATTGTGCCTTTTGTATTTAATTCCGATGCAATTTCTGTGTTTCATCGTCAATAAGAAGGTCCAAGGGATACAGTAAACCTCAAGTGAAGCATCGGAATGTATTACGGGTGTCACAGGAACGGTTCAAAACATAGTTAGTAGGAAGAGTCGGTCTTCATGTACTTAAGTCGGCATTGTGCCTTTTGTATTTAATTCCGATGCAGTTTCTGTGTTTCATCGTCAATAAGAAGGTCTAAGGGATACAGTAAACCTGAAGTGAAGCATCGGAATTTATAGCTAGTGTCACAGGAATGGTTCAATACAAAGTCAATAAGGAGAGTCAGTCTTCTTGTACTTAAGACGGCATTGTGCCTTTTGTATTTAATTCCGATGCAATTTCTGTGTTTCGTCGTCAATAAGCAGGACCAAGGGATACAGTAAACCTGGAGTGAAGCATCGGAATCTATAACTAGTGTCACAGGAATGGTTCAACACATAGACTGTAAGAAGAGTCAGTCTTCTTGTACTTAAGTCGGCATTGTGCCTTTTCTATTTAATTCCGATGCAATTTCTGTGTTTCATCGTCAGTAAGAAGGTCAGAGGGATACAGTAATCCTGAAGTGAAGCATCGGAATCTATAACTAGTGTCACAGGAATGGTTCAAAGCATAGTCAGTAAGAAGAGTTAGTCTTCTTTTACTTAAGTCGGCATTGTGCCTTTTCTATTTAATTCCGATGCAATTTCTGTATTTCATCGTCAATAAGAAGAACAGAGGGATACAATAAACCTGAAGTGAAGCATCGGAATCTATAACTAGTGTCACAGGAATGGTTCAAAACAAAGACAGTAAGAAGAGTCAGTCTTCTTGTCCTTAAGTGGTTATTGTGCCTTTTGTATTTAATTCCGGTGCAATTTCTGTGTTTCATCATCAATAAGATGGTCCAAGGGATACAGTAAACCTGGAGTGAGGCATCGGAATCTATAACTAGTGTCACAGGAATGGTTCGAAGCATAGACAGTAAGAAGAGTCAGTCTTCTTGTACTTAATTCTGCTTTGTGCATTTTGTATTTAATTCCGATGCAATTTCTGTGTTTCATCGTCGATAAGAAGGTCCAAGCGATACAGTAAACCTGAAGTGAAGCATCGGAGTTTATAAGTAGTGTCACAGGAATGGTTCAAAACATAGTCAGTAAGGAGTGTCAGTCTTCTTGTACTTAAGTCAGCATTGTGCTTTTTGAATTTATTTCCGATGCAATTTCTGTGGTTCATCGTCAATAAGAAGGACCAAGGGATACAGTATACCTGGAGTGAAGCATCGGAAAATGTAACTAGTGTCACTGGAATGGTTCAAATCATTGACAGTAAGAAGAGTCAGTCTTCTTTTGCTTAAGACGGCATTGTGCCTTTTGTATTTAATTCCGATGCAATTTCTGTGTTTCATCGTCAATAAGAAGGTCAGAGGGATACAGTAAACCAGAAGTGTAGCATCGGAATCTATAGCTAGTGTCACAGGAATGGTTCAAACATAGTCAGTAAGAAGAGTCAGTCTTCTTGTCCTTAAGTCGGCATTGTGCCTTTTGTATTTAATTCCGACGCAATTTCTGTGTTTCATCGTCAATAAGAAGGACCGAGGGATACAGTAAACCTGGAGTGAAGCATCGGAATCTATAACTAGTGTCACAGGAATGGTTCAAAGCATAGACAGTAAGAAGAGCCAGTCTTCTTGTACTTAATTCGGCATTGTGCCTTTTGTATTGAATTCCGATGCAATTTCTGTGTATCATCGTCAATAAGAAGGTCCAAGGGATACAGTAAACCTCAAGTGAAGCATCGGAATCTATAACGGGTGTCACAGGATTGGTTCAAAACATAGTCAGTAGGAAGAGTCGGTCTTCATGTACTTAAGTCAGCATTTTGCCTTTTGTATTTAATTCCGATGCATTTTCTGTGTTTCATCGTCAATAAGATGGTCCAAGGGATACTGTAAACCTGAAGTGAAGCATCGGAATTTATAACTAGCGTCACAGGAATGGTTCAAACATAGTCAGTAAGGAGAGTCAGTCTTCTTGTACTTAAGTCGGCATTGTGCCTTTTGTATTTAATTCCGATGCAAATTCTGTGTTTCATCGTCAATAAGAAGGTCAGAGGGATACAGTAATCCTGAAGTGAAGCATCGGAATCTATAACTAGTGTCACAGGAATGGTTCAAAACATAGTGAGTAAGAAGAGTCAGTCTTCTTGTACTTAAGTCGGCATTGTGACTTTTCTATTTAATTCCGATGCAATTTCTGTGTTTCATCGTCAATATGAAGGGCCAAGGGTTACAGTAAACCTGGAGTGAAGCATCGGAAACTATAACTAGTGTCACAGGAATGGTCCAAAACATAGACAGTAAGAAGGGTCAGTCTTCTTGTACTTACGTAGGCATAGTGCCTTTTCTATTTAATTCCGATGTAATTTGTGTGTTTCATCGTCAATAAGAAGGTCCAAGGGATACAGTAAACCTGGAGTGTAGCAACGGAATCTATAACTAGTGACACAGGAATGGTTCAAAGCATAGACAGTAAGAAGAGTCAGTCTTCGTGTACTTAAGTCGGCATTTTGCCTTTTGTATTTAATTCCAATGCAATTTCTGTGTTTCATCGTCAATAAGAAGGTCAGAGGGGTACAGTAAACCTGAAGTGAAGCATCGGAATCTATAACTAATGTCAATTAAATATTTCAAAACATTGACAGTAAGAGGAGTCAGTCTTCTTGTACTTAAGTCGGCATTGTGCCTTTTGTATTTAATTCCGATGCAGATTCTGTGTTTCATCGTCAATACGAAGGTCAGAGGGGTACAGTAAACCTGAAGTGAAGCATCGGAATCTATAGCTGGTGTCACAGGAATGGCTCAAAACATAGTCAGTAAGAAGAGTCAGTCATCTTGTCCTTAAGTCGGCATTGTGCCTTTTGTATTTAATTCCGATGCAATTTCTGTGTTTCATCATCAATAAGAAGGTCCAAGGGATACAGTAAACCTGGAGTGAAGCATCGGAATCTATAACTAGTGTCACAGGAATGGTTCAAAACACAGACAGTAAGAAAAGTCAGTCTCCTTGTACTTAAATCTGCACTGTGCCTTTTGTATTTAATTCCGGTGCAATTTCTGTGTTTCATCGTCAATAAGAATGTCCAAGGGATACAGTAATCCTGAAGTGTAGCATCGGAATTTATAACTAGTGTCACAGGAATGGTTCAAACATAGTCAGTAAGAAGAGTCAGTCTTCTTGTACTTAAGTCGGCATTGTGCTTTTTCTATTTAATTCCGATGCAATTTCTGTGTTTCATCGTCTATAAGGAGGACCGAGGGATACAGTAAACCTGGAGTGAAGCATCGGAGTCTATAACTAGTGTCTCAGGACTGGTTCAAAAATAGACAGTATGAAGAGTCGGTCTTCTTGAACTTAATTCGGCACTGTGCCTTTTGTATTTAATTCCGATGCAATTTCTGTGTTTCGTCGTCAATAAGCAGGACCAAGGGATACAGTAATCCTGAAATAAAGCATCGGAATCTATAACTAGTGTCACAGGGATGGTTCAAAACATAGACTGTAAGAAGAGTCAGTCTTCTTGTACTTAAGTCGGCATTGTGCCTTTTGTATTTAATTCCGCTGCAATTTCTGTGTTTCATCATCAATAAGAAGGTCCAAGCGATACAGTAAACCTGGAGTGAGGCATCGGAATCTATAACTAGTGTCACAGGAATGGTTCGAAGCATAGACAGTAAGAAGAGTCAGTCTTCTTGTACTTAATTCTGCTTTGTGCATTTTGTATTTAATTCCGATGCAATTTCTGTGTTTCATCGTCGATAAGAAGGTCCAAGCGATACAGTAAACCTGAAGTGAAGCATCGGAGTTTATAAGTAGTGTCACAGGAATGGTTCAAAACATAGTCAGTAAGGAGTGTCAGTCTTCTTGTACTTAAGTCAGCATTGTGCTTTTTGAATTTATTTCCGATGCAATTTCTGTGGTTCATCGTCAATAAGAAGGACCAAGGGATACAGTATACCTGGAGTGAAGCATCGGAAAATGTAACTAGTGTCACTGGAATGGTTCAAATCATTGACAGTAAGAAGAGTCAGTCTTCTTTTGCTTAAGACGGCATTGTGCCTTTTGTATTTAATTCCGATGCAATTTCTGTGTTTCATCGTCAATAAGAAGGTCAGAGGGATACAGTAAACCAGAAGTGTAGCATCGGAATCTATAGCTAGTGTCACAGGAATGGTTCAAACATAGTCAGTAAGAAGAGTCAGTCTTCTTGTCCTTAAGTCGGCATTGTGCCTTTTGTATTTAATTCCGACGCAATTTCTGTGTTTCATCGTCAATAAGAAGGACCGAGGGATACAGTAAACCTGGAGTGAAGCATCGGAATCTATAACTAGTGTCACAGGAATGGTTCAAAGCATAGACAGTAAGTAGAGCCAGTCTTCTTGTACTTAATTCGGCATTGTGCCTTTTGTATTTAATTCCGATGCAATTTCTGTGTATCATCGTCAATAAGAAGGTCCAAGGGATACAGTAAACCTCAAGTGAAGCATCGGAATCTATAACGGGTGTCACAGGATTGGTTCAAACATAGTCAGTAGGAAGAGTCGGTCTTCATGTACTTAAGTCAGCATTTTGCCTTTTGTATTTAATTCCGATGCATTTTCTGTGTTTCATCGTCAATAAGATGGTCCAAGGGATACTGTAAACCTGAAGTGAAGCATCGGAATTTATAACTAGCGTCACAGGAATGGTTCAAACATAGTCAGTAAGGAGAGTCAGTCTTCTTGTACTTAAGTCGGCATTGTGCCTTTTCTATTTAATTCCGATGCAACTTCTGTGTTTCATCGTCAATAAGAAGGTCCAAGGGATACAGTAAACCTGGAGTGAAGCATCGGAATCTATAACTAGTGTCACAGGAATGGTTCAAAACATAGACAGTAAGAAGAGTCAGTCTTCTTGTACTTACGTCGACATTGTGCCTTTTCTATTTAATTCCGATGCAAATTCTGTGTTTCATCGTCAATAAGAAGGTCAGAGGGATACAGTAATCCTGAAGTGAAGCATCGGAATCTATAACTAGTGTCACAGGAATGGTTCAAAACATAGTGAGTAAGAAGAGTCAGTCTTCTTGTACTTAAGTCGGCATTGTGACTTTTCTATTTAATTCCGATGCAATTTCTGTGTTTCATCGTCAATATGAAGGGCCAAGGGTTACAGTAAACCTGGAGTGAAGCATCGGAAACTATAACTAGTGTCACAGGAATGGTCCAAAACATAGACAGTAAGAAGGGTCAGTCTTCTTGTACTTACGTAGGCATAGTGCCTTTTCTATTTAATTCCGATGTAATTTGTGTGTTTCATCGTCAATAAGAAGGTCCAAGGGATACAGTAAACCTGGAGTGTAGCAACGGAATCTATAACTAGTGACACAGGAATGGTTCAAAGCATAGACAGTAAGAAGAGTCAGTCTTCGTGTACTTAAGTCGGCATTTTGCCTTTTGTATTTAATTCCAATGCAATTTCTGTGTTTCATCGTCAATAAGAAGGTCAGAGGGGTACAGTAAACCTGAAGTGAAGCATCGGAATCTATAACTAATGTCAATTAAATATTTCAAAACATTGACAGTAAGAGGAGTCAGTCTTCTTGTACTTAAGTCGGCATTGTGCCTTTTGTATTTAATTCCGATGCAGATTCTGTGTTTCATCGTCAATACGAAGGTCAGAGGGGTACAGTAAACCTGAAGTGAAGCATCGGAATCTATAGCTAGTGTCACAGGAATGGCTCAAAACATAGTCAGTAAGAAGAGTCAGTCATCTTGTCCTTAAGTCGGCATTGTGCCTTTTGTATTTAATTCCGATGCAATTTCTGTGTTTCATCATCAATAAGAAGGTCCAAGGGATACAGTAAACCTGGAGTGAAGCATCGGAATCTATAACTAGTGTCACAGGAATGGTTCAAAACACAGACAGTAAGAAAAGTCAGTCTCCTTGTACTTAAATCTGCACTGTGCCTTTTGTATTTAATTCCGGTGCAATTTCTGTGTTTCATCGTCAATAAGAATGTCCAAGGGATACAGTAATCCTGAAGTGTAGCATCGGAATTTATAACTAGTGTCACAGGAATGGTTCAAACATAGTCAGTAAGAAGAGTCAGTCTTCTTGTACTTAAGTCGGCATTGTGCTTTTTCTATTTAATTCCGATGCAATTTCTGTGTTTCATCGTCTATAAGGAGGACCGAGGGATACAGTAAACCTGGAGTGAAGCATCGGAGTCTATAACTAGTGTCTCAGGACTGGTTCAAAAATAGACAGTATGAAGAGTCGGTCTTCTTGAACTTAATTCGGCACTGTGCCTTTTGTATTTAATTCCGATGCAATTTCTGTGTTTCATCGTCAATAAGAAGGTCAGAGGGATACAGTAAACCTGAAGTGAAGCATGGGAATCCATAACTAGTGTCACAGGAATGGTTCAAAACATAGTCAGTAAGAAGAGATAGTCTTCTTGTACTTATGTCGGCATTGTGCCTTTTGTATTTAATTCCGATGCAATATCTGTGTTTCATCGTCAATAAGAAGGTCCAAGGGATACAGTAAACCTGGAATGAAGCATCGGAATCTATAACTAGTGTCACAGGAATTTTTCAAAACATAGACAGTAGGAAGAGTCAGTCTTCTTGTACTTATGTCGGCATTGTGCCGTTTGTATTTAATTCCGATGCAATTTCTGTGTTTCATCGTCAATAAGAAGGTCAGAGGGGTACAGTAAACCTGAAGTGAAGCATCGGAATCTATAGCTAGTGTCACAAGAATGGTTCAAAACATAGACAGTAAGAAGAGTCAGTCATCTTGTTCTTAAGTCGGCATTGTGCTTTTCGTATTTAATTCCGATGCAATTTCTGTGTTTCATCATCAATAAGAAGGTCCAAGGGATACAGTAAACCTGGAGTGAAGCATCGGAATCTATAACTAGTGTCACAGGAATGGGTCAAAACACAGACAGTAAGAAAAGTCAGTCTCCTTGTACTAAATTCTGCACTGTGCCTTTTGTATTTAATTCCGATGCAATTTCTGTGTTTCATCGTCAATAAGAATGTCCAAGGGATACAGTAAACCTGAAGTGTAGCATCGGAATTTATAACTAGTGTCACAGGAATGGTTCAAAACATAGTCAGTAAGAAGAGTCAGTCTTCTTGTACTTAAGTCGGCATTGTGCCCTTTGTATTTAATTCCGATGCAGTTTCTGTGTTTCATCGTCAATAAGAAAGTCAGAGGGGTACAGTAAACCTGAAGTGAAGCATCGGAATCTATAGCTAGTGTCACAGGAATGGTTCAAAACATAGTCAGTAAGAAGAGTCAGTCATCTTGTCCTTAAGTCGGCATTGTGCCTTTTGTATTTAATTCCGATGCAATTTCTGTGTTTCATCATCAATAAGAAGGTCCAAGGGATACAGTAAACCTGGAGTGAAGCATCGGAATCTATAACTAGTGTCACAGGAATGGTTCAAAACACAGACAGTAAGAAAAGTCAGTCTCCTTGTACTAAATTCTGCACTGTGCCTTTTGTATTTAATTCCGATGCAATTTCTGTGTTTCATCGTCAATAAGAATGTCCAAGGGATACAGTAAACCTGAAGTGTAGCATCGGAATTTATAACTAGTGTCACAGGAATGGTTCAAAACATAGTCAGTAAGAAGAGTCAGTCTTCTTGTACTTAAGTCGGCATTGTGCCTTTTCTATTTAATTCCGATGCAATTTCTGTGTTTCATCGTCAATAAGAAGGACCAAGGGATACAGTAAACCTGGAGTGAAGCATCGGAGTCTATAACTAGTGTCTCAGGACTGGTTCAAAAATAGACAGTATGAAGAGTCGGTCTTCTTGAACTTAATTCGGCACTGTGCCTTTTGTATTTAATTCCGATGCAATTTCTGTGTTTCATCGTCAATAAGAAGGTCAGAGGGATACAGTAAACCTGAAGTGAAGCATGGGAATCCATAACTAGTGTCACAGGAATGGTTCAAAACATAGTCAGTAAGAAGAGGTAGTCTTCTTGTAGTTATGTCGGCATTGTGCCTTTTGTATTTATTTCCGATGCAATATCTGTGTTTCATCGTCAATAAGAAGGTCCAAGGGATACAGTAAACCTGGAATAAAGCATCGGAACCTATAACTAGTGTCACAGGAATTTTTCAAAACGTAGACAGTAGGAAGAGTCAGTCTTCTTGTACTTAAGTCGGCATTGTGCCGTTTGTATTTAATTCCGATGCAATTTCTGTGTTTAATCGTCAATAAGAAGGTCCAAGGTATACAGTAAACCTGAAGTGAAGCATCGGATCTATAACTAGTGTCACAGGAATGGTTCAAAACATAGTCAGTAAGAAGAGTCAGTCTTCTTGTACTTAAGTCGGCATTGTGCCTTTTCTATTTCATTCCGATGCAATTTCTGTGTTTCATCGTCAATAAGAAGGTCCAAGGGATACAGTAAACATGGAGTGAAGCATCGGATTCTATAACTTGTGTCAATGGAATGGTTCAAATCATAGTCAGTAAGAAGAGTCAGTCTTCTTGTACTTAAGTCGGCATTGTGCCCCTTCTATTTAATTCCGATGCAATTTCTGTGTTTCATCGTCAATAAGAAGGTCCAAGCGATATAGTAAACCTGGAATGAAGCATCGGAATCTATAACTAGTGTCACAGGAATGGTTCAAAACATAGACAGCAAGAAGAGTCAGTCTTCTTGTACTTACGTCGACATTGTGCCATTTCTATTTAAATCCGATGCAATTTCTGTAATTCATCGTCTATAAGAAGGTCGAAGGGATACAGTAAACCTGAAGTGAAGCTTCGGAATCTATAGCTAGTGTCACAGGAATGGTTCAAAACATAGTCAGTAAGAAGTGTCAGTGTTCTTGTCCTTAAGTCGGCATTGTGCCTTTTATAATTAATTCCAATGCAATTTCTGTGTTTGATCGTAAATAAGAAGGTCCAAGGGATACAGTAAACTTGGAGTGAAGCATCGGAATCTATAACTAGTGTCACAGGGATGGTTCAAAGCATAGACAGTAAGAAGAGTCAGTCTTCTTGTACTTAATTCTGCTTTGTGCCTTTTGTATTTAATTCCGATGCAATTTCTGTGTTTCATCGTCAATAAGAAGGTCCAAGGGATACAGTAAACCTGAAGTGAAGCATCGGAATTTATAACTAGTGTCACAGGAATGGTTCAAGACATAGACAGTAAGAAGAGTCAGTCTTCTTGTACTTAAGTCGGCATTGTGCCTTTTGTATTTAACTCCGATGCAATTTCTGTGTTTCATCGTCAATATGAAGGTCCAAGGGATACAGTAAACCTGGAGTGAAGCAACGTAATCTATAAGTAGTGTCACAGGAATATTTCAAAACATAGACAGTAGGAAGAGTCAGTCTTCTTGTACTTAAGTAGGCATTGTGCCGTTTGTATTTAAATACGATGCGATTTCTGTGTTTCATCGTCAATAAGAAGGTCCAAGGTATACAGTAAACCTGAAGTGAAGCATCGGATCTATAACTAGTGTCACAGGAATGGTTCAAAACATAGTCAGTAAGAAGAGTCAGTCTTCTTGTACTTAAGTCGGCATTGTGCCTTTTCTATTTCATTCCGATGCAATTTCTGTGTTTAATCGTCAATAAGAAGGTCCAAGGGATACAGTAATCATGGAGTGAAGCATCGGAATCTATAACTAGTGTCAATGGAATGGTTCAAAACATAGTCAGTAAGAAGAGTCAGTCTCCTTGTACTTAAGTCGGCATTGTGCCTCTTCTATTTAATTCCGATGCAATTTCTGTCTTTCATCGTCAATAAGAAGGTCCAAGGGATATAGTAAACCTGGAGTGAAGCATCGGAATCTATAACTAGTGTCACAGGAATGGTTCAAATCATAGACAGTAAGAAGAGTCAGTCTTCTTGTACTTACATCGAAATTGTGCCATTTCTATTTAAATCCGATGCAATTTCTGTAATTCATCGTCTATAAGAAGGTCGAAGGGATACAGTAAACCTGAAGTGAAGCTTCGGAATCTATAGCTAGTGTCACAGGAATGGTTCAAAACATATACAGTAAGAAGTGTCAGTCTTCTTCGCCTTAAGTCGGCATTGTGCCTTTTGTAATTAATTCCGATGCAATTTCTATGTTTGATCGTAAATAAGAAGGTCCAAGGGATACAGTAAACCTGGAATGAAGCATCGGAATCTATAACTAGTGTCACAGGGATGGTTCAAAACATAGACAGTAAGAAGAGTCAGTCTTCTTGTACTTAATTCTGCTTTGTGCCTTTTGTATTTAATTCCGATGCAATTTCTGTGTTTCATCGTCAATAAGAAGGATAGAGGGGTACAGTAAACCTGAAACCTGAAGTGAAGCATTGGAATCTATAGCTAGTGTCACAGGAATGGTTCAAAACATAGACAGTAAGATGAGTCAGTCTTCTTGTACTTAATTCTGCCTTGTGCCTTTTGTTTTTAATTCCGATGCAATTTCTGTGTTTCATCGTCAATAAGAAGGTCCAAGGGATACAGTAAACCTGAAGTGAAGCATCGGAATTTATAACTAGTGTCACAGGAATGGTTCAAAACATAGACAGTAAGAAGAGTCAGTACTCTTGTACTTAAGTCGGTATTGTGCCTTTTGTATTTAACTCCGATGCAATTTCTGTGTTTCATCGTCAATAAGAAGGTCAGAGGGATACAGTAATCCTGAAGTGAAGCATCGGAATCTACAACTAGTGTCACAGGAATGGTTCAAAACATAGTCAGTAAGAATATTTAGTCTTATTGTACTTAAGTCGGCATTGTGCCTTTTGTATTTAATTCCGATGCAATATCTGTGTTTCATCGTCAATAAGAAGGTCCAAGGGATACACTAAACCTGGAGTGAAGCATCGGAATCTATAACTAGTGTCACAGGAATATTTCAAAACATAGACAGTAGGAAGAGTCAGTCTTCTTGTACTTATGTCGGCATTGTGCCGTTTGTATTTAATTCCGATGCAATTTCTGTGTTTCATCGTCAATAAGAAGGTCAGAGGGGTACAGCAAACCTGAAGTGAAGCATCGGAATCTATAGCTAGTGTCACAGGAATGGTTCAAAACATAGACAGTAAGAAGAGTCAGTCATCTTGTTCTTAAGTCGGCATTGTGCATTTCGTATTTAATTCCGATGCAATTTCTGTGTTTCATCATCAATAAGAAGGTCCAAGGGATACATTAAACCTGGAGTGAAGCATCGGAATCTATAACTAGTGTCACAGGAATGGGTCAAAACACAGACAGTAAGAAAAGTCAGTCTCCTTGTACTACATTCTGCACTGTGCCTTTTGTTTTTAATTCCGATGCAATTTCTGTGTTTCATCGTCAATAAGAATGTCCAAGGGATACAGTAAACCTGAAGTGTAGCATCGGAATTTATAACTAGTGTCACAGGAATGGTTCAAAACATAGTCAGTAAGAAGAGTCAGTCTTCTTGTACTTAAGTCGGCATTGTGCCTTTTCTATTTAATTCCGATGCAATTTCTGTGTTTCATCGTCAATAAGAAGGACCAAGGGATACAGTAAACGTGGAGTGAAGCATCGGAGTCTATAACTAGTGTCTCAGGACTGGTTCAAAAATAGACAGTAAGAAGAGTCGGTCTTCTTGAACTTAATTCGGTATTGTGCTTTTGTATTTAATTCCGATGCAATTTCTGTGTTTCATCGTCAATACGAAGGTCAGAGGGATACAGTAAACCTGAAGTGAAGCATCGGAATCCATAACTAGTGTCACAGGAATGGTTCAAAACATAGTCAGTAAGAAGAGTTAGTCTTCTTGTACTTAAGTCGGCATTGTGCCTTTTGTATTTAATTCCGATGCAATATCTGTGTTTCATCGTCAATAAGAAGGTCCAAGGGATACACTAAACCTAGAGTGAAGCATCGGAATCTATAACTAGTGTCACAGGAATATTTCAAAACATAGACAGTAGGAAGAGTCAGTCTTCTTGTACTTATGTCGGCATTGTGCCGTTTGTATTTAATTCCGATGCAATTTCTGTGTTTCATCGTCAATAAGAAGGTCCAAGGTATACAGTAAACCTGAAGTGAAGCATCGGATCTATAACTAGTGTCACAGGAATGGTTCAAAACATAGTCAGTAAGAAGAGTCAGTCTTCTTGTACTTAAGTCGGCATTGTGCCTTTTCTATTTCATTCATATGCAATTTCTGTGTTTCATCGTCAATAAGAAGGTCCAAGGGATACAGTAAACGTGGAGTGAAGCATCGGAATCTATAACTAGTGTCAATGGAATGGTTCAAAACATAGTCAGTAAGAAGAGTCAGTCTTCTTGTACTTAAGTCGGCATTGTGCCTCTTCTATTTAATTCCGATGCAATTTCTGTGTTTCATCGTCAATAAGAAGGTCCAAGGGATATAGTAAACCTGGAGTGAAGCATCGCAATCTATAACTAGTGTCACAGGAATGGTTCAAACATAGACAGTAAGAAGAGTCAGTCTTCTTGTACTTACGTCGAATTGTGCCCTTTCTATTTAAATCCGATGCAATATCTGTAATTCATCGTCTATAAGAAGGTCGAAGGGATACAGTAAACCTGAAGTGAAGCTTCGGAATCTATAGCTAGTGTCACAGGAATGGTTCAAAACATAGTCAGTAAGAAGTGTCAGTCTTCTTGTCCTTAAGTCGGCATTGTGCCTTTTGTAATTAATTCCGATGCAATTTCTGTGTATGATCGTAAATAAGAAGGTCCAAGGGATACAGTAAACCTGGAGTGAAGCATCGGAATCTATAACTAGTGTCACGGGGATGGTTCAAAACATAGACAGTAAGAAGAGTCAGTCTTCTTGTACTTTATTCTGCTTTGTGCCTTTTGTATTTAATTCCCATGCAATGTCTGTGGTCCATCGTCAATAAGAAGGTCAGAGGGGTACAGCAAACCTGAAACCTGAAGTGAAGCATCGGAATCTATAGCTAGTGTCACAGGAATGGTTCAAAACATAGACAGTAAGAAGAGTCAGTCTTCTTGTACTTAATTCTGCTTTGTGCCTTTTGTATTTAATTCCGATGCAATTTCTGTGTTTCATCGTCAATAAGAAGGTCCAAGGGATACAGTAAACCTGAAGTGAAGCATCGGAATTTATAACTAGTGTCACAGGAATGGTTCAAAACATAGACAGTAAGAAGAGTCAGTCTTCTTGTACTTATGTCGGCATTGTGCCTTTTGTATTTAACTCCGATGCAATTTCTGTGTTTCATCGTCAATAAGAAGGTCAGAGGGATACAGTAATCCTGAAGTGAAGCATCGGAATCTATAACTAGTGTCACAGGAATGGTTCAAAACATAATCAGTAAAAAAATTCAGTCTTATTGTACTTAAGTCATCATTGTGCATTTTCTATTTAATTCTGATGCAATTTCTGTGTTTCATCGTCAATGTGAAGGTCCAAGGGATACAGTAAACCTGGAGTGAAGCATCGGAAACTATAACTAGTGTCACAGGAAAGGTTCAAATCATAGTCAGTAAGAAGAGTCAAACTTCTTGTACTTAAGTCGGCATTGTGCCTTTTGTATTTAATTCCCGTGCAATTTCTGTGTTTCATCGTCAATAAGAAGGTCAGAGGGATACAATAAACCTGAAGCATCGGAATCTATAACTAGTGTCACAGGAATGGTTCAAAACAAAGTCAGTAAGAAGAGTCAGTCTTCTTGTCCTTAAGTCGGCATTGTGCCTTTTGTATTTAATTCCGATGAAATTTCTGTGTTTCATCGTCAATAAGAAGGTCCAAGGGATACAGTAAACCTGGAGTGTAGCATCGGAATCTATAACTAGTGTCACAGGAATGGTTCAAAACATAGACAGTAAGAAGAGTCAGTCTTCGTGTACTTAAGTCGGAATTTTGCCTTTTGTATTTAATTCCGATGCAATTTCTGTGCTTCATCGTCAATAAGAAGGTCCAAGGGATACAGTAAACCTGAGGTGAATCATCGGAATCTATAATTAGTGTCACAGGAATTGTTGAAAACATAGTCAGTAAGAAGAGTCAGTCTTCTTGTACTTAAGTCGGCATTGTTCCTTTTCTATTTAATTCCGATGCAATTTCTGTGTTTCATCGTCAATAACAAGGTCCAAGGGATACAGTAAACCTGGAGTGAAGCATCGGAATCTATAACTAGTGTCAATGGAATGGTTCAAATCATAGACAGTAAGAAGAGTCAGTCTTCTTGTACTTAAGTCGGCATTGTGCCTTTTGTATTTAATTCCGATGCAATTTCTGTGTTTCATCGTCAATAAGAAGGTCAGAGGGGTACAGTAAACCTGAAGTGAAGCATCGGAATCTATAGCTAGAGTCACAGGAATGGTTCAAAACATAGTCAGTAAGATGAGTCAGTCTCCTTGTACTTAATTCTGCACTGTGCATTTTGTATTTAATTCCGATGCATTTTCTGTGTTTCATCGTCAATATGATGTTCCAAGGGAGACAGTAAACCTAAAGTGAAGCATCGGAATTTATAACTGGTGTCACAGGAATGCTTCAAAGCATAGCCAGTGGGAAGAGTCAGTCTTCTTGTTTTTAAGTCGGCATTGTGCCTTTTCTATTTCATTTCGATGCAATTTCTGTGTTTCATCGTCAATAAGAAGGACCAAGGGATACAGTAAACCTAGAGTGAAGCATCGGATCTTTTACTAGTGTTACAGGACTGGTTCAAAAATAGACAGTAAGAAGAGTCAGTCTTCTTGAACTTAATTCGGCATTGTGCTTTTGTATTTAATTCCGATGCATATTCTGTGTTTCATCGTCAATAAGAAGGTCCAAGGGATACAGTAGACCTGAATTGTAGCATCGGAACCTATAACTAGTGTCACAGGAACGGTTCAAAACATAGTCAGTAAGAAGAGTTAGTCTTCTTGTACTTAAGTCGGCATTGTGCCTTTTGTATTTAATTCCATTGCAATTTCTGTGTTTCATCGTCAATAAGAAGGTACAAGGGATACAGTAAACCTGGAGTGAAGCTTCGGAATCCGTAACTAGTGTCACAGGAATGGTTCAAATCATAGTCAGTAAGAAGAGTCAGTCTTCGTGTACTTCAGTCGGCATTTTGCCTTTTGTATTTAATTCCGATGCAATTTTTGTGTTTCATCGTCAATAAGAAGGTCCAAGGGATACAGTAAACCTGGAGTGAAGCATCGGAATCTATAACTAGTGTCACAGGAATGGTTCAAAACATAGTCAGTAGGAACATTCGGTCTTCATGTACTTAGGTCGGCATTGTGCCTTTTGTATTTAATTCCGATGCATTTTCTGTGCTTCATCGTCAATAAGAGGGTCCAAGGGATACAGTAAACCAGGAGTGAAGCATCGGAATCTATAACTAGTGTCACAGGAATGGTTCAAAACATAGACAGTAAGAAGAGTCAGTCTTCTTGTACTTAATTCGGCATTGTTCCATTTGTATTTAATTCCGATGCAATTTCTGGGTTTCATCGTCAATAAGAAGGTCCAAGGGATACAGTAAACCTCAAGTGAAGCATCGGAATCTATAACGGGTGTCACAGGAATGGTTCAAAACATAGTCAGTAGGAAGAGTCGGTCTTCATGTACATAAGTCGGCATTGTGCCTTTTGTATTTAATTCCCATGCATTTTCTGTGTTTCATCGTCAATAAGAAGGTCCAAGGGATACAGTAAACCTGAAGTGAAGCATCGGTATCTATAACTAGTGTCACAGGAATGGTTCAAAACATAGACAGTAGGAAGAGTCAGTCTTCTTGTACTTAAGTCGGGATTGTGCCGTTTGTATTTAATTCCGATGCAATTTCTGTGTTTCATCGTCAATAAGAAGGTCCAAGGTATGCAGTAAACCTGAAGTGAAGCATCGGATCTGTAACTAGTGTCACAGGTATGGTTCAAAACATAGTCAGTAAGGAGAGTCAGTCTTCTTGTACTTAAGTCAGCATTGTGCATTTTCTATTTACTTCCGATGCAATTTCTGTGTTTCATCGTCAATAAGAAGGTCCAAGGGATACAGTAAACATGGAGTGAAGCATCGGAATCTATAACTAGTGTCAATGGAATGGTTCAAAGCATAGTCAGTAAGATGAGTCAGTCTTCTTGTACTTAAGTCGGCATTGTGCCTTTTCTATTTAATTCCGATGCAATTTCTGTGTTTCATCGTCAATAAGAAGGTCCAAGGGATATAGTAAACCTGGAGTGAAGCATCGGATTCCAAAACTAGTGTCACAGGAATGGATCAAAACATAGACAGTAAGAAGAGTCAGTCTTCTTGTACTTAATTCTGCTTTGTGCCTTATTTATTTAATTCCGATGCAATTTCTGTGTTTCATCGTCAATAAGAAGGTCCAAGGGATACAGTAAACCTGAAGTGAAGCATCGGAATTTATAACTAGTGTCACAGGAATGGTTCAAAACATAGACAGTAAGAAGAGTCAATCTTCTTGTACTTAAGTCGGCATTGTGCCGTTTGTATTTAACTCAGATGCAATTTCTGTGTTTCATCGTCAATAAGAAGGTCAGAGGGATACAGTAATTCTGAAGTAAATCATCGGAATCCATAACTAGTGTCACAGGAATGGTTCAAAACATAGTCAGTAAGAATAGTCAGTCTTATTGTACTTAAGTCATCATTGTGCATTTTCTATTTAATTCTGAGGCAATTTCTGTGTTTCATCGCCAATATGAAGGTCCAAGGGATACAGTAATCCTGGAGTGAAGCATCGGAATCTATAACTAGTGTCACTGGAATGGTTCAAATCATAGACAGTAAGAAGAGTCAGACTTCTTTTACTTACGTTGGCATTGTGCTTTTGGTATTTAATTCCGGTGCAATTTCTGTGTTTCATCGTCAATAAGAAGGTCCAAGGGATACAGTAAACCTGGAGTGAAGCATCGGAGACTTTAACTAATGTCACAGGACTGGTTCAAAAATAGACAGTAAGAAGAGTCAGTCTTCTTGAACTTAATTCGGCATTGTGCCTTTTGTATTTAATTCCGATGTAATTTCTGTGTTTCATCGTCAATAAGAAGGACCAAGGGATACAGTAAACCTGAAGTGAAGCATCGGAATTTATAACTAGTGTCACAGGAATGGTTCAAAACATAGTCAGTAAGAAGAGTCAGTCTTCTTGTACTTAAGTCGGCATTGTGCCTTTTGTATTTAATTCCGATAAATTTCTGTCTTTCATCGTCAATAAGAAGGTCAGAGATATACAATAAACCTGAGGTGAAGCTTCGGAATCTGTAACTAGTGTCACAGGAATGGTTCAAAACAAAGTCAGTAAGAAGAGTCAGTCTTCTTGTACTTAAGTCGGCATTGTGCCTTTTCTATTTAATTCCGATGCAATTTCTGTGTTTCATCGTCAATAAGAAGGTCCAAGGGATATAGTAAACCTGCAGTGAAGCATCGGAATCTATAGCTAGTGTCACAGGAATGGTTCAAAACATAGTCAGTAAGAAGAGTCAGTCTTCTTGACCTTAAGTCGGCATTGTGCCTTTTGTATTTAATTCCGATGCAATTTCTGCAATTCATCGTCAACAAGAAGGTCCAAGGAATACAGTAAACCTGAAGTGAAGCATCGGATCTATAACTAGTGTCACAGGAATGGTTCAAAACATAGTCAGTATGAAGAGTCAGTCTTCTTGTACTTAAGTCGGCATTGTGCCTTTTCTATTTAATTCCGATGCAATTTCTGTGTTTCATCGTCAATAAGAAGGTCCAAGGGATACAGTAAACCTGGAGTGAAGCATCGGAGACTTTAACTAGTGTCACAGGACTGGTTCAAAAATAGACAGTAAGAAGAGTCAGTCTTCTTGAACTTAATTCGGCATTGTGCCTTTTGTATTTAATTCCGATGTAATTTCTGTGTTTCATCGTCAATAAGAAGGACCAAGGGATACAGTAAACCTGAAGTGAAGCATCGGAATTTATAACTAGTGTCACAGGAATGGTTCAAAAGATAGTCAGTAAGGAGAGTCAGTCTTCTTGTACTTAAGTCGGCATTGTGCCTTTTGTATTTAATTCCGATGCAATTTCTGTGTTTCATCGTCAATAAGAAGGACCAAGGGATACAGTAAACCTGGAGTGAAGCATCGGAATCTGTAACTAGTGTCACAGGAATCGTTCAAAACATAGACAGTTAGAAGAGTCAGTCTTCTTGTAGTTAAGTCGGCATTGTGCCTTTTGTATTCAATTCCGAAGCAATTTATGTGTTTCATCGTCAATACGAAGGTCCAAGTGATACAGTAAACCTGGAGTGAAGCATCGGAATCTATAACTAGTGTCACAGGCATGGTTCAAAACATAGTCAGTAAGAAGAGTCAGTCTTCATGTACTTAAGTCGGCATTGTGCCTTTTCTATTTAATTCCGATAAATTTCTGTCTTTCATCGTCAATAAGAAGGTCAGAGGGATACAATAAACCTGAAGTGAAGCATCGGATCTATAACTAGTGTCACAGGAATGGTTCAAAACAAAGTCAGTAAGAAGAGTCAGTCTTCTTGTACTTAAGTCGGCATTGTGCCTTTTCTATTTAATTCCGATGCAATTTCTGTGTTTCATCGTCAATAAGAAGGTCGAAGGGATACAGTAAACCTGGAGTGAAGCATCGGAATCTATAACTAGTGTCAATGGAATGGTTCAAAACATAGTCACTAAGAAGAGTCAGTCTTCTTGTACTTTAGTCGGCATTGTGCCTTTTCTTTTTAATTCCGATGCAATTTCTGTGTTTCATCGTCAATAAGAAGGTCCAAGGGATACAGTAAACATGGAGTGAAGCATCGGAATCTATAACTAGTGCCAATGGAATGGTTCAAAGCATAGTCAGTAAGATGAGTCAGTCTTTTTGTACTTAAGTCGGCATTGTGCCTTTTCTATTTAATTCCGATGCAATTTCTGTGTTTCATCGTCAATAAGAAGGTCCAAGGGATACAGTAAACCTGGAGTGAAGCATCGGAGACTTTAACTAGTGTCACAGGACTGGTTCAAAAATAGACAGTAAGAAGAGTCAGTCTTCTTGAACTTAATTCGGCATTGTGCCTTTTGTATTTAATTCCGATGTAATTTCTGTGTTTCATCGTCAATAAGAAGGACCAAGGGATACAGTAAACCTGAAGTGAAGCATCGGAATTTATAACTAGTGTCACAGGAATGGTTCAAAAGATAGTCAGTAAGGAGAGTCAGTCTTCTTGTACTTAAGTCGGCATTGTGCCTTTTGTATTTAATTCCGATGCAATTTCTGTGTTTCATCGTCAATAAGAAGGACCAAGGGATACAGTAAACCTGGAGTGAAGCATCGGAATCTGTAACTAGTGTCACAGGAATCGTTCAAAACATAGACAGTTAGAAGAGTCAGTCTTCTTGTAGTTAAGTCGGCATTGTGCCTTTTGTATTCAATTCCGAAGCAATTTATGTGTTTCATCGTCAATAAGAAGGTCAGAGGGATACAGTAAACCTGAAGTGAAGCATCGGAATCCATAACTAGTGTCACAGGAATGGTTCAAATCATAGTCAGTAGGAAGAGTTAGTCTTCTTCTACTTAAGTCGGCATTGTGCCTTTTGTATTTAATACCGATGCAATATCTGTGTTTCATCGTCAATACGAAGGTCCAAGTGATACAGTAAACCTGGAGTGAAGCATCGGAATCTATAACTAGTGTCACAGGCATGGTTCAAAACATAGTCAGTAAGAAGAGTCAGTCTTCATGTACTTAAGTCGGCATTGTGCCTTTTCTATTTAATTCCGATAAATTTCTGTCTTTCATCGTCAATAAGAAGGTCAGAGGGATACAATAAACCTGAAGTGAAGCTTCGGAATCTATAACTAGTGTCACAGGAATGGTTCAAAACAAAGTCAGTAAGATGAGTCAGTCTTCTTGTACTTAAGTCGGCATTGTGCCTTTTCTATTTAATTCCGATGCAATTTCTGTGTTTCATCGTCAATAAGAAGGTCCAAGGGATACAGTAAACCTGGAGTGAAGCATCGGAATCTATAACTAGTGTCAATGGAATGGGTCAAAACATAGTCAGTAAGAAGAGTCAGTCTTCTTGTACTTAAGTCGGCATTGTGCCTTTTCTATTTAATTCCGATGCAATTTCTGTGTTTCATCGTCAATAAGAAGGTCCAAGGGATATAGTAAACCTGGAGTGAAGCATCAGAATCTATAACTAGTGTCACAGGAATGGTTCAAAACATAGTCAGTAAGAAGAGTCAGTCTTCTTGTGCTTACGTCGACATTGTGCCTTTTCTATTTACTTCCGATGCAATTTCTGTGTTTCATCGTCAATAAGAAGGTCAGAGGGATACAATAAACCTGAAGTGAAGGATCGGAATCTGTAACTAGTGTCACAGGAATGGTTCAAAACAAAGTCAGTAAGAAGAGTCAGTCTTCTTGACCTTAAGTCGGCATTGTGCCTTTTGTATTTAATTCCGATGCAATTTCTGCAATTCATCGTCTACAAGAAGGTCCAAGGTATACAATAAACCTGAAGTGAAGCATCGGATCTATAACTAGTGTCACAGGAATGGTTCAAAACATAGTCAGTATGAAGAGTCAGTCTTCTTGTACTTAAGTCGGCATTGTGCCTTTTCTATTTAATTCCGATGCAATTTCTGTGTTTCATCGTCAATAAGAAGGTCCAAGGGATACAGTAAACCTGGAGTGAAGCATCGGAATCTATAACTAGTGTCAATGGAATGGTTCAAAACATAGTCACTAAGAAGAGTCAGTCTTCGTGTACTTCAGTCGGCATTTTGCCTTTTGTATTTAATTCCGATGCAATTTTTGTGTTTCATCGTCAATGAGAAGGTCCAAGGGATACAGAAAACCTGAAGTGAAGCATCGAGATCTATAACTAGTGTCACAGGAATCGTTCAAAGCATAGTCAGTAAGAAGAGTCAGTCTTCTTGTACTTAAGTCGGCATAGTGCCTTTTCTATTTAATTCCGAGCAATTTCTGTGTTTCAACGTCAATAAGAAGGTCCAAGGGATACAGTAAACCTGGAGTGAAGCATCGGAATCTATAACTAGTGTCAATGGTATGGTTCAAAAGCATAGACAGTAAGAAGAGTGAGTCTTCTTGTACTTAAATCGGCATTGGGCCTTTTGTATTTAATTCCGATGCATTTTCTGTGTTTCATCGTCAATAAGAAGGTCTAAGGGATACAGTAATCCTGGAGAGCAGCATCGGAATCTATAACTGGTGTCACAGGAATGGTTCAGAACATAGAGAGTAAGAAGAGTCAGTCGTCTTGTACTTAATTCGGCATTGTGCATTTTGTATTTGATTCCGATGCATTTTCTGTGTTTCATCGTCAATAAGAAGGTCCAAGGGAAACAGTAAACCTCAAGTGAAGCATCGGAATGTATTAAGGGTGTCACAGGAATGGTTCAAAACATAGTCAGTAGGAAGAGTCGGTCTTCATGTACTTAAGTCGGCATTGTGCCTTTTGTATTTAATTCCGATGCATTTTCTGTGTTTCATCGTCAATAACAAGGTCTAAGGGATACAGTAAACCTGAAGTGAAGCATCGGAATTGATAACTAGTGTCACAGGAATGGTTCAAAACATAGTCAGTAAGGAGAGTCAGTCTTCTTGTACTTAAGACGGCATTGTGCCTTTTGTATTTAATTCCGATGCAATTTCTGTGGTTCGTCGTCAATAAGAAGGACCAAGGGATACAGTAAACCTGGAGTGATGCATCGGAATCTATAACTAGTGTCACAGGGATGGTTCAAAACATAGACTGTAAGAAGAGTCAATCTTCTTGTACTTAAGTCGGCATTGTGCCTTTTCTATTTAATTCCGATGCAATTTCTGTGTTTCATCGTCAATAAGAAGGTCAGAGGGATACAGTAATCCTGAAGTGAAGCATCGGAACCTATAACTAGTGTCACAGGAATGGTTCAAAACATAGTCAGTAAGAAGAGTCAGTCTTCTTGTACTTAAGTCGGCATTGTGCCTTTTCTATTTAATTCCGATGCAATTTCTGTGTTTCATCGTCAGTAAGAACGTCAGAGGGATACAATAAACCTGAAGTGAAGCATCGGAATCTATAACTAGTGTCACAGGAATGGTTCAAAACAAAGTCAGTAAGAAGTGTCAGTCTTCTTGTCCTTAAGTGGCCATTGTGCCTTTTGTATTTAATTCCGGTGCAATTTCTGTGTTTCATCATCAATAAGAAGGTCCAAGGGATACAGTAAACCTGGAGTGATGCATCGGAATCTATAACTAGTGTCACAGGAATGGTTCAAAGCATAGACAGTAAGAAGAGTCAGTCTTCTTGTTCTTAATTCTGCTTTGTGGATTTTGTATTTAATTCCGATGCAATTTCTGTGTTTCATCGTCAATAAGAAGGTCCAAGGGATATAGTAAACCTGGAGTGAAGCATCGGAATCTATTACTAGTGTCACAGGAATGGTTCAAAACATAGTCAGTACGAAGATTCAGTCTTCTTGTACTTACGTCGACATTGTGCCTTTTCTATTTACTTCCGATGCAATTTCTGTGCTTCATCGTCAATAAGAATGTCAGAGGGATACAAAAAACCTGAAGTGAACGATCGGAATCTATAACTAGTGTCACAGGAATGGTTCAAAACAAAGTCAGTAAGAAGAGTCAGTCTTCTTGACCTTAAGTCGGCATTGTGCCTTTTGTATTTAATTCCGATGCAATTTCTGTAATTCATCGTCAACAAGAAGGTCTAAGGTATACAGTAAACCTGAAGTGAAGCATCGGATCTATAACTAGTGTCACAGGAATGGTTCAAAACATAGTCAGTATGAAGAGTCAGTCTTCTTGTACTTAAGTCGGCATTGTGCCTTTTCTATTTAATTCCGATGCAATTTCTGTGTTTCATCGTCAATAAGAAGGTCCAAGGGATACAGTAAACCTGGAGTGAAGCATCGGAATCTAAAACTAGTGTCAATGGAATGGTTCAAAACATAGTCACTAAGAAGAGTCAGTCTAATTGTACTCAAGTCGGCACTGTGCCTTTTCCTTTTAATTCCGATGTAATTTCTGTGTTTCATCGTCAATAAGAAGGTCCAAGGGATATAGTAAACCTGGAGTGAAGCATCGGAATCTATGACTAGTGTCACAGGAATGGTTCAAAACATAGACAGTAAGAAGAGTCAGTCTTCTTGTACTTGCGTCGACATTGAGCCTTTTCTATTTAATTCCGATGCAATTTCTGTGTTTCATCGTCAATAAGAAGGTTAGAGGGATACAATAAACCTGAAGTGAAGCATCGGAATCCAAAACTAGTGTCACAGGAATGGATCAAAACATAGTCAGTAAGAAGAGTCAGTCTTCTTGTCCTTAAGTCGGCATTGTGCCTTTTGTAATTAATTCCGCTGCAATTTCTGTGTTTCATCGTCAATAAGAAGGTCCAAGGGATACAGTAAATCTTGAGTGAAGCATCGGTATCTATAACTAGTGTCACAGGAATTGTTCAAACACAGTCAGTAAGTATAGTCAGTCTCATTGTACTTAAGTCATTGTTGTGCATTTTCTATTTAATTCTGAAGCAATTTCTGTGTTTCATCGTCAATATGAAGGTCCAACCGATACAGTAAACCTGGAGTGAAGCATCGGAATCTATAACTAGTGTCACAGGAACGGTTCAAATCATAGACAGTAAGAAGAGTCAGACTTCTTTTACTTAGGTCGGCATTGTGCCTTTTGTATTTAATTCCGATGCAATTTCTGCGTTTCTTCGTCAATAAGAAGGTCCAAGGGATACAGTAAACCTGGAGTGAAGCATCGGAATCTGTAACTAGTGTCACAGGAATGGTTCATATCATAGACAGTAAGAAGAGTCAGTCTTCGTGTACTTCAGTCGGCATTTTGCCTTTTGTATTTAATTCCGATGCAATTTTTGTGTTTCATCGTCAATGAGAAGGTCCAAGGGATACAGAAAACCTGAAGTGAAGCATCGAGATCTATAACTAGTGTCACAGGAATCGTTCAAAACATAGTCAGTAAGAAGAGACAGTCTTCTTGTACTTAAGTCGGCATAGTAGGTTTCTATTTAATTCCGAGCAATTTCTGTGTTTCAACGTCAATAAGAAGGTCCAAGGGATACAGTAAACCTGGAGTGAAGCGTCGGAATCTATAACTAGTGTCAATGGTATGGTTCAAAACATAGACAGTAAGAAGAGTCAGTCTTCTTGTACTTAATTCGGCATTGTGCCTTTTGTATTTGATTCCGATGCAATTTCTGTGTTTCATCGTCAATAAGAAGGTCCAAGGGATACAGTAAACCTCAAGTGAAGCATCGGAATGTATTACGGGTGTCACAGGAATGGTTCAAAACATAGTCAGTAGGAAGAGTCGGTCTTCATGTACTTAAGTCGGCATTGTGCCTTTTCTATTTAATTCCGATGCATTTTCTGTGTTTCGTCGTCAATAAGAAGGTCTAAGGGATACAGTAAACGTGAAGTGAAGCATCGGAATTGATAACTAGTGTCACAGGAATGGTTCAAAACATAGTCAGTAAGGAGAGTCAGTCTTCTTGTACTTAAGACGGCATTGTGCCTTTTGTAATTAATTCCGATGCAATTTCTGTGCTTCGTCGTCAATAAGAAGGACCAAGGGATACAGTAAACCTGGAGTGAAGCATCGGAATCTATAACTAGTGACACAGGGATGGTTCAAAACATAGACTGTAAGAAGAGTCAATCTTCTTGTACTTAAGTCGGCATTGTGCCTTTTCTATTTAATTCCGATGCAATTTCTGTGTTTCATCGTCAATAAGAAGGTCAGAGGGATACAGTAAACCTGAACTGAAGCATCGGAATCTATAACTAGTGTCACAGGAATGGTTCAAAACATAGTCAGTAAGAAGAGTCAGTCTTCTTGTACTTAAGTCGGCATTGTGCCTTTTCTATTGAATTCCGATGCAATTTGTGTGTTTCATCGTCAGTAAGAACGTCAGAGGGATACAATAAACCTGAAGTGAAGCATCGGAATCTATAACTAGTGTCACAGGAATGGTTCAAAACAAAGTCAGTAAGAAGTGTCAGTCTTCTTGTCCTTAAGCAGCCATTGTGCCTTTTGTATTTAATTCCGGTGCAATTTCTGTGTTTCATCATCAATAAGAAGGTCCAAGGGATACAGTAAATCTTGAGTGAAGCATCGGTATCTATAACTAGTGTCAAAGGAATGGTTCAAACACAGTCAGTAAGAATAGTCAGTCTTATTGTACTTAAGTCATCATTGTGCATTTTCTATTTAATTCTGAAGCAATTTCTGTGTTTCATCGTCAATATGAAGGTCCAACCGATACAGTAAACCTGGAGTGAAGCATCGGAAACTATAACTAGTGTCACAGGAATGGTTCAAATCATAGACAGTAAGAAGAGTCAGACTTCTTTTACTTAGGTCGGCATTGTGCCTTTTGTATTTAATTCCGATTCAATTTCTGTGTTTCTTCGTCAATAAAAAGGTCCAAGGGATACAGTAAACCAGGAGTGAAGCATCGGAATCTGTAACTAGTGTCACAGGAATGGTTCAAATCATAGACAGTAAGAAGAGTCAGTCTTCGTGTACTTCAGTCGGCATTTTGCCTTTTGTATTTAATTCCGGTGCAATTTTTGTGTTTCATCGTCAATGAGAAGGTCCAAGGGATACAGAAAACCTGAAGTGAAGCATCGAGATCTATAACTAGTGTCACAGGAATCGTTCAAAACATAGTCAGTAAGAAGAGTCAGTCTTCTTGTACTTAAGTCGGCATAGTGCCTTTTCTATTTAATTCCGAGCAATTTCTGTGTTTCAACGTCAATAAGAAGGTCCAAGGGATACAGTAAACCTGGAGTGAAGCATCGGAATCTATAACTAGTGTCAATGGTATGGTTCAAAACATAGAGAGTAAGAAGAGTCAGTCTTCTTGTACTTAAATCGGCATTGGGCCTTTTGTATTTAATTCCGATGCAATTTCTGTGTTTCATCGTCAATAAGAAGGTCCAAGGGATACAGTAAACCTCAAGTGAAGCATCGGAATGTATTACGGGTGTCACCGGAATGGTTCAAAACATAGTCAGTAGGAAGAGTCGGCCTTCATGTACTTAAGTCGGCATTGTGCCTTTTGTATTTAATTCCGATGCATTTTCTGTGTCTCATCGTCAATAAGAAGGTCTAAGGGATACAGTAAACCTGAAGTGAAGCATCGGAATTGATAACTAGTGTCACAGGAATGGTTCAAAACATAGTCAGTAAGGAGAGTCAGTCTTCTTGTACTTAAGACGGCATTGTGCCTTTTGTATTTAATTCCGATGCAATTTCTGTGCTTCGTCGTCAATAAGAAAGACCAAGGGATACAGTAAACCTGGAGTAAAGCATCGGAATCTATAACTAGTGTCACAGGGATGGTTCAAAACATAGACTGCAAGAAGAGTCAATCTTCTTGTACTTAAGTCGGCATTGTGCCTTTTCTATTTAATTCCGATGCAATTTCTGTGTTTCATCGTCAATAAGAAGGTCAGAGGGATACAGTAATCCTGAAGTGAAGCATCGGAATCTATAACTAGTGTCACAGGAATGGTTCAAAACATAGTCAGTAAGAAGAGTCAGTCTTCTTGTACTTAAGTCGGCATTGTGCCTTTTCTATTTAATTCCGATGCAATTTCTGTGTTTCATCGTCAGTAAGAACGTCAGAGGGATACAATAAACCTGAAGTGAAGCATCGGAATCTATAACTAGTGTCACAGGAATGGTTCAAAACAAAGTCAGTAAGAAGTGTCAGTCTTCTTGTCCTTAAGTGGCCATTGTGCCTTTTGTATTTAATTCCGGTGCAATTTCTGTGTTTCATCATCAATAAGAAGGTCCAAGGGATACAGTAAACCTGGAGTGAAGCATCGGAATCTATAACTAGTGTCACAGGAATGGTTCAAAGCATTCACAGTAAGAAGAGTCAGTCTTCTTGTTCTTAATTCTGCTTTGTGGATTTTGTATTTAATTCCGATGCAATTTCTGTGTTTCATCGTCAATAAGAAGGTCCAAGCGATACAGTAAACCTGAAGTGAAGCATCGGAGTTTATAACTAGTGTCACAGGAATGGTTCAAAACGTAGTCCGTAAGGAGTGTCAGTCTTCTTGTACTTAAGTCAGCATTGTGCTTTTTGTATTTATTTCCGATGCAATTTCTGTGTTTCATCGTCAATAAGAAGGACCAAGGGATACAGTAAACCTGGAGTGAAGCATCGGAATCTGTAACTAGTGTCACTGGAATGGTTCAAATCATAGACAGTAAGAAGAGTCAGACTTCTTTTGCTTAAGACGGCATTGTGCCTTTTGTATTTAATTCCGTTGCAATTTCTGTGTTTCATCGTCGATACGAAGATCAGAGGTATACAGTAAACCAGAAGTGAAGCTTCGGAATCTATAGCTAGTGTCACAGGAATGGTTCAAACATAGGCAGTAAGAAGAGTCAGTCTTCTTGTCCTTAAGTCGGCATTGTGCCTTTTGTATATAATTCCGATGCAATTTCTGTGTTTCATCGTCAATAAGAAGGTCCAAGGGATACAGTAAACCTGGAGTGAAGCTTCGGAATCTATAACTAGTGTCACAGGAATGCTTCAAAGCATAGACAGTAAGAAGAGTCAGTCTTCTTGTACTTAATTCGGCATTGTGCCTTTTGTATTTAATTCCGATGCAATTTCTGTTTTTCATCGTCAATAAGATGGTCCAAGGGATACAGTAAACCTCAAGTGAAGCATCGGAATCTATAACGGGTGTCACAGGAATGGTTCAAAGCATAGTCAGTAGGAAGAGTCGGTCTTCATGTACTTAAGTCGGCATTGTGCCTTTTGTATTTAATTCTGATGCATTTTCTGTGTTTCATCGTCAATAAGATGGTCCAAGGGATACTGTAAACCTGAAGTGAAGCATCGGAATTTATAACTAGCGTCACAGGAATATTTCAAACATAGTCAGTAAGGAGAGTCAGTCTTCTTGTACTTAAGTCGGCATTGTGCCTTTTGTATTTAATTCCGATGCAATTTCTGTGTTTCATCGCAATAAGAAGGATTAAGGGATACAGTAAACCTGGAGTGAAGCATCGGAATCATTAACTAGTGTCACAGGGATGGTTCAAAACATAGACAGTATGAAGTGTCAGTCTTCTTGTACTTAAGTCGGCATTGTGCCTTTTGTATTTAATTCCGATGCAATTTCTGTGTTTCATCGTCAATAAGAAGGACCAAGGGATACAGTAAACCTGGAGTGAAGCATCGGAATCTATAACTAGTGTCACAGCGATGGTTCAAAACATAGACAGTAAGAAGAGTCAGTCTTCTTGTTCTTAAGTCGGCATTGTGCCTTTTCTATTTAATTCCGATTCAATTTCTGTGTTTCATCGTCAATAAGAAGATCCAAGGAATACAGTAAACCTGGAGTAAAGCATCGGATCTATAACTAGTGTCAATGGAATGGTTCAAAACATGTTCAGTAAGAAGAGTCAGTCTTTTTGTACTTAAGTCGGCATTGTGCCTTTTCTATTTAATTCCGATGCAATTTCTGTGTTTCATCGTCGATAAGAAGGTCCAAGGGATATAGAAAACCTGGAGTGAAGCATCGGAATTTATAACTAGTGTCACAGGAATGGTTCAAAGCATAGACAGTAAGAAGAGTCAGTCTTCTTGTACTTACATCGACATTGTGCCTTTTGTAATTAATTCCGATGCAATTTCTGTGTTTCATCGTCAATAAAAAGGTCCAAGGGATACAGTAAACCTGGAGTGAAGCATCGGAATCTATAACTAGTGTCACAGGAATGGTTCAAAACATAGACAGTAAGAAGAGTCAGTCTTCTTGTACTTAAGTCGGCATTGTGCATTTTCTATTTAATTCCGATGCAATTTCTGTGTTTCATCGTCAATAAGAAGGTCCAAGGGATACAGTAAACCTGGAGAGTAGCATCGGAATCTATAACTAGTGTCAATGGAATGGTTCAAATCATAGTCAGTAAGAAGAGTCAGTCTTCTTGTCCTTAAGTCGGCATTGTGCCTTTTGTATTTAATTCCGATGCAATTTCTGTGTTTCATCGTCAATAAGAAGTTCCAAGGGATACAGTAAACCTGAAGTGAAGCTTCGGAATCTATAGCTAGTGTCACAGGAATGGTTCAAAACATAGTCAGTTAGAAGAGTTAGTCTTCTTGTACTTAAGTCGGCATTGTGCCTTTTGTAATTAATTCCGATGCAATTTCTGTGTTTCATTGTTTAATAAGAAGGTCCAAGGGATACAGTAAACCTGGAGTGACGCAACGGAATCTATAACTAGTGTCACAGGAATGGTTCTCAACCAAGTCAGTAAGAAGAGTCAGTCTTCTTGTCCTTAAGTCGGCATTGTGCTTTTTGTATTTAATTCCGATGCAATTTTTGTGTTTCATCGTCAATAAGAACGTCCAAGGGATATAGTAAACCTGGAGTGAAGCATCGGAATCTATAACTAGTGTCACAGGAGTGGTTTAAAGCATAGACAGTAAGAAGGGTCAGTCTTCTTGTACTTACGTCGACATTGTGCCTTTTCTATTTAATTCCGATGCAATTTCTGTGTTTCATCGTCAATAAGAAGGTCAGAGGGATACAATAAACCTGAAGTGAAGCATCGGAATCTATAGCTAGTGTCACAGGAATGGTTCAAAACATAGTCAGTAAGAAGAGTCAGTCTTCTTGTCCTTAAGTCGGCATTGTGCCTTTTGTATATAATTCCGATGTAATTTCTGTGTTTCATCATCAATAAGAAGGTCAGAGGGATACAGTAAACCTGAAGTGAAGCATCGGAATCAATAACTAGTGTCACAGGAATGGTTCTAAACATAGTCAGTAAGAAGAGTAAGTCTTGTTGTACTTAAGTCGGCGTTGTGATTTTTGTATTTAATTCCGATGCAATTTCTATGTATCATCGTCAAAAAGAAGATCCAAGGGATACAGTAAACCTGAAGTGAAGCATCGGAATTTATAACTAGTGTCACAGGAATGGTTCAAAACATAGTCAGTAAGGAGAGCCAGTCTTCTTGTACTTAAGTCGGCATTGTGCCTTTTCTATTTAATTCCGATGCAATTTCTGTGTTTCATCGTCGATAAGAAGGTCCAAGGGATATAGAAAACCTGGAGTGAAGCATCGGAATTTATAACTAGTGTCACAGGAATGGTTCAAAGCATAGACAGTAAGAAGAGTCAATCATCTTGTACTTACATCGACATTGTGCCTTTTGTAATTATTTCCGATGCAATTTCTGTGTTTCATCGTCAATAAAAAGGTCCAAGGGATACAGTAAACCTGGAGTGAAGCATCGGAATCTATAACTAGTGTCACAGGAATGGTTCAAAACATAGACAGTAAGAAGAGTCAGTCTTCTTGTACTTAAGTCGGCATTGTGCATTTTCTATTTATTTCGGTGCAATTTCTGTGTTTCATCGTCAATAAGAAGGTCCAAGGGATACAGTAAACCTGGAGAGAAGCATCGGAATCTATAACTAGTGTCAATGGAATGGTTCAAATCATAGTCAGTAAGAAGAGTCAGTCTTCTTGTACTGAAGTCGGCATTGTGCCTTTTCTATTTAATTCCGATGCAATTTATGTGTTTCATCGTCAATAAGAAGGTCCAAGCGATACAGTAAACCTGAAGTAAAGCATCGGAGTTTATAACTAGTGTCACAGGAATGGTTCAAAACATAGTCAGTAAGGAGTGTCAGTCTTCTTGTACTTAAGTCGGCATTGTGCCTTTTGTATTTAATTCCGATGCAATTTCTGTGTTTCATCGTCAATAAGAAGGACCAAGGGATACAGCAAACCTGGAGTGAAGCATCGGAATCTATAACTAGTGTCACAGGGATAATTCAAAACATAGTCAATAAGAAGAGTCAGTCCTCTTGTACTTAAGTCGGCATTGTGCATTTTCTATTTAATTCCGATGCAATTTCTGTGTTTCATCGTCAATATGAAGGTCCGAGGGATACAGTAAACCTGGAGTGAAGCATCGGAATCTATATTTAGTATCACAGGAATGGTTCAAAACATAGACAGTAAGGAGAGTCAGTCTTCTTGTACTTACGTCGACATTGTGCCTTTTCTATTTAATTTCGATGCAATTTCTGTGTTTCATCGTCAATAAGAAGGCCAGAGGGATACAATAAACCTGAAGTGAAGCATCGGAATCTATAACTAGTGTCACAGGAATGGTTCAAAACAAAGTCAGTAAGAAGAGTCAGTCTTCTTGTCCTTAAGTCGGCATTGTGCCTTTTGTATTTAATTCCGATGCAATTTCTGTGTTTCATCGTCAATAAGAAGTTCCAAGGGATACAGTAAACCTGAAGTGAAGCTTCGGAATCTATAGCTAGTGTCACAGGAATGGTTCAAAACATAGACAGTTAGAAGAGTCAGTCTTCTTGTACTTTAGTCGGCATTGTGCCTTTTGTAATTAATTCCGATGCAATTTCTGTGATTCATTGTTTAATAAGAGGGTCCAAGGGATACAGTAAACCTGGAGTGACGCAACGGAATCTATAACTAGTGTCACAGGAATGGTTCTCAACAAAGTCAGTAAGAAGAGTCAGTCTTCTTGTCCTTAAGTCGGCATTGTGCTTTTTGTATTTAATTCCGATGCAATTTCTATGTATCATCGTCAAAAAGAAGGTCCAAGGGATACAGTAAACTTGGAGTGAAGCATCGGAATCTGTAACTAGTGTCACAGGAATGGTTCAAATCATAGACAGTAAGAAGAGTCGGTTTTCGTGTACTTCAGTTGGCATTTTGCCTTTTGTATTTAATTCCGATGCAATTTTTGTGTTTCATCGTCAATGAGAAGGTCCAAGGGATACAGTAAACCTGAAGTGATGCATCGGGATCTGTAACTAGTGTCACAGGAATCGTTCAAAACATAGTCAGTAAGAAGAGACAGTCTTCTTGTACTTAAGTCGGCATAGTGCCTTTTCTATTTAATTCCGATGCAATTTCTGTGTTTCATCGTCAATAAGAAGGTCCAAGGGATACAGTAAACCTGGAGTGAAGCATCGGAATCTATAAATAGTGTCAATGGTATGGTTCACAACATAGACAGTAAGAAGAGTCAGTCTTCTTGTACTTAAGTCGGCATTGTGCCTTTTGTATTTAATTCCGATGCAATTTCTGTGTTTCATCGTCAATAAGAAGGTCAGAGGGATACAGTAAACCTGAAGTGAAGCATCGGAATCTATAGCTAGTGTCACAGGAATGGTTCAAAATATAGTCAGTAAGAAGAGTCAGTCTTCTCGTCCTTAAGTCGGCATTGTGCCTTTTGTATATAATTCCGATGCAATTTCTGTGTTTCATCGTCAATAAGAAGGTCCAAGGGGTACAGTAAACCTGGAGTGAAGCATCGGAATCTGTAACTAGTGTCACAGTAATGGTTCAAAACATATACAGTAAGAAGAGTCAGTCTTCTTGTACTTAATTCGTCATTGTGCCTTTAGTATTTAATTCCAATGCAATTTCTGTGGTTCATCGTCAATAAGAAGTTCCAAGGGATACAGTAAACATCAAGTGAAGGGTCGGAATCTATAACGGGTGTCACAGGAATGGTTCAAAACATAGTCTGTAGGATGAGTCGGTCTTCTTGTACTTAAGTCGGCATTGTGCCTTTTGTATTTAATTCCGATGCATTTTCTGTGTTTCATCGTCAATAAGAAGGTCCAAGGGATACAGTAAACCTGAAGTGAAGCATCGGAATTTATAACTAGTGTCACAGGAATGGTTCAAAACATAGTCAGTAAGGAGAGCCAGTCTTCTTGTACTTAAGTCGGCATTGTGCCTTTGTATTTCATTCCGATGCAATTTCTGTGTTTCATCGTCAATAAGAAGGGCCAAGGGATACAGTAGACCTGGAGTGAAGCATCGGAATCTATAACTAATGTCACAGGAATGGTTCAAAGCATAGACAGTCAGAAGAGTCAGTCTTCTTGTACTTAAGTCGGCATTGTGCCTTTAGTATTTAATTCCGATGCAATTTCTGTGTTTCATCGTCAATAAAATAGTCCAAGGGATACAGTAAACCTGGAGTGAAGCATCGGAATCTATAACTAGTGTCACAGGAATGGTTCAAAACATAGACAGTAAGAAGAGTCAGTCTTCTTGTCCTTAAGTCGGCATTGTGCCTTTTGTAATTAATTCCGATGCAATTTCGGTGTTTCATCGTCAATAAAAAGGTCCAAGAGATACAGTAAACCTGGAGTGAAGCATCGGAATCAATAACTAGTGTCACAGGAATGGTTCAAAACATAGTCAGTAAGAATAGTCAGTCTTATTGTACTTAAGTCATCATTGTGCATTTTCTATCTAATTCTGATGCAATTTCTGTGTTTGATCGTCAATATGAAGGTCCAACCGATACAGTAAACCTGTAGTGAAGCATCGGAATCTATAACTAGTGTCACAGGAATGGTTCGAATCATAGACAGTAAGAAGAGTCAGACTTCTTTTACTTCAGTCGGCATTGTGCCTTTTGTATTTAATTCCGATGCAATTTTTGTGTTTCATCGTCAATAAGAAGGTCCAAGGGATACAGTAAACCTGGAGTGAAGCATCGGAGTCTATCACTAGTGTCACAGGACTAGTTCAAAAATAGACAGTAAGAAGAGTCAGTCTTCTTGAACTTAATTCGGCATTGTGCCTTTTGTATTTAATTCCGATGCCATTTCTGTGTTTCATCATCAATAAAAAGGTCAGAGGGATACAGTAAACCTGAAGGGAAGCATCGGAATCCATAACTAGTGTCACAGGAATGGTTCAAAACATAGTCATTAAGAAAAGTTAGTCTTCTTGAGCTTAAGTCGGAGATGTGCCTTTTGTATTTAATTCCGATGCAATTTCTGTGTATCATCGTCAATAAGAAGGTCCAAGGGATACAGTAAACCTGGAGTGAAGCATCGGAATCTGTAACTAGTGTCACAGGAATGGTTCAAATCATAGACAGTAAGAAGAGTCGGTCTTCGTGTACTTCAGTCGGCATTTTGCCTTTTGTATTTAATTTCGATGCAATTTTTGTGTTTCATCCTCAATGAGAAGGTCCAAGGGATACAGTAAACCTAAAGTGAAGCATTGGGATCTATAACTAGTGTCACAGGAATCGTTCAAAACATAGTCAGTAAGAAGAGTCAGTCTTCTTGTAATTAAGTCGGCATAGTGCCTTTTCTATTTAATCCGATGCAATTTCTGTGTTTCATCGTCAATAAGAATGTACAAGGGATACAGTAAACCTGGAGTGAAGCATCGGAATCTATAACTAGTGTCACAGGAATGGTTCAAAACATAGACAGTAAGAAGAGTCAGTCTTCTTGTACTTAATTCGGCATTGTGCCTTTTGTATTTAATTCCGATGCAATTTCTGTGTTTCATCGTCAATAAGAATGTCCAAGGGATACAGTTAACCTGAAGTGAAGCATCGGGATCTATAACTAGTGTCACAGGAATCGTTCAAAACATAGTCAGTAAGAAGAGTCAGTCTTCTTGTCCTTAAGTCGGAATTGTGCCTTTTGTATTTAATTCCGATGCAATTTCTGTGTTTCATCGTCAATAAGTAGGTCCAAGGGATACAGTAAACCTCAAGTGAAGCATCGGAATCTATAACTAGTGTCACAGGAATGCTTCAAAGCATAGACAGTAAGAAGAGTCAGTCTTCTTGTACTTAATTCGGCATTGTGCCTTTTGTATATAATTCCGATGCAATTTCTGTGTATCACCGTCAATAAGAAGGTCCAAGGGATACAGTAAACCTCAAGTGAAGCATCGGAATCTATAACGGGTGTCACAGGAATGGTTCAAAACATAGTCAGTAGGAAGAGTCGGTCTTCATGTACTTAAGTCGGCATTGTGCCTTTTGTATTTAATTCTGATGCATTTTCTGTGTTTCATCGTCAATAAGATGGTCCAAGGGATACTGTAAACCTGAGGTGAAGCATCGGAATTTATAACTAGCGTCACAGGAATGGTTCAAAACATAGTCAGTAAGGAGAGTCAGTCTTCTTGTACTTAAGTCGGCATTGTGCCTTTTGTATTTAATTCCGATGCAATTTCTGTGTTTCATCGCAATAAGAAGGATTAAGGGATACAGGAAACCTGGAGTGAAGCATCGGAATCATTAACAGGTGTCACAGGGATGGTTCAAAACATAGACAGTAAGAAGAGTCAGTCTTCTTGTACTTAAGTCGGCATTGTGCCTTTTGTATTTAATTCCGATGCAATTTCTGTGTTTCATCGTCAATAAGAAGGACAAAGAGATACAGTAAACCTGGAGTGAAGCATCGGAATCTATAACTAGTGTCACAGCGATGGTTCAAAACATAGACAGTAAGAAGAGTCAGTCTTCTTGTTCTTAAGTCGGCATTGTGCCTTTTCTATTTAATTCCGATTCAATTTCTGTGTTTCATCGTCAATAAGAAGGTCCAAGGGATACAGTAAACCTGGAGTGAAGCATCGGAATCTATAACTAGTGTCAATGGAATGGTTCAAAACATAGTCAGTAAGAAGAGTCAGTCTTCTTGTACTTAAGTCGGCATTGTGCCTTTTCTATTTAATTCAGATGCAATTTCTGTGATTCATCGTCAATAAGAAGGTCCAAGGGATATAGTAAACCTGGAGTGAAGCATCGGAATCTATATTTAGTATCACAGGAATGGTTCAAAGCATAGACAGTAAGAAGAGTCAGTCTTCTTGTACTTACGTCGACATTGTGCCTTTTCTATTTAATTCGATGCAATTTCTGTGTTTCATCGTCAATAAGAAGGCCAGAGGGATACAATAAACCTGAAGTGAAGCATCGGAATCTATAACTAGTGTCACAGGAATGGTTCAAAACAAAGTCAGTAAGAAGAGTCAGTCTTCTTGTCCTTAAGTCGGCATTGTGCCTTTTGTATTTAATTCCGATGCAATTTCTGTGTTTCATCGTCAATAAGAAGTTCCAAGGGATACAGTAAACCTGAAGTGAAGCTTCGGAATCTATAGCTAGTGTCACAGAAATGGTTCAAAACATAGTCAGTTCGAAGAGTCAGTCTTCTTGTACTTAAGTCGGCATTCTGCCTTTTGTAATTAATTCCGATGCAATTTCTGTGTTTCATTGTTTAATAAGAAGGTCCAAGGGATACAGTAAACCTGGAGTGACGCAACGGAATCTATAACTAGTGTCACAGGAATGGTTCTCAACAAAGTCAGTAAGAAGAGTCAGTCTTCATGTCCATAAGTCGGCATTGTGCCTTTTGTATTTAATTCCGATGCAATTTCTGTGTTTCATCGTCAATAAGAACGTCCAAGGGAAATAGTAAACCTGGAGTGAAGCATCGGAATCTATAACTAGTGTCACAGGAGTGGTTCAAAACATAGACAGTAAGAAGAGTCAGTCTTCTTGTACTTACGTCGACATTGTGCCTTTTCTATTTAATTCCGATGCAATATCTGTGTTTCATCGTCAATAAGAAGGTCAGAGGGATACAATAAACCTGAAGTGAAGCATCTGAATCTATAGCTAGTGTCACAGGAATGGTTCAAAACATAGCCAGTAAGAAGAGTCAGTCTTCTTGTCCTTAAGTCGGCATTGTGCCTTTTGTAATTAATTCCGATGCAATTTCTGTGTTTCATCGTCAATAAGAAGGTCAGAGGGATACAGTAAACCTGAAGTGAAGCATCGGAATCTATAGCTAGTGTCACAGGAATGGTTCAAAACATAGTCAGTAAGAAGAGTCAGTCTTCTCGTCCTTAAGTCGGCATTGTGCATTTTGTATATAATTCCGATGCAATTTCTGTGTTTTTTCGTCAGTAAGAAGGTCCAAGGGATACAGTAAACCTGGAGGGAAGCATCGGGATCTGTAACTAGTGTCACAGTATTGGTTCAAAACATATACAGTAAGAAGAGTCAGTCTTCTTGTACTTAATTCGTCATTGTGCCTTTAATATTTAATTCCAATGCAATTTCTGTGGTTCATCGTCAATAAGAAGTTCCAAGGGATACAGTAAACATCAAGTGAAGGGTCGGAATCTATAACGGGTGTCACAGGAATGGTTCAAAACATAGTCTGTAGGATGAGTCGGTCTTCTTGTACTTAAGTCGGCATTGTGCCTTTTGTATTTAATTCCGATGCATTTTCTGTGTTTCATCGTCAATAAGAAGGTCCAAGGGATACAGTAAACCTGAAGTGAAGCTTCGGAATTTATAACTAGTGTCACAGGAATGGTTCAAAACATAGTCAGTATGGAGAGCCAGTCTTCTTGTACTTAAGTCGGCATTGTGCCTTTTGTATTTCATTCCGATGCAATTTCTGTGTTTCATCGTCAATAAGAAGGGCCAAGGGATACAGTAGACCAGGAGTGAAGCATCGGAATCTATAACTAGTGTCACAGGAATGGTTCAAAGCATAGACAGTCAGAAGAGTCAGTCTTCTTGTACTTAAGTCGGCATTGTGCCTTTTGTATTTAATTCCGATGCAATTTCTGTGTTTCATCGTCAATAAGAAGTTCCAAGGGATACAGTAAACCTGAAGTGAAGCTTCGGAATCTATAGCTAGTGTCACAGAAATGGTTCAAAACATAGTCAGTTCGAAGAGTCAGTCTTCTTGTACTTAAGTCGGCATTCTGCCTTTTGTAATTAATTCCGATGCAATTTCTGTGTTTCATTGTTTAATAAGAAGGTCCAAGGGATACAGTAAACCTGGAGTGACGCAACGGAATCTATAACTAGTGTCACAGGAATGGTTCTCAACAAAGTCAGTAAGAAGAGTCAGTCTTCATGTCCTTAAGTCGGCATTGTGCCTTTTGTATTTAATTCCGATGCAATTTCTGTGTTTCATCGTCAATAAGAACGTCCAAGGGAAATAGTAAACCTGGAGTGAAGCATCGGAATCTATAACTAGTGTCACAGGAGTGGTTCAAAACATAGACAGTAAGAAGAGTCAGTCTTCTTGTACTTACGTCGACATTGTGCCTTTTCTATTTAATTCCGATGCAATATCTGTGTTTCATCGTCAATAAGAAGGTCAGAGGGATACAATAAACCTGAAGTGAAGCATCGGAATCTATAGCTAGTGTCACAGGAATGGTTCAAAACATAGCCAGTAAGAAGAGTCAGTCTTCTTGTCCTTAAGTCGGCATTGTGCCTTTTGTAATTAATTCCAATGCAACTTCTGTGTTTCATCGTCAATAAGAAGGTCAGAGGGATACAGTAAACCTGAAGTGAAGCATCGGAATCTATAGCTAGTGTCACAGGAATGGTTCAAAACATAGTCAGTAAGAAGAGTCAGTCTTCTCGTCCTTAAGTCGGCATTGTGCATTTTGTATATAATTCCGATGCAATTTCTGTGTTTCATCGTCAATAAGAAGGGCCAAGGGATACAGTAGACCAGGAGTGAAGCATCGGAATCTATAACTAGTGTCACAGGAATGGTTCAAAGCATAGACAGTCAGAAGAGTCAGTCTTCTTGTACTTAATTCGTCATTGTGCCTTTAGTATTTAATTCCAATGCAATTTCTGTGGTTCATCGTCAATAAGGAGTTCCAAGGGATACAGTAAACATCAAGTGAAGGGTCGGAATCAATAACGGGTGTCACAGGAATGGTTCAAAACATAGTCTGTAGGATGAGTCGGTCTTCTTGTACTTAAGTCGGCATTGTGCCTTTTGTATTTAATTCCGATGCATTTTCTGTGTTTCATCGTCAATAAGAAGGTCCAAGGGATACAGTAAACCTGAAGTGAAGCTTCGGAATTTATAACTAGTGTCACAGGAATGGTTCAAAACATAGTCAGTATGGAGAGCCAGTCTTCTTGTACTTAAGTCGGCATTGTGCCTTTTGTATTTCATTCCGATGCAATTTCTGTGTTTCATCGTCAATAAGAATGTCCAAGGGATACAGTAAACCTATAGTGAAGCATCGGAATCTATAACTAGTGTCACAGGAATGGTTCAAAACATAGACAGTAAGAAGAGTCAGTCTTCTTGTACTTAATTCGGCATTGTGCCTTTTGTATTTAATTCCGATGCAATATCTGTGTTTCATCGTCAATAAGAATGTCCAAGGGATACAGTAAACCTGAAGTGAAGCATCGGGATCTATAACTAGTGTCACAGGAATCGTTCAAAACATAGTCAGTAAGAAGAGTCAGTCTTCTTGTCCTTAAGTCGGCATTGTGCCTTTTGTATTTAATTCCGATGCAATTTCTGTGTTTCATCGTCAATAAGAAGGTCCAAGGGATACAGTAAACCTGGAGTGAAGCATCGAAATCTATAACTAGTGTCACAGGAACTCTTCAAAGCATAGACAGTAAGAAGAGTCAGTCTTCTTGTACTTAATTCGGCATTGTGCCTTTTGTATTTAATTCCGATGCAATTTCTGTGTATCACCGTCAATAAGAAGGTCCAAGGGATACAGTAAACCTCAAGTGAAGCATCGGAATCTATAACGGGTGTCACAGGAATGGTTCAAAGCATAGTCAGTAGGAAGAGTCGGTCTTCATGTACTTAAGTCGGCATTGTGCCTTTTGTATTTAATTCTTATGCAATTTCTGTGTTTCATCGTCAATAAGAAGGACCAAGGGATACAGTAAACCTGGAGTGAAGCATCGGAATCATTAACTAGTGTCACAGGGATGGTTCAAAACATAGACAGTAAGAAGAGTCAGTCTTCTTGTACTTAAGTCGGCATTGTGCCTTTTGTATTTAATTCCGATGCAATTTCTGTGTTTCATCGTCAATAAGAAGGACCAAGGGATACAGTAAACCTGGAGTGGAGCATCGGAATCTATAACTAGTGTCACAGCGATGGTTCAAAACATAGACAGTAAGAAGAGTCAGTCTTCTTGTTCTTAAGTCGGCATTGTGCCTTTTCTATTTAATTACGATTCAATTTCTGTGTTTCATCGTCAATAAGAAGGTCCAAGGGATACAGTAAACCTGGAGTGAAGCATCGGAATCTATAACTAGTGTCACAGGAATGGTTCAAAACATAGACAGTAAGAGGAGTCAGTCTTCTTGTACTTACGTCGACATTGTGCCTTTTCTATTTAATTCCGATGCAATTTCTGTGTTTCATCGTCAATAAGAAGGTCAGAGGGATACAATAAACCTGAAGTGAAGCATCGGAATCTATAGCTAGTGTCACAGGAATGGTTCAAAACATAGCCAGTAAAAGGAGTCAGTCTTCTCGTACTTACGTCGACATTGTGCCTTTTCTATTTTCTTCCGATGCAATTTCTGTGTTTCATCGTCAATAAGAAGGTCAGAGGGATACAATAAACCCGAAGTGAAGCATCGGAATCTATTGCTAGTGTCACAGGTATGGTTCAAAACATAGCCAGTAAGAAGAGTCAGTCTTCTTGTCGTTAAGTCGGCATTGTGCCTTTTGTATTTAATTCCAATGCAACTTCTGTGTTTCATCGTCAATAAGAAGGTCAGAGGGATACAGTAAACCTGAAGTGAAGCATCGGAATCTATAGCTAGTGTCACAGGAATGGTTCAAAACATAGTCAGTAAGAAGAGTCAGTCTTCTCGTCCTTAAGTCGGCATTGTGCATTTTGTATATAATTCCGATGCAATTTCTGTGTTTCATCGTCAATAAGAAGGGCCAAGGGATACAGTAGACCAGGAGTGAAGCATCGGAATCTATAACTAGTGTCACAGGAATGGTTCAAAGCATAGACAGTCAGAAGAGTCAGTCTTCTTGTACTTAATTCGTCATTGTCCTTTAGTATTTAATTCCAATGCAATTTCTGTGGTTCATCGTCAATAAGGAGTTCCAAGGGATACAGTAAACATCAAGTGAAGGGTCGGAATCTATAACGGGTGTCACAGGAATGGTTCAAAACATAGTCTGTAGGATGAGTCGGTCTTCTTGTACTTAAGTCATCATTGTGCCTTTTGTATTTAATTCCGATGCAATTTCTGTGTTTCATCGTCAATAAAAAGGTCCAAGGCATACAGTAAACCTGGAGTGAAGCATCGGAATCAATAACTAGTGTCACAGGAATGTTTCAAACATAGTCAGTAAGAATAGTCTGTTTTATTGTACTTAAGTCATCATTGTGCATTTTCTATCTAATTCTGATGCAATTTCTGTGTTTCATCGTCAATATGAAGGTCCAACCGATACAGTAAACCTGTAGTGAAGCATCGGAATCTATAACTAGTGTCACAGGAATGGTTCGAATCATAGACAGTAAGAAGAGTCAGACTTCTTTTACTTCAGTCGGCATTGTGCCTTTTGTATTTAATTCCGATGCAATTTCTGTGTTTCATCGTCAATAAGAAGGTCCAAGGGGTACAGTAAACGTGGAGTGAAGCATCGGAGTCTATCACTAGTGTCACAGGACTGGTATAAAAAAAGACAGTAAGAAGAGTCAGTCTTCTTGAACTTAATTCGGCATTGTGCCTTTTGTATTTAATTCCGATGCCATTTCTGTGTTTCATCATCAATAAAAAGGTCAGAGGGATACAGTAAACCTGAAGGGAAGCATCGGAATCCATAACTAGTGTCACAGGAATGGTTCAAAACATAGTCAGTAAGAAAAGTTAGTCTTCTTGAGCTTAAGTCGGAGTTGTGCATTTTGTATTTAATTCCGATGCAATTTCTGTGTATCATCGTCAATAAGAAGGTCCAAGGGATACAGTAAACCTGGAGTGAAGCATCGGAATCTATAACTAGTGTCACAGGAATGGTTAAAAACATAGTCAGTAAGGAGAGTCAGTCTTCTTGTACTTAAGTCGGCATTGTGCCTTTTGTATTTAATTCCGATGCAATTTCTGTGTTTCATCGCAATAAGAAGGATTAAGGGATACAGCAAACCTGGAGTGAAGCATCGGAATCATTAACTAGTGTCACAGGGATGGTTCAAAACATAGACAGTAAGATGAGTCAGTCTTCTTGTACTTAAGTCGGCATTGTGCCTTTTGTATTTAATTCCGATGCAATTTCTGTGTTTCATCGTCAATAAGAAGGACCAAGGGATACAGTAAACCTGGAGTGAAGCATCGGAAACTATAACTAGTGTCACAGCGATGGTTCAAAACATAGACAGTAAGAAGAGTCAGTCTTCTTGTTCTTAAGTCGGCATTGTGCCTCTTCTATTTAATTCCGATTCAATTTCTGTGTTTCATCGTCAATAAGAAGGTCCAAGGGATACAGTAAACCTGGAGTAAAGCATCGGATCTATAACTAGTGTCAATGGAATGGTTCAAAACATAGTCAGTAAGAAGAGTCAGTCTTTTTGTACTTAAGTCGGCATTGTGCCTTTTCTATTTAATTCCGATGCAATTTCTGTGTTTCATCGTCGATAAGAAGGTCCAAGGGATATAGAAAACCTCGAGTGAAGCATCGGAATTTATAACTAGTGTCACAGGAATGGTTCAAAGCATAGACAGTAAGAAGAGTCAGTCTTCTTGTACTTACAAACCACATTGTGCCTTTTGTAATTAATTCCGATGCAATTTCTGTGTTTCATCGTCAATAAAAGGTCCAAGGGATACAGTAAACCTGGAGTGAAGCATCGGAATCTATAACTAGTGTCACAGGAATGGTTCAAAACATAGACAGTAAGAAGAGTCAGTCTTCTTGTACTTAAGTCGGCATTGTTCATTTTCTATTTAATTCCGATGCAATTTCTGTGTTTCATCGTCAATAAGAAGGTCCAAGGGATACAGTAAACCTGGAGAGAAGCATCGGAATCTATAACTAGTGTCAATGGAATGGTTCAAATCATAGTCAGTAAGAAGAGTCAGTCTTCTTGTACTTACATCGACATTGTGCCTTTTCTATTTAATTCCGATGCAACTTCTGTGTTTCATCGTCAATAAGAAGGTCAGAGGGATACAATAAACCTGAAGTGAAGCATCGGAATCTATAGCTAGTGTCACAGGAATGGTTCAAAACAAAGTCAGTTAGAAGAGTCAGTCTTCTTGTCCTTAAGTCGGCATTGTGCCTTTTGTATTTAATTCCGATGCAATTTCTGTGTTTCATCGTCAATAAGAAGTTCCAAGGGATACAGTAAACCTGAAGTGAAGCTTCGGAATCTATAGCTAGTGTCACAGGAATGGTTCAAAACATAGTCAGTTCGAAGAGTCAGTCTTCTTGTACTTAAGTCGGCATTGTGCCTTTTGTAATTAATTCCGATGCAATTTCTGTGTTTCATTGTTTAATAAGAAGATCCAAGGGATACAGTAAACCTGGAGTGACGCAACGGAATCTATAACTAGTGTCACAGGAATGGTTCTCAACAAAGTCAGTAAGAAGAGTCAGTCTTCTTGTAATTAAGTCGGCATTGTGCCTTTTCTATTTAATTCCGATGCAATTTCTGTGATTCATCGTCAATAAGAAGGTCCAAGGGATATAGTAAACCTGGAGTGAAGCATCGGAATCTATATTTAGTATCACAGGAATGGTTCAAAACATAGACAGTAAGAAGAGTCAGTCTTCTTGTACTTAAGTCGGCATTGTTCCTTTTGTAATTAATTCCGATGCAATTTCTGTGTTTCATTGTTTAATAAGAAGGTCCAAGGGATACAGTAAACCTGGAGTGACGCAACGGAATCTATAACTAGTGTCACAGGAATGGTTCTCAACAAAGTCAGTAAGAAGAGTCAGTCTTCTTGTCCTTAAGTCGGCATTGTGCCTTTTGTATTTAATTCCGATGCAATTTCTGTGTTTCATCGTCAATAAGAACGTCCAAGGGATATAGTAAACCTGGAGTGAAGCATCGAAATCTATAACTAGTGTCACAGGAGTGGTTCAAAACATAGACAGTAAGAAGAGTCAGTCTTCTTGTACTTACGTCGACATTGTGCCTTTTCTATTTAATTCCGATGCAACTTCTGTGTTTCATCGTCAATAAGAAGGTCAGAGGGATACAATAAACCTGAAGTGAAGCATCGGAATCTATAGCTAGTGTCACAGGAATGGTTCAAAACATAGCCAGTAAGAAGAGTCAGTCTTCTTGTCCTTAAGTCGGCATTGTGCCTTTTGTAATTAATTCCGATGCAATTTCTGTGTTTCATCGTCAATATGAAGGTCCAACCGATACAGTAAACCTGGAGTGAAGCATCGGAATCTATAACTAGTGTCACAGGAATGGTTTAAATCATAGACAGTAAGAAGAGTCAGACTTCTTTTACTTAAGTCGGCATTCTGCCTTTTGTATTTAATTCCGATGCACTTTCCGTGTTTCATCGTCAATAAGAAGGTCCAAGGGATACAGTAAACCTGGAGTGAAGCATCGGAGTCTATCACTAGTGTCACAGGACTGGTTCAAAAATAGACAGTAAGAAGAGTCAGTCTTCTTGAACTTAATTCGGCATTGTGCCTTTTGTATTTAATTCCTATGCAATTTCTGTGTTTCATCATCAATAAGAAGGTCAGAGGGATACAGTAAACCTGAAGTGAAGCATCGGAATCAATAACTAGTGTCACAGGAATGGTTCAAAACATAGTCAGTAAGAAGAGTAAGTCTTCTTGTACTTAAGTCGGCGTTGTGCCTTTTGTATTTAATTCCGATGCAATTTCTATGTATCATCGTCAATAAGAAGGTCCAAGGGATACAGTAAACCTGGAGTGAAGCATCGGAATCTGTAACTAGTGTCACAGGAATGGTTCAAATCATAGGCAGTAAGAAGAGTCGGTCTTCGTGTACTTCAGTCGGCATTTTGCCTTTTGTATTTAATTCCGATGCAATTTTTGTGTTTCATCGTCAATGAGAAGGTCCAAGGGATACAGTAAACCTGAAGTGAAGCATCGGGATCTGTAACTAGTGTCACAGGAATCGTTCAAAACATAGTCAGTAAGAAGAGTCAGTCTTCTTGTACTTAAGTCGGCATAGTGCCTTTTCTATTTTAATTCCGATGCAATTTCTGTGTTTCATCGTCAATAAGAAGGTCCAAGGGATACAGTAAACCTGGAGTGAAGCATCGGAATCTATAAATAGTGTCAATGGTATGGTTCTCAACATAGACAGTAAGAAGAGTCAGTCTTCTTGTACTTAAGTCGGCATTGTGCTTTTTGTATTTAATTCCGATGCAATTTCTGTGTTTCATCGCAAATAAGAAGGTCTGAGGGATACAGTAAACATCAAGTGAAGGGTCGGAATCTATAACGGGTGTCACAGGAATGGTTCAAAACATAGTCTGTAGGATGAGTCGGTCTTCTTGTACTTAAGTCGGCATTGTGCCTTTTGTATTTAATTCCGATGCATTTTCTGTGTTTCATCGTCAATAAGAAGGTCCAAGGGATAAAGTAAACCTGAAGTGAAGCATCGGAATTTATAACTAGTGTCACAGGAATGGTTCAAAACATAGTCAGTAAGGAGAGCTAGTCTTCTTGTACTTAAGTCGGCATTGTGCCTTTTGTATTTAATTCCGATGCAATTTCTGTGTTTCATCGTCAATAAGAAGGGCCAAGGGATACAGTAGACCTGGAGTGAAGCATCGGAATCTATAACTAGTGTCACAGGAATGGTTCAAAGCATAGACAGTCAGAAGAGTCAGTCTTCTTGTACTTAAGTCGGCATTGTGCCTTTTGTATTTAATTCCGATGCAATTTCTGTGTTTCATCGTCAATAAGAATGTCCAAGGGATACAGTAAACCTGGAGTGAAAAATCGGAATCGATAACTAGTGTCACAGGAATGGTTCAAAACATAGACAGTAAGAGGAGTCAGTCTTCTTGTACTTACGTCGACATTGTGCCTTTTCTATTTAATTCCGATGCAATTTCTGTGTTTCATCGTCAATAAGAAGGTCAGAGGGATACAATAAACCTGAAGTGAAGCATCGGAATCTATAGCTAGTGTCACAGGAATGGTTCAAAACATAGCCAGTAAAAGGAGTCAGTCTTCTTGTACTTACGTCGACATTGTGCCTTTTGTAATTAATTCCGATGCAATTTCTGTGTTTCATCGTCAATAAAAAGGTCCAAGGGATACAGTAAACCTGGAGTGAAGCTTCGGAATCAATAACTAGTGTCACAGGAATGGTTCAAAACATAGTCAGTAAGAATAGTCAGTTTTATTGTACTTAAGTCATCATTGTGCATTTTCTATCTAATTCTGATGCAATTTCTGTGTTTCATCGTCAATATGAAGGTCCAATCGATACAGTAAACCTGGAGTGAAGCATCGGAATCTATAACTAGTGTCACAGGAATGGTTCGAATCATAGACAGTAAGAAGAGTCAGACTTCTTTTACTTCAGTCGGCATTGTGCCTTTTGTATCTAATTCCGATGCAATTTCTGTGTTTCATCGTCAATAAGAAGGTCCAAGGGATACAGTAAACCTGGAGTGAAGCATCGGAGTCTATCACTAGTGTCACAGGACTGGTTCAAAAATAGACAGTATGAAGAGTCAGTCTTCTTGAACTTAATTCGGCATTGTGCCTTTTGTATTTAATTCCGATGCCGTTTCTGTGTTTCATCAACAATAAAAAGGTCAGAGGGATACAGTAAACCTGAAGGGAAGCATCGGAATCCATAACTAGTGTCACAGGAATGGTTCAAAACATAGTCAGTAAGAAGAGTTAGTCTTCTTGTACTTAAGTCGGAGTTGTGCCTTTTGTATTTAATTCCGATGAGATTTCTGTGTATCATCGTCAATAAGAAGGTCCAAGGGATACAGTAAACCTGGAGTGAAGCATCGGAATCTGTAACTAGTGTCACAGGAATGGTTCCAATCATAGACAGTAAGAAGAGTCGGTCTTCGTGTACTTCAGTCGGTATTTTGCCTTTTGTATTTCATTCCGATGCAATTTTTGTGTTTCATCCTCAATGAGAAGGCCCAAGGGATACAGTAAACCTGAAGTGAAGCATCGGGATCTATAACTAGTGTCACAGGAATCGTTCAAAACATAGTCAGTAAGAAGAGTCAGTCTTCATGTAATTAAGTCGGCATAGTGCCTTTTCTTTTTAATTCCGATGCAATTTCTGTGTTTCATCGTCAATAAGATTGGCCAAGGGATACAGTAAACCTGGCGTGAATCATCGGAATCTATAACTAGTGTCACAGGAATGGTTCAATACATAGACAGTAAGAGGAGTTGTCTTCTTGTACTTACGTCGACTATGTGCCTTTTCTATTTAATTCCGATGCAATTTCTGTGTTTCATCGTCAATAAGAATGTCCAAGGGATACAATAAACCTGAAGTGAAGCATCGGAATCTATAGCTAGTGTCACAGGTATGGTTCAAAACATAGCCAGTAAGAAGAGTCAGTCTTCTTGTCCTTACGTCGGCATTGTGCCTTTTGTAAATAATTGCGATGCAATTTCTGTGTTTCATCGTCAATAAGAGGGTCCAAGGGATACAGTAAACCTAGAGTGGAGCATCGGAATCAATAACTAGTGTCACAGGAATGGTTCAAAACATAGTCAGTAAGAATAGTCAGTCTTATTGTACTTAAGTCATCATTGTGCATTTTCTATCTAATTCTGATGCAATTTCTGTGTTTCATCGTCAATATGAAGGTCCAACCGATACATTAACCCTGGAGTGAAGCATCAGAATCCATAACTAGTGACACAGGAATGGTTCGAATCATAGACAGTAAGAAGAGTCAGACTTCTTTTACTTAAGTCGGCATTGTGCCTTTTGTATTTATTTCCGATGCAATTTCTGTGTTTCATCGTCAATAAGAAGGTCCAAGGGATACAGTAAAACTGGAGTGAAGAATCGGAATCTATAACTAGTGTCACAGGAATGTTTCAAAACATAGACTGTAAGAAGAGTCAGTCTTCTTGTCCTTAATACTGCTTTGTGCATTTTGTATTTCATTCCGATGCAATTTCTGTGTTTCAACGTCAATAAGAAGGTCCAAGCGATACAGTAAACCTGAAGTAAAGCATCGGAGTTTATAACTAGTGTCACAGGAATGGTTCAAAACATAGTCAGTAAGAAGAGTCAGTCTTCTTGTCCTTAAGTCAGCATTGTGCCTTTTGTAATTAATTCCGATGCAATATCTGTGTTTCATCGTCAATAAGAAGGTCCAAGGGACACAGTAAACCTGGAGTAAAGCATCGGAATCTATAACTAGTGTCAGAGGAATGGTTCAAAACATAGTCAGTAAGAATAGTCAGACTTATTGCACTTAAGTCACCATTGTGCATTTTCTATTTAATTCTGATGCAATTTCTGTGTTTCATCGTCAATATGAAGATCCAACCGATTCAGTAAACCTGGAGTGAAGCATCGGAATCTATAACTAGTGTCACAGGAATGGTTCAAATCATAGACGGTAAGAAGAGTCAGACTTCATTTACTTAAGTCGGCATTGTGCCTTTTGTATTTAATTCCGATGCAATTTCTGTGTTTCATCGTCAATAAGAAGGTCCAAGGGATACTGTAAACATCAAGTGAAGCGTCGGAATCTATAACGGGTGTCACAGGAATGGTTCAAAACATAGTCAGTAGGAAGAGTCAGTCTTCTTGAACTTAATTCGGCATTGTGCCTTTTGTATTTAATTCCGATGCAATTTCTGTGTTTCATCATCTATAAGAAGGTCAGAGGGATACAGTAAACCTGGAGTGAAGCATCGGAATCAATAAGTAGTGTCAATGGAATGGTTCAAAACATAGTCAGTATGTAGAGTCAGTCTTCTTGTCCTTAAGTCGGCATTGTGCCTTTTCTATTTAATTCCGATGCAATTTCTGTGTTTCATCATCAATAAGAAGGTCAGAGGGATACAGTAAACCTGGAGTGAAGCATCGGAATCAATAAGTAGTGTCAATGGAATGGTTCAAAACATAGTCAGTATGAAGAGTCAGTCTTCTTGTCCTTAAGTCGGCATTGTGCCTTTTCTATTTAATTCCGATGCAATTTCTGTGTTTCAACGTCAATAAGAAGGTCAGAGGGATACAGTAATCCTGAAGTGAAGCATCGGAATCTATAACTAGTGTCACAGGAATGGTTCAAAACATAAACAGTAAGAAGAGTCAGTCTTCTTGTACTTACGTCGACATTGTGCCTTTTCTATTTAATTCCGATGCAATTTCTGTGTTTCATCGTCAATAAGAAGGTCAGAGGTATACAATAAACCTGAAGTGAAGCATCGGAATCTATAACTAGTGTCACAGGAATGGTACAAAGCAATGTCGGTAAGAAGAGTCAGTCTTCTTGTCCTTAAGTCGGCATTGTGCCGTTTGGAATTAATTCCGATGCAATTTCAGTGTTTCGTCGTCAATAAGAAGGTCCAAGGTATACAGTAAACCTGAGGTGAAGCATCGGAATCTATAGCTAGTGTCACAGGAATGGTTCAAAACATAGTCAGTAAGAAGAGTCAGTCTTCTTGTCCTTAAGTCGGCATTGTGCCTTTTGTATTCAATTCCGATGCAATTTCTGTGTTTCATCGTCAATAAGAATTTCCAAGGGATACAGTAAACCTGGAGTGAAGCAACGGAATCTATAACTAGTGTCACAGGAATGGTTCAAAACATAGACAGTAAGAAGAGTCAGTCTTCTTGTACTTAATTCTGCATTGTGCCTTTTGTATTTAATTGCGATGCAATTTCTGTGTTTCATCGTCAACAACAAGGTCCAAGGGATACAGTAAACCTGAAGTGAAGCATCGGAATTGATAACTAGTGTCACAGGAATGGTTTAAAACATAGTCAGTAAGGAGAGTCAGTCTTCTTGTACTTAAGTCGGCATTGTGCCTTTTCTATTTAATTCTGATGCAATTTCTGTGTTTCATCGTCAATAAGAAGGACCAAGGGATACAGTAAACCTGAAGTGCAGCATCGGAATTTATAACTAGTGTCACAGGAATGGTTCAAAACATAGTCAGTAAGGAGAGTCAGTCTTCTTGTACTTAAGTCGGCATTGTGCCTTTTCTATTTAATTCCGATGCAATTTCTGTGTTTCATCGTCAATAAGAAGGACCAAGGTATACAGTAAACCTGGAGTGATGCATCGGAATCTATAACTAGAGTCATAGGGATGGTTCAGAACATAGACCGTAGGAAGAGTCAGTCTTCTTGTACTTAAGTGGGCATTGTGCCTTTTCTATTTATATTCCGATGCAATTTCTGTGTTTCATCGTCAATAAGAAGATCAGAGGGATAGAGTAACTCTGAAGTGAAGCATCGGAATCTATAACTAGTGTCACAGGAATGGTTCAAAACAAAGTGAGTAAGAAGAGTCAGTCTACTTGACCTTAAGTCGGCATTGTGCCTTTTGTATTTAATTCCGATGCAATTTCTGTGTTTCATCGTCAATAAGAAGGTCCAAGGGATACAGTAAACCTGGAGTGTAGCATCGGAATCTATAACTAGTGTCACAGGAATGGTTCAAAACATAGACAGTAAGAAGAGTCAGTCTTCGTGTACTTAAGTCGGCATTTTGCCTTTTGTATTTAATTCCAATGCAATTTCTGTGTTTCATCGTCAATTAGAAGGTCCAAGGTATACAGTAAACCTGAGGTATAGCATCGGAATCTATAACAAGTGTCACAGGAATGGTTCAAAACATAGTCAGTAAGAAGAGTCAAGCTTCTTGTACTTAAGTCGGCATTGTAAATTTTCACTTTCATTCCGATGCAATTTCTGTGTTTCATCGTCAATAACAAGGTCCAAGGGATACAGTAAACCTGGAGTGAAGCATCGGAATCTAAAAGTAGTGTCAATGGAATGGTTCAAAACATAGAAAGTAAGAAGAGTCAGTGTTATTGTACTTAAGTCGGCATTGTGCTTTTTGTATATAATTCCGATGCTATTTCTGTGTTTCTTAGTCAATATGAAGGTCAGAGGGGTACAGTAAACCTGAGGTGAAACATCGGAATCTATACCTAGTGTCACAGGAATGGTTCAAAACATAGTCAGTATAAAGAGTCAGTCTTCTTGTCCTTAAGTCGGCATTGTGCCTTTTGTATTTAATTCCGATGCAATTTCTGTGTTTCATCGTCAATAAGAAGGTCCAAGGGATACAGTAGACCTGGAGTGAAGCATCGGAATCTATAACTAGTGTCACAGGAATGGTTCAAATCATAGACAGTAAAAAGAGGCAGACTTCTTTTACTTTAGTCGGCATTGTGCCTTTTGTATTAATTCCGATGCAATTTCTGTGTTTCATCGTCAATAAGAAGGTCCAAGGGATACTGTAAACATCAAGTGAAGCGTCGGAATCTATAACGGGTGTCACAGGAATGGTTCAAAACATAGTCAGTAGGAAGAGTCGGTCTTCTTGTACTTAAGTCGGCATTGTGCCTTTTGTATTTAATTCCGATGCAATCTCTGTGTTTCATCGTCAATATGAAGGTCCAAGGGATACAGTAAACCTGGAATGAAGCATCGGAAACCATAACTAGTGTCACAGGAAAGGTTCAAATCATAGTCAGTAAGAAGAGTCAAACTTCTTTTACTTAAGTCGGAATTGTGCCTTTTGTATTTAATTCCGATGCAATTTCTATGTTTCATCGTCAATAAGAAGGTCCAAGGGATACAGTAAACCTGGAGTGAAGCATCGGAATCTATAACTAGTGTCACAGCAATGGTTCAAAACATAGTCAGTGAGAAGAGTCAGTCTTCTTGCACTTAGGTCGGCATTGTGCCATTTGTATTTAATTCCGATGCAATTTCTGTGTTTCTTCGTCCATAAGAAGGACCAAGGGATACAGTAAACCTGGAGTGAAGCATCGGAATCTATAACTAGTGACACAGGGATGGTTCAAAGCATAGACAGTAAGAAGAGTCAGTCTTCTTGTACTTAAGTCGGCATTGTGCCCCTTGTATTAAACTCCGATGCAATTTCTGTGTTCCATCGTCAATAAGAAGGTCCAAGCGATACAGTAAACCTGAAGTGAAGCCTCGGAATTTATAACTAGTGTCACAGGAATGGTTCAAACATAGTCAGGAAGGTGTGTCAGTCTTCTTGTACTTAAATCGGCATTGTGCCTTTTGTATTTAATTCCGATGCAATTTCTGTGTTTCATCGTCAATAACAAGGTCCAAGGGATACAGTAAACCTGAAGTGCAGCATCGGAATTTATAACTAGTGTCACAGGAATGGTTCAAAACATAGTCAGTAAGGAGAGTCAGTCTTGTTGTACTTAAGTCGGCATTGTGCCTTTTCTATTTATATTCCGATGCAATCTCTGTGTTTCATCGTCAATAAGAAGATCAGAGGGATACAGTAATTCTGAAGTGAAGCATCGGAATCTATAACTAGTGTCACAGGAATGGTTCAAAACAAAGTGAGTAAGAATAGTCAGTCTACTTGTCCTTAAGTCGGAATTGTGCCTTTTGTATTTAATTCCGATGCAATTTCTGTGTTTCATCGTCAATAAGAAGGTCCAAGGGATACAGTAAACCTGGAGTGTAGCATCGGAATCTATAACTAGTGTCACAGGAATGGTTCAAAACATAGACAGTAAGAAGAGTCAGTCTTCGTGTACTTAAGTCGGCATTTTGCCTTTTGTATTTAATTCCAATGCAATTTCTGTGTTTCAGCGTCAATTAGGAGGTCCAAGGTATACAGTAAACCTGAGGTATAGCATCGGAATCTATAGCTAGTGTCACAGGAATGGTTCAAAACATAGTCAGTAAGAAGAGTCAGTCTTCTAGTACTTAAGTCGGCATTGTAAATTTTCACTTTAATTCCGATGCAATTTCTGTGTTTCATCGTCAATAACAAGGTCCAAGGGATACAGTAAACCTGGAGTGAAGCATCGGAATCTAAAAGTAGTGTCAATGGAATGGTTCAAAACATAGAAAGTAAGAAGAGTCAGTGTTATTGTACTTAAGTCGGCATTGTGCCTTTTTTATTTAATTCCGATGCTATTTCTGTGTTTCTTAGTCAATATGAAGGTCAGAGGGGTACAGTAAACCTGAAGTGAAACATCGGAATCTATACCTAGTGTCACAGGAATGGTTCAAACATAGTCAGTATGAAGAGTCAGTCTTCTTGTCCTTAAGTCGGCATTGTGCCTTTTGTATTTAATTCCGATGCAATTTCTGTGTTTCATCGTCAATAAGAAGGTCCAAGGGATACAGTAAACCTGGAGTGAAGCATCGGAGTCTATAACTAATGTCACAGGACTGGTTCAAAAATAGACAGTAAGAAGAGGCAGTCTTCTTAAACTTAACTCGGCATTGTGCCTTTTGTACTTAATTCCGATGCAATTTCTGTGTTTCATCGTCAATAAGAAGGTCAGAGGGATACAGTAAACCTGAAGTGAAGCGGCGGAATCCATAACTAGTGTCACAGGAATGGTTCGAAACACAGTCAGTAAGAAGAGTCAGTCTTGTTGGATTTAAGTCATCATTGTGCATTTTCTATTTAATTCTGATGCAATTTCTGTGTTTCATCGTCAATATGAGGGTCCAAGGGATACAGTAAACCTGGAGTGAAGCATCGGAATCTATAACTAGTGTCACAGGAATGGTTCAAATCATAGACAGTAAGAAGAGTCAGATCTCTTTTACTTAAGTCGGCATTTTGCCTTTTGTATTTAATTCCGATGCAATTTCTGTGTTTCATCGTCAATAAGAAGGTCCAAGGGATACAGTAAACCTGGAGTGAAGCATCGGAGTCTATAACTAATGTCACAGGACTGGTTCAAAAATAGACAGTAAGAAGAGTCAGTCTTCGTGTACTTCTGTCGGCATTTTGCCTTTTGTATTTAAATCCGATGCAATTTTTGTGTTTCATCGTCAATAAGAAGGTCAGAGGGATACAGTAATCCTGAAGTGAAGCATCGGAATCGAAAACTAGTGTCACAGGAATGGTTCAAAGCAAGGTCAGTAAGAAGAGTCAGTCTTGTTGTACTTAAGTCATTATTGTGCCTTTTCTATTTAATTCCGATGCAATTTCTGTGCTTCATCGTCAATAAGAAGGTCAGAGGTATACAATAAACCTGAAGTGAAGCATCGGAATCTATAACAGGTGTCACAGGAAAGGTTCAAAGCAAAGTCAGTAAGAAGAGTCAGTCTTCTTGTCCTTATGTCGGCATTGTGCCTTTTGTAATTAATTCCGTTGCAATTTCTGTGTTTCATCGTCAATAAGATGGTCCAAGAGATACAGTAAACCTGGAGTGTAGCATCGGAATCTATAACTAGCGTCACAGGAATGGTTCAAAACATAGATAGTAAGAAGAGACAGTCTTCGTGTACTTCAGTCGGCATTTTGCCTTTTGTATTTAATTCCGATGCAATTTTTGTGTTTCATCGTCAATAAGAAGGTCAGAGGGATACAGTAATCCTGAAGTGAGGCATCGGAATCTATAACTAGTTTCTCAGGAATGGTTCAAAACATAGACAGTAGGAAGAGTCAGTCTTCTTGTACTTAAATCGGCATTGTGCCTTTTCTATTTAATTACGATGCAATTTCTGTGTTTCATCGTCAATAACAAAGTCAGAGGGATACAGTAAACCGCAAGTGAAACATCGGAATCCAAAACTAGTGTCACTGGAATGGTTCAAAGAATAGACAGTAAGAAGAGTCAGTCTTCTTGTACTTAAGTCGGCATTGTGCCTTTTGTATTTAATTCCGATGCTATTTCTGTGTTTCTTAGTCAATAAGAAGGTCAGAGGGGTACAGTAAACCTGAAGTGAAGCATGGGAATCTATAACTAGTGTCACAGGAATGGTTCAAAACATAGAAAGTAGTAAGAGTCAGTGTTATGTACTTAAGTCGGCATTGTGCGGTTTGTATTTAATTCCGATGCAATTTCTGTGTTTCATCGTCAATAAGAAGGTCCAAGGTATACAGTAAACCTGAAGTGAAGCATCGGATCTTTAACTAGTGTCACAGGAATGGTTTAGATCGTAGTCAGTAAGAAGAGTCAGTCTTCTTGTACTTAAGTCGGAATTGTGCCATTTCTATTTAATTCCGATGCAATTTCTGTGTTTCATCGTCAATAAGAAGGTCCAAGGCATACAGTAAACCTGGAGTGAAGCATCGGAATCTATAACTAGTGTCAATGGAATGGTTCAAAACATAGTCAGTAAGAAGAGTTAGTCTCCTTGTAATTAAGTCGGCATTGTACCTTTTCTATTTAATTCCGATGCAATTTCTGTGTTTCATCGTCATTAACAAGGTCCAATGTATACAGTAAACCTGGAGTGTAGCATCGGAATCTATAACTAGTGTCACAGGAATGGTTCAATACTTAGACAGTAAGAAGAGTCAGTCTTCTTGTACTTAAGTCGGCATTTTGATTGTTGTATTTAATTCCCATGCAATTTCTGTGCTTCATCGTCAAGAAGAAGTTCCAAAGGATACAGTAAACCTGAAGTGAAGCTTCGGAATCTATAACTAGTGTCACAGGGATGGTTCAAAACATAGACAGTAAGAAGAGTGAGTCTTCTTTTACTTATGTTGCACTGTGCCTTTTGTATTTAATTCCGATGTAATTTCTGTGTTTCATCGTCAATAAGAAGGTCCAAGAGATACAGTAAACCTGAAGTGAAGCATCGGAATCCATAACTAGTGTCACAGGGATGGTTCAATACATAGACAGTAAGAAGAGTCAGTCTTCTTGTACCTAAGCCGGCATTGTGCCTTTTCTATTTAATTCCGATGCAATTTCTGTGTTTCATCGTCAATAAGAAGGTCAGAGGGATACAGTTATCCTGAAGTGAAGCATTGGAAACTGTAAGTAGTGTCAGAGGAATGGTTCAAATCATTGTCAGTAAGAAGAGTCAGTCTTCTTGTACTTAAGTCGACATTGTGCCTTTTCTATTTAATTCCGTTGCAATTTCTGCGATTTATCGTCAGTAAGAAGGTCAGAGGGATAGAATAAACCTGAAGTGAAGCATCGGAATCTATAACTAGTGTCACAGGAATGGTTCATGACAAAGTCAGTAAGAAGAGTCAGTCCTCTTGTCCTTAAGTCTGCATTGTGCCTTTTGTATTTAATTCCGATGCCATTTCTGTGTTTCATCGTCAATAAGAAGGTCAGAGCGATACAGAAAACCTGAAGTGAAGCATCGGAATCCACAACTAGTGTCTCAGGAATGGTTCAAAACATAGTCAGTAAGAAGAGTCTGTCTTCTTGTACTTAAGTCGGCATTGTGCCTTTTCTATTTAATTCCGATGCAATTTCTGTTTTTCATCGTCAACAAGAAGGTCCAAGGGATACAGTAAACCTTAGGTGAAGCATCGGAATCTATAACTAGTGTCACAGGAATGGTTCAAAACACAGTCTGTAAGAAGAGTCAGTCTTCTTGTACTTAATTCGGCATTGTTCCTTTTCTATTTAATTCCGATGCAATTTCTGTGTTTCATCGTCAATAACAAGGTCCAAAGGATAGTCAGTAAATCTGGAGTGAAGCATCTGAATCTAAAACTAGTGTCAATGGAATTGTTCAAAACATAGACATTAAGAAGAGTCAGTCTTCTTGTACTTAAGTCGGCATTGTGCCTTTTGTATTTAATTCCGATGCAATTTCTGTGTTTCATCGTCAATAAGAAGTCCGAGGGATACAGTAAACCTGAAGTGCTGCATCGGAATCAATAGCTAGTGTCACAGGAATGGTTCAAAACATCGTCAGTAAGAAGAGTCAGTCTTCTTGTCCTTAAGTCGGCATTGTGCCTTTTGTATTTAATTCCGATGCAATTTCTGTGCTTCATCGTCAATAAGAAGGTACAAGGGATACAGTAAACCTGGAGTGAAGCATCGGAATCTATAACTAGTTTCACAGGTATGGTTTAAAGCATAGTCAGTAAGAAGTGTCAATCTTCTTGTACTTAAGTCGGCATTGTGTCTTTTGTATTTAATTCCGATGCAATTTCTGTGTTTCATTGTCAATAAGAAGGTCAGAGGGATACAGTAATCCCGAAGTGAAGCATCGAAATCTATACATAGTTTCACAGCAATGGTACGATACATAGTCAGTAAGAATAGTCAGTCTTCTTGTACATAAGTCATCATTGTGCATTTTCTATTTAATTCTGATGCAATTTCTGTGTTTCATCGTCAATAACAAGGTCCAAGGGATACAGTAAACCTGGAGTGAAGCATCGGAATCTATAACTAGTGTCAATGGAATGATTCAAAACGTAGACAGTAAGAAGAGTCAGTCTTCTTGTACTTAAGTCTTCATTGTGCCCATTGTATTTAATTCCAATGCAATTTCTGTGTTTCATCGTCAATTAGAAGGTCCAAGGTATACAGTAAACCTGAGGTATAGCATCGGAATCTATAACTAGTGTCACAGGAATGGTTCAAAACATAGTCAGGAAGAAGAGTCAGTCTTCTTGTACTTAAGTCGGCATTGTAAATTTTCACTTTAATTCCGATGCAATTTCTGTGTCTCATCGTCAATAACAAGGTCCAAGGGATACAGTAAACCTGGAGTGAAGCATCGGAATCTATAAGTAGTGTCAATGGAATGGTTCAAAACATAGACAGTAAGAAGAGTCAGTGTTCTTGTACTTAAGTCGGCATTGTGAATTTTGTATTTAATTCCGACGCTATTTCTGTGTTTCTTAGTCAATATGAAGGTCAGAGGGGTACAGTAAACCTGAAGTGAAACATCGGAATCTATACCTAGTGTCACAGGAATGGTTCAAAGCATTGTCAGTATGAAGAGTCAGTCTTCTTCTCCTTAAGTCGGAATTGTGCCTTTTATATTTAATTCCGATGCAATTTCTGTGTTTCATCGTCAATAACAAGGTCCAAGGGATACAGTAAACCTGGAGTGAAGCATCGGAATCTATAAGTAGTGTCAATGGAATGGTTCAAACATAGACAGTAAGAAGAGTCAGTGATCTTGTACTTAAGTCGGCATTGTGCCTTTTGTATTTAATTCCGATGCTATTTCTGTGTTTCTTAGTCAATATGAAGTTCAGAGGGGTACAGTAAACCTGAAGTGAAGCATCGGAATCTATACCTAGTGTCACAGGAATGTTTCAAAGCATAGTCAGTATGAAGAGTCAGTCTTCTTGTCCTTAAGTCGGCATTGTGCCTTTTGTATTTAATTCCAATGCAATTTCTGTGTTTCATCGTCAATAAGAAGGTCCAAGGGATACAGTAAACCTGGAGTGAAGCATCGGAATCTATAACTAGTGTCACAGCAATGGTTCAAAACATAGTCAGTAAGAAGAGTCAGTCTTCTTGTACTTAGGTTGGCTTTGTGCCATTTGTATTTAATTCCGATGCAATTTCTGTGTTTCATCGTCAATAAGAAGGACCAAGGGATACAGTAAACCTGGAGTGAAGCATCGGAATCTATAACTAGTGACACAGTGATGGTTCAAAGCATAGACAGTAAGAAGAGTCAGTCTTCTTGTGCTTAAGTCGGCATTGTGCCCTTTGTATTAAACTCCGATGCAATTTCTGTGTTTCATCGTCAATAAGAAGGTACAAGCGATACAGTAAACCTGAAGTGAAGCATCGGAATTTATAACTAGTGTCACAGGAATGGTTCAAACATTGTCAGGAAGGTGTGTCAGTCTTCTTGTACTTAAATCGGCATTGTGCCTTTTGTATTTAATTCCGATTCAATTTCTGTGTTTCATCGTCAATAACAAGGTCCAAGGGATACAGTAAACCTGAAGTGCAGCATCGGAATTTATAACTAGTGTCACAGGAATGGTTCAAAACATAGTCAGTAAGGAGAGTCAGTCTTCTTGTACTTAAGTCGGCATTGTGCCTTTTCTATTTAATTCCGATGCAATTTCTGTGTTTCATCGTCAATAAGAAGGACCAAGGGATACAGTAAACCTGAAGTGAAGCATCGGAATCTATAACTAGTGTCATAGGGATGGTTCAGAACATAGACCGTAAGAAGAGTCAGTCTTCTTGTACTTAAGTCGGCATTGTGCCTTTTCTATTTATATTCCGATGCAATTTCTGTGTTTCATCGTCAATAAGAAGATCAGAGGGATACAGTAATTCTGAAGTGAACCATCGGAATCTATAACTAGTGTCAAAGGCATGGTTCAAAACAAAGTGAGTAAGAAGAGTCAGTCTACTTGTCCTTAAGTCGGAATTGTGCCTTTTGTATTTAATTCCGATGCAATTTCTGTGTTTCATCGTCAATATGAAGGTCCAAGGGATACAGTAAACCTGGAGTGAAGCATCGGAATCTATAACTAGTGTCACAGCAATGGTTCAAAACATAGTCAGTAAGAAGAGTCAGTCATCTTGTACTTAGGTCGGCATTGTGGCATTTGTATTTAATTCCGATGCAATTTCTGTGTTTCATCGTCAATAAGAAGGACCAAGGGATACAGTAAACCTGGAGTGAAGCATCGGAATCTATAACTAGTGACACAGGGATGGTTCAAAGCATAGACAGTAAGAAGAGTCAGTCTTCTTGTACTTAAGTCTGCATTGTGCCCTTTGTATTAAACTCCGATGCAATTTCTGTGTTTCATCGTCAATAAGAAGGTCCAAGCGATACAGTAAACCTGAAGTGAAGCATCGGAATTTATAACTAGTGTCACAGGAATGGTTCAAACATAGTCAGGAAGGTGTGTCAGTCTTCTTGTACTTAAATCGGCATTGTGCCTTTTGTATTTAATTCCGATGCAATTTCTGTGTTTCATCATCAATAACAAGGTCCAAGGGATACAGTAAACCTGAAGTGCAGCATCGGAATTTATAACTAGTGTCACAGGAATGGTTCAAAACATAGTGAGTAAGAAGAGTCAGTCTACTTGTCCTTAAGCCGGAATTGTGCCTTTTGTATTTAATTCCGATGCAATTTCTGTGTTTCATCGTCAATAAGAAGGTCCAAGGGATGCAGTAAACCTGGAGTGAAGCATCGGAAACTATAACTAGTGTCACAGGAATGGTTCAAATCATAGACAGTAAGAAGAGTCAGATCTCTTTTACTTAAGTCGGCATTGTGCCTTTTGTATTTAATTCCGATGGAATTTCTGTGTATCATCGTCAATAAGAAGGTCAAAGGGATACAGAAAACCTGGAGTGAAGCATCGGAGTCTATAACTAATGTCACAGGACTGGTTCAAAAATACACAGTAAGAAGAGGCAGTCTTCTTAAACTTAACTCCGCATTGTGCCTTTTGTATTTAATTCCGATGCAATTTCTGTGTTTCATCGTCAATAAGAAGGTCAGAGGGATACAGTAAACCTGAAGTGAAGCGTCGGAATCCATAACTAGTGTCACAGGAATAGTTCAAATCATAGTCAGTAAGAAGAGTTAGTCTTCTTGTACTTAAGTCGGCATTGTGCTTTTGAATTTAATTCCGATGCAATTTCTGTGTTTCATCGTCAATAAGAAGGTCCAAGGGATACTGTAAACCTGGAGTGAAGCATCGGAATCCGTAACTAGTGTCACAGGAATGATTCAAATCATAGACAGTATGAAGAGTCAGTCTTCATGTACTTCAGTCGGCATTTTGCCTTTTGTATTTAATTCCGATGCAATATTTGTGTTTCGTCGTCAATAAGAAGGTCAGAGGGATACAGTAATCCTGAAGTGAAGCATCGGAATCGATAACTAGTGTCACAGGAATGATTCTAAACACAGACAGTAAGAAGAGTCCGTCTTGTTGTATTTAAGTCATCATTGTGCATTTTCTATTTAATTCTGATGCAATTTCTGTGTTTCATGGTCAATATGAAGGTCCAAGGGATACAGTAAACCTGGAGTGAAGCATCGGAATCTATAACTAGTGTCACAGGAATGGTGCAAATCATAGACAGTAAGAAGAGTCAGATCTCTTTTACTTAAGTCGGCATTTTGCCTTTTGTATTTAATTCCGATGCAATTTCTGTGTTTCATCGTCAATAAGAAGGTCCAAGGGATACAGTAAACCTGGAGTGAAGCATCGGAGTCTATAACTAATGTCACAGGACTGGTTCAAAAATAGACAGTAAGAAGAGTCAGTCTTCTTAAACGTAATTCGGCATTGTGCCTTTTGTATTTAATTCCGATGCAATTTCTGTGTTTCATCGTCAATAAGAAGGTCAGAGGGATACAGTAAACCCGAAGTGAAGCATCGGAATCCATAACTAGTGTCACAGGAATTGTTCAAATCATAGTCAGTAAGAAGAGTTAGTCTTCTTGTACTTAAGTCGGCATTGTGCCTTTTGTATTTAATTCCGACGCAATTTCTGTGTTTTATCGTCAATAGGAAGGTCCAACGATACAGGAAACCTGGAGTGAAGCATCAGAATTTGTATCTAGCGTCAAAGGAATGGTTCACATCATAGACAGTAAGAAGAGTCAGTCTTCGTGTACTTCAGTCGGCATTTTGCCTTTTGTATTTAATTCCGATGCAATTTTTGTGTTTCATCGTCAATAAGAAGGTCAGAGGGATACAGTAATCCTGAAGTGAAGCATCGGAATCGATAACTAGTGTCACAGGAATGGTTCAAAGCATAGTCAGTAAGAAGAGTCAGTCTTGTTGTACTTAAGTCAGCATTGTGCCTTTTCTATTTAATTCCGATGCAATTTCTGTGTTTCATCGTCAATAAGAAGGTCCAAGGGATACAGTAAACCTGGAGTGTAGCATCGGAATCTATAACTAGTGTCCCAAGCATGGTTCAAAACATAGACAGTAAGAAGAGTCAGTCTTCTTGTACTTACGTCGACACTGTGCCATTTCTATTTAATTCCGATGCAATTTCTGTGTTTCATCGTCAATAAGAAGGTCAGAGGTATACAATAAACCTGAAGTGAAGCATCGGAATCTATAACAGGTGTCACAGGAAAGGTTCAAAGCAAAGTCAGTAAGAAGAGTCAGTCTTCTTGTCCTTATGTCGGCATTGTGCCTTTTGTAATTAAATCCGATGCAATTTCTGTGTTTCATCGTCAATAAGAAGGTCCAAGGGATACAGTAAACCTGGAGTGTAGCATCGAAATCTATAACTAGTGTCACAGGAATGGTTCAAAACATAGACAGTAAGAAGAGTCAGTCTTCGTGTACTTAAGTCGGCATTTTGCCTTTTGTATTTAATTCCGATGCAATTTCTGTGTTTCGTCGTCAATAAGAAGGTCCAAGGGATACAGTAAACCTGAGGTGAAGCATCGGAATCTATAGCTAGTGTCACAGGAATGGTTCAAAACATAGTCAGTAAGAAGAGTCAGTTGGCTTGTCCTAAAGTCGGCATTGTGCCTTTTGTATTTAATTCCGATGCAATTTCTGTCTTTCATCGACAACAGGAAGTTCCAAGGGATACAGTAAACCTGGAGTGAAGCAACGGAATCTATAACTAGTGTCACAGGAATGGTTCAAATCAAAGTCAGTAAGAAGAGTCAGTCTACTTGTCCTTAAGTCGGCATTGTGCCTTTTCTATTTAATTCCGATGCAATTTCTGTGTTTCATCGTCAATAAGAAGGTCCAAGGGATACAGTAAACCTGTAGTGTATCATCGGAATCTATAACTAGTGTCCCAGGCATGGTTCAAAACATAGACAGTAAGAAGAGTCAGTCTTCGTGTACTTAAGTCGGCATTTCGCCTTTTATATTTAATTCGGATGCAATTTCTGTGTTTCATCGTCATGAAGAAGGTCCAAGGTATACAGTAAACCTGAGGTGAAGCATCGGAATCTATAACTAGTGTCACAGGAATGGTACAAATCATAGTCAGTAAGAAGAGTCAGTCTTCTTTTACTTAAGTCGGCAGTGTACTTTTCACTTTAATTCCGATGCAAAATCTGTGATTCATCGTCAATAACAAGGTCCAAGGGACACAGTAAACCTGGAGTGAAGCATCGGAAACAATAAGTAGTGTCAATGGAATGGTTCAAAACATAGACAGTAAGAAGAGTCAGTGTTCTTGTACTTAAGTCGGCATTGTGCCTTTTGTATTTAATTCCGATGCTATTTCTGTGTTTCTTAGTCAATAAGAAGGTCAGAGGGGTACAGTAAACCTGAAGTGAAGCATGGGAATCTATAACTAGTGTCACAGGAATGGTTCAAAACATAGAAAGTAGTAAGAGTCAGTCTTATGTACTTAAGTCGGCATTGTGCGGTTTGTATTTAATTCCGATGCAATATCTGTGTTTCATCGTCAATAAGAAGGTCCAAGGTATACAGTAAACCTGAAGTGAAGCATCGGATCTTTAACTAGTGTCACAGGAATGGTTTAAATCGTAGTCAGTAAGAAGAGTAAGTCTTCTTGTACTTAAGTCAGCATTGTACGTTTTCTATTTAATTCCGATGCAATTTCTGTGTTTCATCGTCAATAACAAGGTCCAATGTATACAGTAAACCTGGAGTGTAGCATCGGAATCTATAACTAGTGTCACAGGAATGGTTCAATACATAGACAGTAAGAAGAGTCAGTCTTCTTGTACTTAAGTCGGCATTTTGATTGTTGTATTTAATTCCCATGCAATTTCTGTGCTTCATCGTCAAGAAGAAGGTCCAAAGGATACAGTAAACCTGAAGTGAAGCTTCGGAATCTATAACTAGTGTCACAGGGATGGTTCAAAACATAGACAGTAAGAAGGGTCAGTCTTCTTTTACTTATGTTGCACTGTGCCTTTTGTATTTAATTCCGATGCAATTTCTGTGTTTCATCGTCAATAAGAGGGTCCCAGAGATACAGTAAACCTGAAGTGAAGCTTCGGAATCTATAACTAGTGTCACAGGGATGGTTCAAAACATAGACAGTAAGAAGAGTCAGTCTTCTTGTACCTAAGCCGGCATTGTGCCTTTTCTATTTAATTCCGATGCAATTTCTGTGTTTCATCGTCAATATGAAGGTCAGAGGGATACAGTAATCCTGAAGTGAAGCATTGGAAACTATAACTAGTGTCACAGGAATGGTTCAAATCATAGTCAGTAAGAAGAGTCAGTCTTCTTGTACTTAAGTCGACAATGTGCCTTTTCTATTTAATTCCGATGCAATTTCTGTGATTTATCGTCAGTAAGAAGGTAAGAGGGATAGAATAAACCTGAAGTGAAGCATCGGAATCTATAACTAGTGTCACAGGAATGGTTCAAAGCAAAGTGAGGAAGAAGAGTCAGTCTACTTGTACTTAAGCCGGAATTGTGCCTTCTGTATTTAATTCCGATGCAATTTCTGTGTTTCATCGTCAATAAGAAGGTCCAAGGGATACAGTAAACCTGGAGTGTAACATCGAAATCTATAACTAGTGTCACAGGAATGGTTCAAAACATAGACAGTAAGAAGAGTCAGTCTTCGAGTACTTAAGTCGGCATTTTGCCTTTTGTATTTAATTCCAATGCAATTTCTGTGTTTCATCGTCAATTAGAAGGTCCAAGGTATACAATAAACCTGAGGTATAGCATCGGAATCTATAACTATTGTCACAGGAATGGTTCAAAACATAGTCAGTAAGAAGAGTCAGTCTTCTAGTACTTAAGTCGGCATTGTAAATTTTCACTTTAATTCCGATGCAATTTCTGTGTTTCATCGTCAATAACAAGGTCCAAGGGATACAGTAAACCTGGAGTGAAGTATCGGAATCTAAAAGTAGTGTCAATGGAATGGTTCAAAACATAGAAAGTAAGAAGAGTCAGATCTCTTTTACTTAAGTCGGCATTGTGCCTTTTGTATTTAATTCCGATGGAATTTCTGTGTTTCATCGTCAATAAGAAGGTCAAAGGGATACAGAAAACCTGGAGTGAAGCATCGGAGTCTATAACTAATGTCACAGGACTGGTTCAAAAATACACAGTAAGAAGAGGCAGTCTTCTTAAACTTAACTCCGCATTGTGCCTTTTGTATTTATTTCCGATGCAATTTCTGTGTTTCATCGTCAATAAGAAGGTCAGAGGGATACAGTAAACCTGAAGTGAAGCGTCGGAATCCATAACTAGTGTCACAGGAATAGTTCAAATCATAGTCAGTAAGAAGAGTTAGTCTTCTTGTACTTAAGTCGGCATTGTGCTTTTGAATTTAATTCCGATGCAATTTCTGTGTTTCATCGTCAATAAGAAGGTCCAAGGGATACAGTAAACCTGGAGTGAAGCATCGGAATCTTTAACTAGTGTCACAGGAATGGTTCAAATCATAGACAGTATGAAGAGTCAGTCTTCATGTACTTCAGTCGGCATTTTGGCTTTTGTATTTAATTCCGATGCAATTTTTGTGTTTCATCGTCAATAAGAAGGTCAGAGGGATACAGTAATCCTGAAGTGAAGCATCGGAATCGATAACTAGTGTCACAGGAATGGTTCTAAACACAGTCAGTAAGAAGAGTCCGTCTTGTTGTATTTAAGTCATCATTGTGCATTTTCTATTTAATTCTGATGCAATTTCTGTGTTTCATGGTCAATATGAAGGTCCAAGGGATACCGTAAACCTGGAGTGAAGCATCGGAATCTATAACTAGTGTCACAGGAACGGTGCAAATCATAGACAGTAAGAAGAGTCAGATCTCTTTTACTTAAGTCGGCATTTTGCCTTTTGTATTTAATTCCGATGCAATTTCTGTGTTTCATCGTCAATAAGAAGGTCCAAGGGATACAGTAAACCTGGAGTGAAGCATCGGAGTCTATAACTAATGTCACAGGACTGGTTCAAAAATAGACAGTAAGAAGAGTCAGTCTTCTTAAACGTAATTCGGCATTGTGCCTTTTGTATTTAATTCCGATGCAATTTCAGTGTTTCATCGTCAATAAGAAGGTCAGAGGGATACAGTAAACCGGAAGTGAAGCATCGGAATCCATAACTAGTGTCACAGGAACGGTTCTAAACACAGTCAGTAAGAAGAGTCCGTCTTGTTGTATTTAAGTCACCATTGTGCATTTTCTATTTAATTCTGATGCAATTTCTGTGTTTCATCGTCAATAAGAAGGTCCAAGGGATACAGTAAACCTGGAGTGTAGCATCGGAATCTATAACTAGTGTCCCAAGCATGGTTCAAAACATAGACAGTAAGAAGAGTCAGTCTTCTTGTACTTACGTCGACACTGTGCCTTTTCTATTTAATTCCGATGCAATTTCTGTGTTTCATCGTCAATAAGAAGGTCAGAGGTATACAATAAACCTGAAGTGAAGCATCGGAATCTATAACAGGTGTCACAGGAAAGGTTCAAAGCAAAGTCAGTAAGAAGAGTCAGTCTTCTTGTCCTTAAGTCGGCATTGTGCCTTTTGTAATTAACTACGATGCAATTTCTGTGTTTCATCGTCAATAAGAAGGTCCAAGGGATACAGTAAACCTGGAGTGTAGCATCGGAATCTATAACTAGTGTCACAGGAATGGTTCAAAACATAGACAGTAAGAAGAGTCAGTCTTCGTGTACTTAAGTCGGCATTTTGCCTTTTGTATTTAATTCCGATGCAATTTCTGTGTTTCGTCGTCAATAAGAAGGTCCAAGGGATACAGTAAACCTGAGGTGAAGCATCGGAATCTATAGCTAGTGTCACAGGAATGGTTCAAAACATAGTCAGTAAGAAGAGTCAGTTGGCTTGTCCTAAAGTCGGCATTGTGCCTTTTGTATTTAATTCCGATGCTATTTCTGTGTTTCTTAGTCAATAAGAAGGTCAGAGGTGTACAGTAAACCTGAAGTGAAACATGGGAATCTATAACTAGTGTCACAGGAATGGTTCAAAGCACAGAAAGTAGTAAGAGTCAGTCTTATGTACTTAAGTCGGCATTGTGCGGTTTGTATTTAATTCCGATGCAATTTCTGTGTTTCATCGTCAATAAGAAGGTCCAAGGTATACAGTAAACCTAAAGTGAAGCATCGGATCTTTAACTAGTGTCACAGGAATGGTTTAAATCGTAGTCAGAAAGAAGAGTAAGTCTTCTTGTACTTAAGTCAGCATTGTACGTTTTCTATTTAATTCCGATGCAATTTCTGTGTTTCATCGTCAATAACAAGGTCCAATGTATACAGTAAACCTGGAGTGTAGCATCGGAATCTATAACTAGTGTCACAGGAATGGTTCAATACATAGACAGTAAGAAGAGTCAGTCTTCTTGTACTTAAGTCGGCATTTTGATTGTTGTATTTAATTCCCATGCAATTTCTGTGCTTCATCGTCAAGAAGAAGGTCCAAAGGATACAGTAAACCTGAAGTGAAGCTTCGGAATCTATAACTAGTGTCACAGGGATGGTTCAAAACATAGACAGTAAGAAGGGTCAGTCTTCTTTTACTTATGTTGCACTGTGCCTTTTGTATTTAATTCCGATGCAATTTCTGCGTTTCATCGTCAATAAGAGGGTCCAAGAGATACAGTAAACCTGAAGTGAAGCATCGGAATCCATAACTAGTGTCACAGGGATGGTTCAAAACATAGACAGTAAGAAGAGTCAGTCTTCTTGTACCTAAGCCGGCATTGTGCCTTTTCTATTTAATTCCGATGCAATATCTGTGTTTCATCGTCAATAAGAAGGTCAGAGGGATACAGTAATCCTGAAGTGAAGCATTGGAAACTATAACTAGTGTCACAGGAATGGTTCAAATCATAGTCAGTAAGAAGAGTCAGTCTTCTTGTACTTAAGTCGACAATGTGCCTTTTCTATTTAATTCCGATGCAATTTCTGTGATTTATCGCCAGTAAGAAGGTCAGAGGGATAGAATAAACCTGAAGTGAAGCATCGGAATCTATAACTAGTGTCACAGGAATGGTTCATGACAAAGTCAGTAAGAAGAGTCAGTCTTCTTGTCCTTAAGTCTGCATTGTGCCTTTTGTATTTAATTCCGATGCAATTTCTGTGTTTCATCGTCAATAAGAAGGTCCTAGGGATACAGTAAACCTGGAGTGTAGCATCGGAATCTGTAACTGGTGTCACATTAATGGTTCAAAACGTAGACCGTAAGAAGAGTCAGTCTTCGTGTACTTAAGTCGGCATTTTGATTGTTGTATTTCATTCCGATGCAATTTCTGTGTTTCATCGTCAATTAGAAGGTCCAAGGGATACAGTAAACCTGGAGTGAAGCATCGGAATCTATAACTAGTGTCAATGGAATGATTCAAAACATAGACAGTAAGAAGAGTCAGTCTTCTTGTACTTAAGTCATCATTGTGCCTATTGTATTTAATTCCGATGCAATTTCTGTGTCTCATCGTCAATAACAAGGTCAGAGGGGTAAAGTAAACCTGGAGTGAAGCATCGGAGTCTATAACTAGTGCCACAGGAATGGTTCAAAAATAGACGGTAAGAAGAGTCAGTCTTCTTGTACTTAAGTCGGCATTGTGCCTTTTGTATTTCATTCCGATGCAATTTCTGTGTTTCATCGTCAATAAGAAGGTCAGAGCGATACAGAATACCTGAAGTGAAGCATCGGAATCCACAACTAGTGTCACAGGAACGGTTTAAAACATAGTCAGTAAGAAGAGTCTGTCTTCTTGTACTGAAGTCGGCATTGTTCCTTTTCTATTTAATTCCGATGCAATTTCTGTGTTTCATCGTCAATAACAAGGTCCAAAGGATACAGTGAACCTGGAGTGAAGCATTGAAGCATCTGAATCTATAACTAGTGTCAATGGAATGGTTCAAAACATAGACATTAAGAAGAGTCAGTGTTCTTGTACTTAAGTCGGCATTGTGCCTTTTGTATTTAATTCCGATGCAATTTCTGTGTTTCATCGTCAATAAGAAGTCAGAGGGATTCAGTAAACCTGAAGTGATGCATCGGAATCTATAGCTAGTGTCACAGGAATGGTTCAAAACATCGTCAGTGACAAGAGTCAGTCTTCTTGTACTTAAGTCGGCATTGTGCCTTTTCTATTTAATTCCGATGCAACTTCTGTGTTTCATCGTCAATAAGAAGGTCCAAGGGATACAGTAAACCTTAGGTGAATCATCGGAATCTATAACTAGTGTCACAGGAATGGTTCTAAACACAGTCAGTAAGAAGAGTCAGTCTTCTTGTACTTAAGTCAGCATTGTTCCTTTTCTGTTTAATTCCGATGCAATTTCTGTGTTTCATCGTCAATAACAAGGTCCAAAGGATACAGTAAACCTGGAGTGAGCATCTGAATCTATAACTAGTGTCAATGGAATGGTTCAAAACATAGACATTAAGAAGAGTCAGTCTTCTTGTACTTAAGTCGGCATTGTGCCTTTTATATTTAATTCCGATGCAGTTTCTGTGTTTTATCGTCAATAAGAAGTCAGAGGGATACAGTAAACATGAAGTGATGCATCGGAATCTATAGCTAGTGTCACAGGAATGGTTCAAAACATAGTCAGTAAGAAGAGTCAGTCTTCTTGTCCTTAAGTCGGCGTTGTGCCTTTTGAATTTAATTCCGTTGCAATTTCTGTGCTTCATCGTCAATAAGAAGGTCCAAGGGATACAGTAAAACTGGAGTGAAGCATCGGAATCTATAACTAGTTTCACAGGTATGGTTTAAAGCATAGTCAGTAAGAAGTGTCAATCTTCTTGTACTTAAGTCAGCATTGTGCCTTTTGTATTTAATTCCGATGCAATTTCTGTGTTTCATCGTCAATAAGAAGGTCAGAGGGATACAGTAATCCCGAAGTGAAGCATCGGAATCTGTACCTAGTTTCACAGCAATGGTACGAAACATAGTCAGTAAGAATAGTCAGTCTTCTTGTACTTAAGTCATCATTGTGCATTTTCTATTTAATTCTGATGCAATTTCTGTGTTTCATCGTCAATAACAAGGTCCAAGGGATACAGTAAACCTGGAGTGAAGCATCGGAATCTATAACTAGTGTCAATGGAATGATTCAAAACATAGACAGGAAGAAGAGTCAGTTTTCTTGTACTTAAGTCTTCATTGTGCCTATTGTATTTAATTCCGATGCAATTTCTGTGTCTCATCGTCAATAACAAGGTCAGAGGGGTACAGTAAACCTGGAGTGAAGCATCGGAGTCTATAACTAGTGTCACAGGAATGGTTCAAAAATAGACAGTAAGAAGAGTCAGTCTTCTTGTACTTAAGTCGGCATTGTGCCTTTTGTATTTATTTCCGATGCAATTTCTGTGTTTTATCGTCAATAAGAAGGTCAGAGCGATACAGTAAACCTAGAGTGAAGCATCGGAGTCTATAACTAGTGTCACAGGACTGGTTCAAAAATAGACAGTAAGAAGAAACAGTCTTCTTGTACTTAATTCGGCATTGTGGCTTTTGTATTTCATTCCGATGCAATTTCTGTGTTTCATCGTCATTAAGAAGGTCAGAGCGATACAGTAAACCTGAAGTGAAGCATCGGAATCCATAACTAGTGTCAGAGGAATGGTTCAAAACATAGTCAGTAAGAAGAGTTAGTCTTCTTGTACTTAAGTCGGCATTGTGCCTTTTGTATTTAATTCCGATGCAATTTCTGTGTTTCATCGTCAATAAGAAGGTCCAAGGGATACAGTAAACCTGGAGTGAAGCAATGGAATCTATAACTAGAGTCACAGGGACGGTTCAGAACATAAACAGTAAGATGAGTCATTATTCTAGTACTTAATTCGGAATTGTGCTTTTTGTATTTATTTCCGATGCAATTTCTGTGTTTCATCGTCACTAAGACGGTGAGAGGGATACAGTAATCCTGATCTTAAGCATCGGAATCTATAACTAGTGTCACAGGAATGGTTCAAAGCATAGTCAGTAAGAAGAGACAGTCTTCTTTTACTTAAGTCGGCATTGTGCCTTTTGTATTGACTTCCGATGCAATTTCTGTGTTTCATCGTCAACAAGAAGGTCCAAGGGATACAGTAAACCCGACATGAAGCATCGGAATCTATAACTAGTGTCACAGGAATGGTTCAAAACAAAGACAGTTGGAAGAGTCAGTCTTTTTGTCCCTAAGTCGGCATTGTGCCTTTTGTATTTACTTCCGATGCAATTTCTGTGTTTCATCGTCAATAGGAAGGTCCAAGGGATACAGTAAACCTGGAGTGTAGCATCAGAATCTGTAACTAGTGTCACAGGAATGGTTCAAATCATAGACTGTAAGAAGAGTCAGTCTTCGTGTACTTAAGTCGGCTTTTTGCCTTTTGTATTTTATTCCGACACAATTTTTGTGTTTCATCGTCAATAAGAAGGTCCAAGGGATACAGTAAACCTGGAGTGAAGCATCGGAATCTATAACTAGTGTCACAGGAATTGTTCAATACCTAGTCAGTAAGAGGAGTCAGTCTTCTTGTACTTATGTTGGCATTGTGCCTTTTCTGTTTAATTCCGACGCAATTTCTGTGTTTCATCGTCAAATAGAACGTCCAAGGGATACAGTCAACCTGGAGTGAAGCATCGGTATATACAACTAGTGTCAATGGTATAAATCATAACATAGACAGTAAGAAGAGTCAGTCTACTTGTACTTAAGTCGGCATTGTGCCTTTTGTATATAATTCCGTTACAATTTCTGTGTTTCCTCGTCAATAAGAAGGTCAGAGGGATACAGTAAACCTGAAGTGAAGCATCGGAATCTATAGCTAGTGTCACAGGAATGGTTCAAAACATAGTCAGTAAGAAGAGTCAGTGTTCTTGTACTTAAGTCGGCATTGTGCCTTTTGTATTTAATTCCGATGCTATTTCTGTGTTTAATTGTCAATAAGAAGGTCCAACGGATACAGTAAACCTCAAGTGAAGCATCGGAATCTCTAACTAGTGTCACAGGATTGGTTCAAAACAAAGTCAGTAAGAAGAGTCAGTCTTCTTGTCCTTAAGTGCGCATTATGCCTTTTGTATTTAATTCCGATGCAATTTCTGTGTTTCATCGTCGATAAGAGGGTCCAAGGGATACAGTAAACCTGGAGTGTAGCATCGGAATCTATAACTAGTGTCACAGGAATGGTTCAAAACATAGACAGTAAGAGAGTCAGTCTTCGTGTACTTAAGTCTGCATTTTGCCTTTTGTACTTAATACGGATGCAATTTCTGTGTTTCATCGTCAATAAGAACGTCCAAGGGATACAGTAAAACTGAGGTGAGGCATCGGAATCTATAACTAGTGCCACAGGAATGGTTCAAAACATAGTCTGTAAGAGAGTCAGTCTTCTTATACTGAAGTCGGCATTGTACCATTTCTATTTAATTCCGATGCAATTTCTGTGTTTCATCGTCAATAACAAGGTCCAAAGGATACAGTAAACCTGGAGTGAAGCATCTGAATCTATAACTAGTGTCAATGGAATGGTTCAAAACATAGACAGCAAGAAGAGTCAGTCTTCTTGTACTTAAGTCGGCATTGTGCCTTTGGTATTTAATACCGATGCAATTTCTGTGTTTCATCGTCAACAAGAAGGTCCAAGGGATACAGTAAACCTGGAGTGAAGCATCGGAATCTATAACTAGTGTCACAGGGACGGTTCATAACATAGACAGTAAGATGAGTCAGTATTCTTGTACTTAAGTCGGCATTGTGCTTTTTGTATTTATTTCCGATGCAATTTCTGTGTTTCATCGTCACTAAGAAGGTCAGAGAGGTACAGTAATCCTGAAGTTACGCATCGGAATCTATAACTAGTGTTACAATAATGGTTCAAACATAGTCAGTAAGATGAGTCAGTCTTCTTGTTGTTAAGTCGGCATAGTGCCTTTTGTATTGAATTCCGATGCAATTTCTGTGTTTCATCGTCAATAAGAAGGTCCAAGGGATACAGTAAACCAGGAGTGTAGCATCGGAATCTATAACTAGTGTCACAGGAATGGTTCAACACATAGTCAGTAAGAAGAGTCAGTATTATTGTACTTAAGTCGGCATTGTACCTTTTCTATTTAATTCCGATGCAAATTCTGTGTTTCATCGTCAATAACAAGGTCCAAGGGATACAGTAAACCTGGAGTGAAGCATCTGAATCTATAACTAGTGTCAATGGATGGTTCAAAACATAGACGGTAAGAAGAGTCAGTCTTCTTGTCCTTAAGTCGGCATTGTGCCTTTTGTATTTAATTCCGATGCAATTTCTGTGCTTCATCGTCAATAAGAATGTCCAAGGGATACAGTAAACCTGGAGTGGAGCATCGGAATTTATAACTAGTGTCACAGGAATGGTTTAAAACATAGTCTCTAAGAAGAGTCAATCTTCTTGTACTTAAGAAGGCATTGTGCCTTTTGTATTTAATTCCGTTGCAATTTCTGTGTTTCATCGGTAACAAGAAGGTCCAAGGGATACAGTAAACCTGGAGTGAAGCATCGGAATCTATAACTAGTGTCACAGGAATGGTTCAAAACATAGTCAGTAAGAATAGTCAGTCTTCTTGTACTTATGTCATCATTGTGCATTTTATATTTACTTCTGATGCAATTTCTGTGTTTCATCGTCAATAAGAAGGTCAGAGGGATAGATTAAACCTGAAGTGAAGCATCGGAATCCATAACTAGTGTCACAGGAATGGTTCAAAACATAGTCAGTAAGAAGAGTCAGTCTTCTTGTACTTAAGTCGGCATTGTGCCTTTGGTATTTAATTCCGATGCAATTTCTGTGTTTCATCGTCAACGAGAAGGTCCAAGGGATACAGTAAACCTGTAGTGAAGCATCGGAATCTATAACTAGTGTCACAGGGACGGTTCATAACATAGACAGTAAGATGAGTCAGTATTCTTGTACTTAAGTCGGCATTGTGCTTTTCGTTTTTATTTCCGATGCAAATTCTGTGTTTCATCGTCAATAAGAAGTTACAAGGGATACAGTAAACCTGGAGTGAAGCATCGGAATCTATAACAAGTGTCACAGTAAAAGTTCAAAACATAGACAGTAAGAAGAGTCAGACGTCTTGTACTTAAGTCGGCATTGTGCCTTTTGTATTTAATTCCGATGCAATTTCTGTGTTTCATCGTCAATAAGATGGTCCAAGGGATACGGTCAACCTGAAGTGAAGCATCGGAATCTATAACTAGTGTCACTGGAATGGTTCAAAATGTAGACAGTAAGAAGAGTCAGTCTTCTTGTCCTTAAGTCGGCATTGTGCCTTTTGTATTTAATTCCGATGCAATATCTGTGCTTCATCGTCAATAAGAATGTCCAAGGGATACAGTAAACCTGGAGTGGAGCATCGGAATTTATAACTAGTGTCACAGGAATGGTTGAAATCATAGTCTGTAAGAAGAGTCAATCTTCTTGTACTTATGTCATCATTGTGCTTTTTGTATTTATTTCCGATGCAATTTCTGTGTTTCATCGTCACTAAGAAGGTCAGAGAGGTACGGTAATCCTGAAGTTACGCATCGGAATCTATAACTAGTGTTACGATAATGGTTCAAAGCATAGTCAGTAAGAAGAGTCAGTCTTCTTGTAGTTAAGTCGACATTGTGCCTTTTGCATTGAATTACGAGCCAATTTCTGTGTTTCATCGTCAATAAGAACGTCCAAGGGATACAGTAAACCTGAAGTGAAGCATCGAATCTATAACCAGTGTCACAGGAATGGTTCAAATCATAGACAGTTGGAACAGTTAGCCTTCTTGTACTTATGATGGCATTGTGCCTTTCGTATTTATTTCTCATGCAGTTTCTGTGTTTCACCGGCAATAAGAAGGTCAGAGGGATACAGTAAAATTGAAGTGAAGCATCAGAATCTATAACTAGTGTCACAGGAATGGCTCAAACATAGACAGTAAGAAGAGTCAGTCTTCTTGTACTTAAGTCGGAATTGTGCCTTTTGTATTTCATTCCGATGCAATTTCTGTGTTTCATCGTCAATAAGAAGGTCAGAGGGATACAGTAAAACTGAAGTGAAGCATCGGAATCTATAACTAGTGCCACAGGAATGGTTCAAATTATAGTCAGTAAGAAGAGTCAGTCTTCTTGTCCTTAAGTCGGCACTGTGCCTCTTGAATTTAATTCCGATGCAATTTCTCTGTTTCATCGTCAATAAGAAGGTCCAAGGGATATAGTAAACCTGGAGTGAAGCATCGGAAACTATAACTAGTGTCACAGTAATATTTCAAAACATAGACAGTAAGAAGAGTCAGACGTCTTGTACTTAAGTCGGCATTGTGCCTTTTGTATTTAATTCCGATGCAATTTCTGTGTTTCATCGACAATAAGAAGGTCAGAGGGATACAGTAATCATGAAGTGAAGTATCGGAATCTATATCTAGTTTCACAGCAATGGTACGAAACATAGTCAGTAAGAATAGTCAGCCTTCTTGTACTTAAGTCATCATTGTGCATTTTCTATTTAATTCAGATGCAAGTTCTGTGTTTCAACGTCAATACCAAGGTCCAAGGGATACAGTAAACCTGGAGTGAAGCATCGGAATGTATAACTAGTGTCACAGGAATGGTACAAATAATAGACAGTAAGAAGAGTCAGACATCTTTTACTTGAGTCGGCATTGTGCCTTTTGTATTTAATTCCGATGCAATTTCCGTGTTTCATCGTCAATAAGAAGGTCCAAGGCATACAGTAAACCTGGAGTGAAGCATCGGAGTCTATAACTAGTGTCACAGGAGTGGTTCAAAAATAGACTGCAAGAAGAGTTAGTCTTCTTGTGCTTAATTCGGCATTGTGCCTTTTGTATTAATTTCCGATGCAATTTCTGTGCTTCATCGTCAATATGAAGGTCCAAGGGATACAGTACACCTGGAGTGAAGCATCGGAATCTATAACTAGTGTCACAGGAATGGTTCAAAACGTTTATAGTAAGAAGAGTCAGTCTTCTTGTACTTAATTTGCATTGTGCCTTTTGTATTTAATTCCGATGCAATTTCTGTGCTTCATCGTCAATAAGAAGCTTCAAGGGATACAGTAAACCTGGAGTGAAGCATCGGAATTAATAACTAGTGTCACAGGTATGGTTCAAAACATAGTCAGTAAGAAGAGTCAATCTTCTTGTACTTAAGTGGCCGTTGTGCCTTTTGTATTTAATTCCGATGCAATTTCTGTGTTTCATCGTCAATAAGAAGGTCCAAGGGATACAGTAAACCTGGAGTGAAGCATCGGAGTCAATAACTAGTGTCACAGGAATGGTTCAAATCATAGACAGTAAGAAGAGTCAGTCTTCTTGTACTTAAGTCGACATTGTGCCTCTTCTATTTAATTCCGATGCAATTTCTGTGTTTCATCGTCAATAAGACGGTCCGAGGGATACAGTACAATTGAAGGGAAGCTTCGGAATCTATAACTAGCGTCACAGGAATGGTTCAAAACATAGACAGTTGGAACAGTCAGTCTTCTTGTACTTAAGTTGGCATTGTGCCTTTCGTATTTAATTCCGATGCAATTTCTGTGTTTCATCGTCAATAAGAAGGTCAGAGGGGTACAGTAATTCTGAAGTTAAGCATCGGAATCTATAACTAGTGTTACAATAATGGTTCAAAGCATAGTCAGTAAGAAGATTCAGTCTTCTTGAGGTTAAGTCGGCATTGTGCCTTTTGTATTGAATTCCGATGCAATTTCTGTGTTTCATCGTCAATAAGAAGGTCCAAGGGATACAGTAAACCTGAAGTGAAGCATCGGAATCTATAACTAGTGTCACAGGAATGGTTCAAAGCATAGACAGTAGGACGAGTCAGCCTTCTAGTACTTAAGTCGGCATTGTGCCTTTTCTATTTATTTCCGATGCAATTTCTGTGTTTCATCGTCAATAAGACGGTCCGAGGGATACAGTACTATTGAAGGGAAGCTTCGGAATCTATAACTAGCGTCACAGGAATGGTTCAAAACATAGACAGTTGGAACAGTCAGTCTTCTTGTACTTAAGTTGGCATTGTGCCTTTCGTATTTAATTCCGATGCAATTTCTGTGTTTCATCGTCAATAAGAAGGTCAGAGGGATACAGTAAAACTGAAGTGAAGCATCGTAATCTATAACTAGTGCCACAGGAATGGTTCAAATTATAGTCAGTCAGGAGAGTAAGTCTTCTTGTACTTAAGTCGGCATTGTGCCTCTTGTATTTCATTCCGATGCAATTTCTGTGTTTCATCGTCAATAAGAAGGTCCAAGGGAAACAGTAAACCTGGAGTGAAGCATCGGAGTCTATAACTAGTGTCACAGGACTGGTTCAAAAATAGACAGAGAGAAGAAACAGTCTTCTTGTACTTAATTCGGCATTGTGCTTTTGTATTTCATTCCGATGCAATTTCTGTGTTTCATCGTCATTAAGAAGGTCAGAGCGATACAGTAAACCTGAAGTGAAGCATCGGAATCCATAACTAGTGTCACAGGAATGGTTCAAAGTATAGTCAGTAAGAAGAGTCAGTCTTCTTTTAGTTAAGTCGGCATTGGGCCTTTTGTATTGAATTCCGATGCAATTTCTGTGATTCATCGTCAATAACAAGGTCCAAAGGATACAGTAAACCTGGAGTGAAGCATCTGAAACTACACTCCTGGAAATGGAAAAAAGAACACATTGACACCGGTGTGTCAGACCCACCATACTTGCTCCGGACACTGCGAGAGGGCTGTACAAGCAATGATCACACGCACGGCACAGCGGACACACCAGGAACCGCGGTGTAGGCCGTCGAATGGCGCTAGCTGCGCAGCATTTGTGCACCGCCGCCGTCAGTGTCAGCCAGTTTGCCGTGGCATGCGGAGCTCCATCGCAGTCTTTAACACTGGTAGCATGCCGCGACAGCGTGGACGTGAACTGTATGTGCAGTTGACGGACTTTGAGCGAGGGCGTATAGTGGGCATGCGGGAGGCCGGGTGGACGTACCGCCGAATTGCTCAACACGTGGGGCGTGAGGTCTCCACAGTACATCGATGTTGTCGCCAGTGGTCGGCGGAAGGTGCACGTGCCCGTCGACCTGGGACCGGACCGCAGCGACGCACGGATGCACGCCAAGACCGTAGGATCCTACGCAGTGCCGTAGGGGACCGCACCGCCACTTCCCAGCAAATTAGGGACACTGTTGCTCCTGGGGTATCGGCGAGGACCATTCGCAACCGTCTCCATGTAGCTGGGCTACGGTCCCGCACACCGTTAGGCCGTCTTCCGCTCACGCCCCAACATCGTGCAGCCCGCCTCCAGTGGTGTCGCGACAGGCGTGAATGGAGGGACGAATGGAGACGTGTCGTCTTCAGCGATGAGAGTCGCTTCTGCCTTGGTGCCAATGATGGTCGTATGCGTGTTTGGCGCCGTGCAGGTGAGCGCCACAATCAGGACTGCATACGACCAAGGCACACAGGGCCAACACCCGGCATCATGGTGTGGGGAGCGATCTCCTACACTGGCCGTACACCACTGGTGATCGTCGAGGGGACACTGAATAGTGCACGGTACATCCAAACCGTCATCGAACCCATCGTTCTACCATTCCTAGACCGGCAAGGGAACTTGCTGTTCCAACAGGACAATGCACGTCCGCATGTATCCCGTGCCACCCAACGTGCTCTAGAAGGTGTAAGTCAACTACCCTGGCCAGCAAGATCTCCGGATCTGTCCCCAATTGAGCATGTTTGGGACTGGATGAAGCGTCGTCTCACGCGGTCTGCACGTCCAGCACGAACGCTGGTCCAACTGAGGCGCCAGGTGGAAATGGCATTGCAAGCCGTTCCACAGGACTACATCCAGCATCTCTACGATCGTCTCCATGGGAGAATAGCAGCCTGCATTGCTGCGAAAGGTGGATATACACTGTACTAGTGCCGACATTGTGCATGCTCTGTTGCCTGTGTCTATGTGCCTGTGGTTCTGTCAGTGTGATCATGTGATGTATCTGACCCCAGGAATGTGTCAATAAAGTTTCCCCTTCCTGGGACAATGAATTCACGGTGTTCTTATTTCAATTTCCAGGAGTGTATAACTAGTGTCAATGGAACGGTTCAAAACATAGACATTAAGAAGAGTCAGTCTTCTTGTACTTAAGTCGGCATTGTGCCTTTTGTATTTAATTCCGATGCAATTTCTTAGTTCCATCGTCAATAAGAAGTCAGAAGGATACAGTAACCTGAATTGATGCATCGGAATCTATAGCTAGTGTCACAGGAATGGTTCAAAACATAGTCAGTAAGAACTGACAGTCTTCTTGTCCTTAAGTCGGCATTGTGCCTTTTGTATTTAATTCCGATGCAATTTCTGTGTTTCATCGTCAATATGAAGGTCCAAGGGATACAGTACACCTGGAGTGAAGCATCGGAATCTATAACTAGTGTCACAGGAATGGTTCAAAACGTATATAGTAAGTAGAGTCAGTCTTCTTGTACTTAATTTGCATTGTGCCTTTTGTATTTAATTCCGATGCAATTTCTGTGCTTCATCGTCAATAAGAAGGTCCAAGGGATACAGTAAACCTGGAGTGAAGCATCGGAATTTATAATTAGTGTCACAGGTAAGGTTCAAAACATAGTCAGTAAGAAGAGTCAATCTTCTTGTACTTAAGTCGGCATTGTGCTTTTTCTACTTAATTCTGATGGAATTTCTGTGTTTCATCGTCAGTAAGAAGGTCCAAGGGATACAGTAAACCTGGAGTGAAGCATCAGAATCTATAACTAGTGTCACAGGAATGCTTCAAATAATAGACCGTAAGAAAAGTCAGACAACTTTTACTTGAGTCGGCATTGTGCCTTTTGTATTTAATGCCGATGCAATTTCTGTGTTTCATCGTCAATAAGAAGGTCCAAGCGATACAGTAAACCTGGAGTGAAGCATCGGAATCTATAACTAGTGTCACAGGGACGGTTCATAACATAGACAGTAAGATGAGTCAGTCTTCTTGTACTTAAGTCGGCATTGTGCCTTTGGTATTTAATTCCGATGCAATTTCTGTGTTTCATCGTCACTAAGAAGGTCAGAGGGATACAGTAAAATTGAAGTGAAGCATCGGAATCCATAACTAGTGTCACAGGAATGGCTCAAACATAGACAGTAAGAAGAGTCAGTCTTCTTGTACTTAAGTCGGCATTGTGCCTTTTGTATTTCATTCCGATGCAATTTCTTAGTTCCATCGTCAATAAGAAGTCAGAAGGATACAGTAACCTGAATTGATGCATCGGAATCTATAGCTAGTGTCACAGGAATGGTTCAAAACATAGTCAGTAAGAACTGACAGTCTTCTTGTCCTTAAGTCGGCATTGTGCCTTTTGTATTTAATTCCGATGCAATTTCTGTGTTTCATCGTCAATATGAAGGTCCAAGGGATACAGTACACCTGGAGTGAAGCATCGGAATCTATAACTAGTGTCACAGGAATGGTTCAAAACGTATATAGTAAGTAGAGTCAGTCTTCTTGTACTTAATTTGCATTGTGCCTTTTGTATTTAATTCCGATGCAATTTCTGTGCTTCATCGTCAATAAGAAGGTCCAAGGGATACAGTAAACCTGGAGTGAAGCATCGGAATTTATAATTAGTGTCACAGGTAAGGTTCAAAACATAGTCAGTAAGAAGAGTCAATCTTCTTGTACTTAAGTCGGCATTGTGCTTTTTCTACTTAATTCTGATGGAATTTCTGTGTTTCATCGTCAGTAAGAAGGTCCAAGGGATACAGTAAACCTGGAGTGAAGCATCAGAATCTATAACTAGTGTCACAGGAATGCTTCAAATAATAGACCGTAAGAAAAGTCAGACAACTTTTACTTGAGTCGGCATTGTGCCTTTTGTGTTTAATGCCGATGCAATTTCTGTGTTTCATCGTCAATAAGAAGGTTCAAGGGATACAGTAAACCTGGAGTGAAGCATTGGAATCTATAACTAGTGTCACAGGGACGGTTCATAACATAGACAGTAAGATGAGTCAGTCTTCTTGTACTTAAGTCGGCATTGTGCCTTTGGTATTTAATTCCGATGCAATTTCTGTGTTTCATCGTCACTAAGAAGGTCAGAGGGATACAGTAAAATTGAAGTGAAGCATCGGAATCCATAACTAGTGTCACAGGAATGGCTCAAACATAGACAGTAAGAAGAGTCAGTCTTCTTGTACTTAAGTCGGCATTGTGCCTTTTGTATTTCATTCCGATGCAATTTCTGTGTTTCATCGTCAATACGAAGGTCAGAGGGATACAGTAAAACTGAAGTGAAGCATCGGAATCTATAACTAGTGCCACAGGAATGATTCAAATTATAGTCAGTAAGAAGAGTCAGTCTTCTTGTCCTTAAGTCGGCATTGTGCCTCTTGTATTTAATTCCGATGCAATTTCTGTGTTTCATCGTCAATAAGAAGTTACAAGGGATACAGTAAACCTGGAGTGAAGCATCGGAATCTATAACAAGTGTCACAGTAATAGTTCAAAACATAGACAGTAAGAAGAGTCAGACGTCTTGTACTTAAGTCGGCATTGTGCCTTTTGTATTTAATTCCGATGCAATTTCTTTGTTTCATCGTCAATAAGATGGTCCAAGGGATACGGTCAACCTGAAGTGAAGCATCGGAATCTATAACTAGTGTCACTGGAATGGTTCAAAATGTAGACAGTAAGAAGAGTCAGTCTTCTTGTCCTTAAGTCGGCATTGTGCCTTTTGTATTTAATTCCGATGCAATATCTGTGCTTCATCGTCAATAAGAATGTCCAAGGGATACAGTAAACCTGGAGTGGAGCATCGGAATTTATAACTAGTGTCACAGGAATGGTTGAAATCATAGTCTGTAAGAAGAGTCAATCTTCTTGTACTTTTGTCATCATTGTGCTTTTTGTATTTATTTCCGATGCAATTTCTGTGTTTCATCGTCACTAAGAAGGTCAGAGAGGTACGGTAATCCTGAAGTTACGCATCGGAATCTATAACTAGTGTTACGATAATGGTTCAAAGCATAGTCAGTAAGAAGAGTCAGTCTTCTTGTAGTTAAGTCGACATTGTGCCTTTTGCATTGAATTACGAGCCAATTTCTGTGTTTCATCGTCAATAAGAAGGTCCAAGGGATAGAGTAAACCTGAAGTGAAGCATCGGAATCTATAACCAGTGTCACAGGAATGGTTCAAATCATAGACAGTTAGAACAGTTAGCCTTCTTGTACTTATGATGGCATTGTGCCTTTCGTATTTATTTCTCATGCAGTTTCTGTGTTTCACCGGCAATAAGAAGGTCAGAGGGATACAGTAAAATTGAAGTGAAGCATCAGAATCTATAACTAGTGTCACAGGAATGGCTCAAACATAGACAGTAAGAAGAGTCAGTCTTCTTGTACTTAAGTCGGAATTGTGCCTTTTGTATTTCATTCCGATGCAATTTCTGTGTTTCATCGTCAATAAGAAGGTCAGAGGGATACAGTAAAACTGAAGTGAAGCATCGGAATCTATAACTAGTGCCACAGGAATGGTTCAAATTATAGTCAGTAAGAAGAGTCAGTCTTCTTGTCCTTAAGTCGGCACTGTGCCTCTTGAATTTAATTCCGATGCAATTTCTCTGTTTCATCGTCAATAAGAAGGTCCAAGGGATACAGTAAACCTGGAGTGAAGCATCGGAAACTATAACTAGTGTCACAGTAATATTTCAAAACATAGACAGTAAGAAGAGTCAGACGTCTTGTACTTAAGTCGGCATTGTGCCTTTTGTATTTAATTCCGATGCAATTTCTGTGTTTCATCGACAATAAGAAGGTCAGAGGGATACAGTAATCATGAAGTGAAGTATCGGAATCTATACCTAGTTTCACAGCAATGGTACGAAACATAGTCAGTAAGAATAGTCAGCCTTCTTGTACTTAAGTCATCATTGTGCATTTTCTATTTAATTCAGATGCAAGTTCTGTGTTTCAACGTCAATACCAAGGTCCAAGGGATACAGTAAACCTGGAGTGAAGCATCGGAATGTATAACTAGTGTCACAGGAATGGTACAAATAATAGACAGTAAGAAGAGTCAGACATCTTTTACTTGAGTCGGCATTGTGCCTTTTGTATTTAATTCCGATGCAATTTCCGTGTTTCATCGTCAATAAGAAGGTCCAAGGCATACAGTAAACCTGGAGTGAAGCATCGGAGTCTATAACTAGTGTCACAGGAGTGGTTCAAAAATAGACTGTAAGAAGAGTTAGTCTTCTTGTGCTTAATTCGGCATTGGGCCTTTTGTATTAATTTCCGATGCAATTTCTGTGCTTCATCGTCAATATGAAGGTCCAAGGGATACAGTACACCTGGAGTGAAGCATCGGAATCTATAACTAGTGTCACAGGAATGGTTCAAAGCGTTTATAGTAAGAAGAGTCAGTCTTCTTGTACTTAATTTGCATTGTGCCTTTTGTATTTAATTCCGATGCAATTTCTGTGCTTCATCGTCAATAAGAAGCTCCAAGGGATACAGTAAACCTGGAGTGAAGCATCGGAATTAATAACTAGTGTCACAGGTATGGTTCAAAACATAGTCAGTAAGAAGAGTCAATCTTCTTGTACTTAAGTCGGCGTTGTGCCTTTTGTATTTAATTCCGATGCAATTCCTGTGTTTCATCGTCAATAAGAAGGTCCAAGGGATACAGTAAACCTGGAGTGAAGCATCGGAGTCAATAACTAGTGTCACAGGAATGGTTCAAATCATAGACAGTAAGAAGAGTCAGTCTTCTTGTACTTAAGTCGGCATTGTGCCTTTTCTATTTATTTCCGATGCAATTTCTGTGTTTCATCGTCAATAAGACGGTCCGAGGGATACAGTACTATTGAAGGGAAGCTTCGGAATCTATAACTAGCGTCACAGGAATGGTTCAAAACATAGACAGTTGGAACAGTCAGTCTTCTTGTACTTAAGTTGGCATTGTGCCTTTCGTATTTAATTCCGATGCAATTTCTGTGTTTCATCGTCAATAAGAAGGTCAGAGGGATACAGTAAAACTGAAGTGAAGCATCGTAATCTATAACTAGTGCCACAGGAATGGTTCAAATTATAGTCAGTCAGGAGAGTAAGTCTTCTTGTACTTAAGTCGGCATTGTGCCTCTTGTATTTCATTCCGATGCAATTTCTGTGTTTCATCGTCTATAAGAAGGTCCAAGGGAAACAGTAAACCTGGAGTGAAGCATCGGAGTCTATAACTAGTGTCACAGGACTGGTTCAAAAATAGACAGAGAGAAGAAACAGTCTTCTTGTACTTAATTCGGCATTGTGCTTTTGTATTTCATTCCGATGCAATTTCTGTGTTTCATCGTCATTAAGAAGGTCAGAGTGATACAGTAAACCTGAAGTGAAGCATCGGAATCCATAACTAGTGTCACAGGAATGGTTCAAAGCATAGTCAGTAAGAAGAGTCAGTCTTCTTTTAGTTAAGTCGGCATTGGGCCTTTTGTATTGAATTCCGATGCAATTTCTGTGATTCATCGTCAATAACAAGGTCCAAAGGATACAGTAAACCTGGAGTGAAGCATCTGAAACTATAACTAGTGTCAATGGAACGGTTCAAAACATAGACATTAAGAAGAGTCAGTCTTCTTGTACTTAAGTCGGCATTGTGCCTTTTGTATTTAATTCCGATGCAATTTCTTAGTTCCATCGTCAATAAGAAGTCAGAAGGATACAGTAACCTGAATTGATGCATCGGAATCTATAGCTAGTGTCACAGGAATGGTTCAAAACATAGTCAGTAAGAACTGACAGTCTTCTTGTCCTTAAGTCGGCATTGTGCCTTTTGTATTTAATTCCGATGCAATTTCTGTGTTTCATCGTCAATATGAAGGTCCAAGGGATACAGTACACCTGGAGTGAAGCATCGGAATCTATAACTAGTGTCACAGGAATGGTTCAAAACGTATATAGTAAGTAGAGTCAGTCTTCTTGTACTTAGTTTGCATTGTGCCTTTTGTATTTAATTCCGATGCAATTTCTGTGCTTCATCGTCAATAAGAAGGTCCAAGGGATACAGTAAACCTGGAGAGAAGCATCGGAATTTATAATTAGTGTCACAGGTAAGGTTCAAAACATAGTCAGTAAGAAGAGTCAATCTTCTTGTACTTAAGTCGGCATTGTGCATTTTCTACTTAATTCTGATGGAATTTCTGTGTTTCATCGTCAGTAAGAAGGTCCAAGGGATACAGTAAACCTGGAGTGAAGCATCAGAATCTATAACTAGTGTCACAGGAATGCTTCAAATAATAGACCGTAAGAAAATTCAGACAACTTTTACTTGAGTCGGCATTGTGCCTTTTGTATTTAATGCCGATGCAATTTCTGTGTTTCATCGTCAATAAGAAGGTCCAAGGGATACAGTAAACCTGGAGTGAAGCATCGGAATCTATAACTAGTGTCACAGGGACGGTTCATAACATAGACAGTAAGATGAGTCAGTATTCTTGTACTTAAGTCGGCGTTGTGCTTTTTGTATTTATTTCCGATGCAATTTCTGTGTTTCATCGTCACTAAGAAGGTCAAAGGCGTACAGTAATTCTGAAGTTAAGCATCGGAATCTATAACTACTGTTACAATAATGGTTCAAAGCTAGTCAGTAAAAAGAGTCAGTCTTCTTGTAGTTAGGTCGGCATTGTGCCTTTTGTATTGAATTCCGATGCAATTTCTGTGTTTCATCGTCAATAAGAAGGTCCAAGGGATACAGTAAACCTAGAGTGAAGCATCGGAGTCTATAACTAGTGTCACAGGACTGGTTCAAAAATAGACAGTAAGAAGAAACAGTCTTCTTGTACTTAATTCGGCATTGTGGCTTTTGTATTTCATTCCGATGCATTTTCTGTGTTTCATCGTCATTAAGAAGGTCAGAGCGATACAGTAAACCTGAAGTGAAGCATCGGAATCCACAACTAGTGTCAGAGGAATGGTTCAAAACATAGTCAGTATGAAGAGTTAGTCTTCTTGTACTTAAGTCGGCATTGTGCCTTTTGTATTTAATTCCGATGCAATTTCTGTGTTTCATCGTCAATAAGAAGGTCCAAGGGATACAGTAAACCTGGAGTGAAGCATCGGAATCTATAACTAGAGTCACATGGACGGTTCAGAACATAAACAGCACGATGAGTCAGTATTCTAGTACTTAATTCGGAATTGTGCTTTTTGTATTTATTTCCGATGTAATTTCTGTGTTTCATCGTCACTAAGACGGTGAGAGGGATACAGTAATCCTGATCTTAAGCATCGGAATCTATAACTAGTGTCACAGGAATGGTTCAAAGCATAGTCAGTAAGAAGAGACAGTCTTCTTTTAGTTAAGACGGCATTGTGCCTTTTGCATTGAATTACGAGCAAATTTCTGTGTTTCATCGTCAATAAGAAGGTCCAAGGGATACAGTAAACCTGAAATGAAGCATCGGAATCTATAACTAGTGCCACAGGAATGGTTCAAATTATAGTCAGTAAGAAGAGTCAGTATTCTTGTCCTTAAGTCGGCATTGTGCCTCTTGAATTTAATTCCGATGCAATTTCTCTGTTTCATCGTCAATAAGAAGGTCCAAGGGATACAGTAAACCTGGAGTGAAGAATCGGAAACTATAACTAGTGTCACAGTAATATTTCAAAACATACACAGTAAGAAGAGTCAGACGTCTTGTACTTAAGTCGGCATTGTGCCTTTTGTATTTAATTCCGATGCAATTTCTGTGTTTCATCGACAATAAGAAGGTCAGAGGGATACAGTAATCATGAAGTGAAGTATCGGAATCTATACCTAGTTTCACAGCAATGGTACGAAACATAGTCAGTAAGAATAGTCAGCCTTCTTGTACTTAAGTCATCATTGTGCATTTTCTATTTAATTCAGATGCAATTTCTGTGTTTCAACGTCAATACCAAGGTCCAAGGGATACAGTAAACCTGGAGTGAAGCATCGGAATGTATAACTAGTGTCACAGGAATGGTTCAAATAATAGACAGTAAGAAGAGTCAGACATCTTTTACTTGAGTCGGCATTGTGCCTTTTGTATTTAATTCCGATGCAATTTCCGTGTTTCATCGTCAATAAGAAGGTCCAAGGCATACAGTAAACCTGGAGTGAAGCATCGGAGTCTATAACTAGTATCACAGGAATGGTTCAAAACGTTTATAGTAAGAAGAGTCAGTCTTCTTGTACTTAATTTGCATTGTGCCTTTTGTATTTAATTCCGATGCAATTTCTGTGCTTCATCGTCAATAAGAAGCTCCAAGGGATACAGTAAACCTGGAGTGAAGCATCGGAATTAATAACTAGTGTCACAGGTATGGTTCAAAACATAGTCAGTAAGAAGAGTCAATCTTCTTGTACTTAAGTCGGCGTTGTGCCTTTTGTATTAATTTCCGATGCAATTTCTGTGCTTCATCGTCAATATGAAGGTCCAAGGGATACAGTACACCTGGAGTGAAGCATCGGAATCTATAACTAGTATCACAGGAATGGTTCAAAACGTTTATAGTAAGAAGAGTCAGTCTTCTTGTACTTAATTTGCATTGTGCCTTTTGTATTTAATTCCGATGCAATTTCTGTGCTTCATCGTCAATAAGAAGCTCCAAGGGATACAGTAAACCTGGAGTGAAGCATCGGAATTAATAACTAGTGTCACAGGTATGGTTCAAAACATAGTCAGTAAGAAGAGTCAATCTTCTTGTACTTAAGTCGGCGTTGTGCCTTTTGTATTTAATTCCGATGCAATTTCTGTGTTTCATCGTCAATAAGAAGGACCAAGGGATGCAGTAAACCTGGAGTGAAGCATCGGAATCTATAACTAGTGTCACAGGGACGGTTCATAACATAGACAGTAAGATGAGTCAGTATTCTTGTACTTAAGTCGGCATTGTGCTTTTTGTATTTATTTCCGATGCAATTTCTGTGTTTCATCGTCAATAAGAAGGTCAGAGGGATACAGTAAAACTGAAGTGAAGCATCGTAATCTATACTAGTGCCACAGGAATGGTTCAAATTATAGTCAGTCAGGAGAGTAAGTCTTCTTGTACTTAAGTCGGCATTGTGCCTCTTGTATTTAATTCCGATGCAATTTCTGTGTTTCATCGTCAATATGAAGGTCCAAGGGATACAGTACACCTGGAGTGAAGCATCGGAATCTATAACTAGTGTCACAGGAATGGTTCAAAACGTATATAGTAAGTAGAGTCAGTCTTCTTGTACTTAATTTGCATTGTGCCTTTTGTATTTAATTCCGATGCAATTTCTGTGCTTCATCGTCAATAAGAAGGTCCAAGGGATACAGTAAACCTGGAGTGAAGCATCGGAATTTATAATCAGTGTCACAGGTAAGGTTCAAAACATAGTCAGTAAGAAGAGTCAATCTTCTTGTACTTAAGTAGGCATTGTGCTTTTTCTACTTAATTCTGATGGAATTTCTGTGTTTCATCGTCAGTAAGAAGGTCCAATGGATACAGTAAACCTGGAGTGAAGCATCAGAATCTATAACTAGTGTCACAGGAATGCTTCAAATAATAGACCGTAAGAAAAGTCAGACAACTTTTACTTGAGTCGGCATTGTGCCTTTTGTATTTAATTCCGATGCAATTTCTGTGTTTCATCGTCAATAAGAAGGTCCAAGGGATACAGTAAACCTGGAGTGAAGCATCGGAATCTATAACTAGTGTCACAGGGACGGTTCATAACATAGACAGTAAGATGAGTCAGTATTCTTGTACTTAAGTCGGCGTTGTGCTTTTTGTATTTATTTCCGATGCAATTTCTGTGTTTCATCGTCACTAAGAAGGTCAAAGGCGTACAGTATTTCTGAAGTTAAGCATCGGAACCTATAACTACTGTTACAATAATGGTTCAAAGCTAGTCAGTAAGAAGAGTCAGTCTTCTTGTAGTTAGGTCGGCATTGTGCCTTTTGTATTGAATTCCGATGCAATTTCTGTGTTTCATCGTCAATAAGAAGGTCCAAGGGATACAGTAAACCTAGAGTGAAGCATCGGAGTCTATAACTAGTGTCACAGGACTGGTTCAAAAATAGACAGTAAGAAGAAACAGTCTTCTTGTACTTAATTCGGCATTGTGGCTTTTGTATTTCATTCCGTTGCAATTTCTGTGTTTCATCGTCATTAAGAAGGTCAGAGGGATACAGTAAACCTGAAGTGATGCATCGGAAACTATAGCTAGTGTCACAGGAATGGTTCAAAACATAGTCAGTAAGAAGAGTCAGTCTTCTTGTCCTTAAGTCGGCATTGTACCTTTTGTATTTAATTCCGATGCAATTTCTGAGCTTCATCGTCAATAAGAATGTCCAAGGGAAACAGTAAACCTGAAGTGAAGCATCGGAATCCACAACTAGTGTCAGAGGAATGGTTCAAAACATAGTCAGTATTAAGAGTTAGTCTTCTTGTACTTAAGTCGGCATTGTGCCTTTTGTATTTAATTCCGATGCAATTTCTGTGTTTCATCGTCAATAAGAAGGTCCAAGGGATACAGTAAACCTGGAGTGAAGCATCGGAATCTATAACTAGAGTCACAGGGACGGTTCAGAACATAAACAGTAAGATGAGTCAGTATTCTAGTACTTAATTCGGAATTGTGCTTTTTGTATTTATTTCCGATGCAATTTCTGTGTTTCATCGTCACTAAGACGGTGAGAGGGATACAGTAATCCTGATCTTAAGCTTCGGAATCTATAACTAGTGTCACAGGAATAGTTCAAAGCATAGTCAGTAAGAGGAGACAGTCTTCTTTTAGTTAAGACGGCATTGTGCCTTTTGTATTGAATTCCGATGCAATTTCTGTGTTTCATCGTCAATAAGAAGGTCCAAGGGATACAGTAAACCCGACGTGAAGCATCGGAATCTATAACTAGTGTCACAGGAATGGTTCAAAACATAGTCAGTAAGAAGAGTCAGTGTTCTTGTACTTAAGTCGGCATTGTGCCTTTTGTATTCAATTCCGATGCTATTTCTGTGTTTCATTGTCAATAAGAAGGTCCAACGGATACAGTAAACCTCAAGTGAAGCATCGGAATCTCTAACTAGTGTCACAGGATTGGTTCAAAACAAAGTCAGTAAGAAGAGTCAGTCTTCTTGTCCTTAAGTGCCCATTATGCCTTTTGTATTTAATTCCGATGCAATTTCTGTGTTTCATCGTCGATAAGAGGGTCCAAGGGATACAGTAAACCTGGAGTGTAGCATCGGAATCTATAACTAGTGTCACAGGAATGGTTCAAAACATAGACAGTAAGAAGAGTCAGTCTTCGTGTACTTAAGTCGGCATTTTGCCTTTTGTATTTAATACCGATGCAATTTCTGTGTTTCATCGTCAATAAGAACGTCCAAGGGATACAGTAAAACTGAGGTGAGGCATCGGAATCTATAACTAGTGTCACAGGAATGGTTCAAAACATAGTCAGTAAGAGAGTCAGTCTTCTTGTACTGAAGTCGGCATTGTACCATTTCTATTTAATTCCGATGCAATTTCTGTGTTTCATCGTCAATAACAAGGTCCAAAGGATACAGTAAACCTGGAGTGAAGCATCGGAATCTATAACTAGTGTCAATGGAATGGTTCAAAGCATAGACAGTAAGAAGAGTCAGTCTTCTTGTACTTAAGTCGGCATTGTGCCTTTGGTATTTAATTCCGATGCAATTTCTGTGTTTCATCGTCAACAAGAAGGTCCAAGGGATACAGTAAACCTGGAGTGAAGCATCGGAATCTCTAACTAGTGTCACAGGGACGGTTCATATCATAGACGGTAAGATGAGTCAGTATTCTTGTACTTAAGTCGGCATTGTGCTTTTTGTATTTATTTCCGATGCAATTTCTGTGTTTCATCGTCACTAAGAAGGTCAGAGAGGTACAGTAATCCTGAAGTTACGCATCGGAATCTATAACTAGTGTTACAATAATGGTTCAAAACATAGTCAGTAAGATGAGTCAGTCTTCTTGTTGTTAAGTCGGCATTGTGCCTTTTGTATTGAATTCCGATGCAATTTTGTGTTTCATCGTCAATAAGAAGGTCCAAGGGATACAGTAAACCTGAAGTGATGCATCGGAAACTATAGCTAGTGTCACAGGAATGGTTCAAAACATAGTCAGTAAGAAGAGTCAGTCTTCTTGTCCTTAAGTCGGCATTGTACCTTTTGTATTTAATTCCGATGCAATTTCTGAGCTTCATCGTCAATAAGAAGGTCAGAGGGATAGATTAAACCTGAAGTGAAGCATCGGAATCCATAACTAGCGTCAATGGAATGGTTCAAAACATAGACAGTAAGAAGAGTCAGTCTTCTTGTACTTAAGTCAGCATTGTGCCTTTTGTATTTAATTCCGATGCAATTTGTGTGTCTCATCGTCAATAAGAAGGTCAGAGGGATACAGTAAACCTGAAGTGATGCATCGGAAACTATAGCTAGTGTCACAGGAATGGTTCAAAACATAGTCAGTAAGAAGAGTCAGTCTTCTTGTCCTTAAGTCGGCATTGTACCTTTTGTATTTAATTCCGATGCAATTTCTGAGCTTCATCGTCAATAAGAATGTCCAAGGGAAAACAGTAAACCTGGAGTGGAGCATCGGAATTTATAACTAGTGTCACAGGAATGGTTTAAAGCATAGTCTCTAAGAAGAGTCAATCTTCTTGTACTTAAGAAGGCATTGTGCCTTTTGTATTTAATTCCGTTGCAATTTCTGTGTTTCATCGGTAACAAGAAGGTCCAAGGGATACAGTAAACCTGGAGTGAAGCATCGGAATCTGTAACTAGTGTCACAGGGACGGTTCATAACATAGACAGTAAGATGAGTCAGTATTTTTGTACTTAATTCGGAATTGTGCTTTTTGTATTTATTTCCGATGCAATTTCTGTGTTTCATCGTCACTAAGAAGGTCAGAGAGGTACAGTAATCCTGAAGTTACGCATCGGAATCTATAACTAGTGTTACAATAATGGTTCAAAGCACAGTCAGTAAGATGAGTCAGTCTTCTTGTTGTTAAGTCGGTATTGTGCCTTTTGTATTGAATTCCGATGCAATTTCTGTGTTTCATCGTCAATAAGAAGGTCCAAGGGATACAGTAAACCAGGAGTGTAGCATCGGAATCTATAACTAGTGTCACAGGAATGGTTCAATACATAGTCAGTAAGAAGAGTCAGTATTATTGTACTTAAGTCGGCATAGTACTTTTTCTATTTAATTCCGATGCAAATTATGTGTTTCATCATCAATAACAAGGTCCAAAGGATACAGGAAACCTGGAGTGAAGCATCTGAATCTATAACTAGTGTCAATGGAATGGTTCAAAACAGAGACAGTAAGAAGAGTCAGTCTTCTTGTACTTAAGTCAGCATTGTGCCTTTTGTATTTAATTCCGATGCAGTTTGTGTGTCTCATCGTCAATAAGAAGGTCAGAGGGATACAGTAAACCTGAAGTGATGCATCGGAAACTATAGCTAGTGTCACAGGAATGGTTCAAAACATAGTCAGTAAGAAGAGTCAGTCTTCTTGTCCTTAAGTCGGCATTGTACCTTTTGTATTTAATTCCGATGCAATTTCTGAGCTTCATCGTCAATAAGAATGTCCAAGGGAAACAGTAAACCTGGAGTGGAGCATCGGAATTTATAACTAGTGTCACAGGAATGGTTTAAAACATAGTCTCTAAGAAGAGTCAATCTTCTTGTACTTAAGAAGGCATTGGGCCTTTTGTATTTAATTCCGTTGCAATTTCTGTGTTTCATCGGTAACAAGAAGGTCCAAGGGATACAGTAAACCTGGAGTGAAGCATCGGAATCTGTAACTAGTGTCACAGGGACGGTTCATAACATAGACAGTAAGATGAGTCAGTATTTTTGTACTTAATTCGGAATTGTGCTTTTTGTATTTATTTCCGATGCAATTTCTGTGTTTCATCGTCACTAAGAAGGTCAGAGAGGTACAGTAATCCTGAAGTTACGCATCGGAATCTATAACTAGTGTTACAATAATGGTTCAAAGCATAGTCAGTAAGATGAGTCAGTCTTCTTGTTGTTAAGTCGGCATTGTGCCTTTTGTATTGAATTCCGATGCAATTTCTGTGTTTCATCGTCAATAAGAAGGTCCAAGTGATACAGTAAACCAGGAGTGTAGCATCGGAATCTATAACTAGTGTCACAGGAATGGTTCAAAACATAGTCAGTAAGAAGAGTCAGTATTATTGTACTTAAGTCGGCATTGTGCCTTTTGTATTTAATTCCGATGCAATTTGTGTTTCTCATCGTCAATAAGAAGGTCAGAGGGATACAGTAAACCTGAAGTGATGCATCGGAAACTATAGCTAGTGTCACAGGAATGGTTCAAAACATAGTCAGGAAGAATAGTCAGTCTTACTTATGTCATCATTGTGCATTTTATATTTAATTCTGATGCAATTTCTGTGTTTCATCGTCAATAAGAAGGTCAGAGGGATAGATTAAACCTGAAGTGAAGCATCGGAATCCATAACTAGTGTCACAGGAATGGTTCAAAAAATAGTCAGTAAGAAGAGTGAGTCTTCTTGTACTTAAGTCGGCATTGTGCCTTTGGTATTTAATTCCGATGCAATTTCTGTGTTTCATCGTCAACAAGAAGGTCCAAGGGATACAGTAAACCTGGAGTGAAGCATCGGAATCTATAACTAGTGTCACAGGGACGGTTCATAACATAGACAGTAAGATGAGTCAGTATTTTTGTACTTAAGTCGGCATTGTGCTTTTTGTATTTATTTCCGATGTAATTTCTGTGTTTCATCGTCACTAAGAAGGTCAGAGAGGTACAGTAATCCTGAAGTTACGCATCGGAATCTATAACTAGTGTTACGATAATGGTTCAAAGCATAGTCAGTAAGAAGAGTCAGTCTTCTTGTAGTTAAGTCGGCATTGTGCCTTTTGTATTGAATTACGATGCAATTTATATGTTTCATCGTCAATAAGAAGGTCCAAGGGATACAGTAAACCTGAAGTGAAATATCGGAATCTATAACTAGTGTCACAGGAATGGTTCAAAACATAGACAGTAGGAAGAGTCAGTCTTCTAGTACTTATGTCGGCATTGTGCCTTTTCTATTTATTTCCGATGCAATTTCTGTGTTTCATCGTGAATAAGACGGTCAGAGGGATACAGTACACCTGAAGTGAAGCATCGGAATCTATAACTAGTGTCACAGGAATGGTTCAAACATAGACAGTTTGAACAGTCAGTCTTCTTGTACTTAAGTCGGCATTGTGCCTTTTGTATTTCATTCCGATGCAATTTCTGTGTTTCATCGTCAATAAGAAGGTCAGAGGGATACAGTAAAACTGAAGTGAAGCATCGGAATCTATAACTAGTGCCACAGGAATGGTTCAAATTATAGTCAGTAAGAAGAGTCAGTCTTCTTGTCCTTATGTCGGCATTGTGCCTCTTGATTTTAATTCCGATGCAATTTCTCTGTTTCATCGTCAATAAGAAGGTCCAAGGGATACAGTATACCTGGAGTGAAGCATCGGAATCTATAACTAGTGTCACAGTAATATTTCAAAACATAGACAGTAAGAAGAGTCAGACGTCTTGTACTTAAGTCGGCATTGTGCCTTTTGTATTTAATTCCGATGCAATTTCTGTGTTTCATCGTCAATAAGATGGTCCAAGGGATACGGTCAACCTGAAGTGAAGCATCGGAATCTATAAATAGAGTCACTGGAATGGTTCAAAATGTAGATAGTAACAGGAGTCAGTCTTCTTGTACTTAAGTCGGCATTGTGCCTTTTGTATTAAGATCCAATGCAATTTCTGCGTTTCATCGTCAACAAGAAGGTCAGAGGGATACAGTAAACCTGAAGTGAAGCATCGGAATTTAAAACTAGTGTCACAGGAATAGTTGAAAGCATAGACAGAAGGAAGAGTCAGTCCTCTTGTACTTAAGTCGGCATTGTGCCTTTTCTATTTAATTCCAATGCAATTTCTGTGTTTCATCGTCAATAAGAATGTCCAAGGTATACAGTAAACCTGAAGTGAAGCATCGGAATCTGTAACTAGTGTCATAGGAATGGTTCAAAACATAGTCCGTAAGAAGAGTCAGTCTTCTTATACTTAAGTGGGCATTGTGAATTTTCTATTTAATTCCGATGCAAATTCTGTGTTTCATCGTCAATAAGAAGGTCCAAGGGATACGGTAAACCTGGAGTGAAGCATCGGAATCTATAACTAGTGTGACAGGAATGGTTCAAATCATAGACAGTAAGAAGAGTCAGTCTTCTTGTACTTAAGTCGACTTTGTGCCTTTTGTATTTAAATCCGATGCAATTTCTGTGTTTCATTGTCAATAAGAAGGTAGAACGGATACAGTAAACCTCAAGTGAAGCATCGGAATCTATAACTAGTGTCACAGGAATGGTTCAAAACAAAGTCAGTAAGAAGAGTCAGTCTTCTTGTCCTTAAATCGGCATTGTGCCTTTTCTATTTAATTCCGATGCAATTTCTGTGTTTCATCGTCAATAAGAAGGTCCAAGGGATACAGTAAACCTGGAGTGAAGCATCGGAGTCAATAACTAGTGTCACAGGAATGGTTCAAATCATAGACAGTAAGAAGAGTCAGTCTTCTTGTACTTAAGTCGACATTGTGCCTCTTCTATTTAATTCGGATGCAATTTCTGTGTTTCATCGTCAATAAGAAGGACGGAGGGATAGAATAAACATGAAGTGAAACATCGGAATCTATAACTAGTGTCACAGGAATGGTTCAAAACAAAGTCAGTAAGAAGAGTCAGTCTTCTTGTCCTTAAGTCGGCATTGTGCATATTGTATTAAATTCCGATGCAATTTCTGCGTTTCATCGTCAATAAAAAGGTCCAAGTAATACAGTAAACCTGGAGTGTAGCGTCGGAATCTATAACTATTGTGACAGGAATGGTTCAAAACATAGACAATAAGAACAGCCAGTCTTCGTGTACTTAAGTTGGCATTTTGGCTTTTGTATTTAATTCTGATGCAATTTCTGTGTTTCATCGTAAATAAGAAGGTCCAAGGGATACAGTAATCCTGAGGTGAAGAATCGAAATCTGTAACTAGTGTCACAGGAATGGTTCAAAGCATAGTCAGTAAGAAGAGTCAGTCTTCTTGTACTTAAGTCGGCATTGTACCTTTTCTATTTAATTCCGATGCAAATTCTGTGTTTCATCGTCAATAACAAGGTACAAAGGATACAGTAAACCTGTAGTGAAGCATCTGAATCTATAACTAGTGTCAATGGAATGGTTCAAAACATAGACAGTAAGAAGAGTCAGTCTTCTTGTACTTAAGTCGGCTTTGTGCCTTTTGTATTTAATTCCGATGCTATTTCTGTGTTTCATCGTCAATAAGAAGGTCAGAGGGATACAGTAAACCAGAAGTGATGCATCGGAATCTATAGCTAGTGTCACAGGAATGGTTCAAAACATAGTCAGTAAGAAGAGTCAGTCTTCTTGTCCTTAAGTCGGCATTGTGCCTTTTGTATTTAATTCCGATGCAATTTCTGTGTTTCATTGTCAATATGAAGGTCCAAGGGATACAGTACACCTGGAGTGAAGCATCGGAATCTATAATTAGTGTCACGGGAATGGTTCAAAACATAGATAGTAAAAAGAGTCAGTCTTCTTGTACTTAATTCTGCATTGTGCCTTTTGTATATAATTCCGATGCAATTTCTGTGTTTCATCGTCAATAAGAATGTCCAAGGGATACAGTAAACCTGGAGTGAAGCATCGGAATTTATAACTAGTGTCAAAGGAATGGATCAAACATAGATAGTAAGAAGAGTCAGCCTTCTTGTACTTAATTCTGCATTGTGCCTTTTGTATTTAACTCCGATGCAATTTCTGTGCTTCATCGTCAATAAGAATGTCCAAGGGATACAGTAAACCTGGAGTGAAGCATCGGAATTTGTAACTAGTGTCAAAGGAATGGTTCAAAACATAGTCAGTAAGAAGAGTCAACCTCTTTGTACTTATGTCGGCATTGTGCCTTTTGTATTTAATTCCGTTGCAATTTCTGTGTTTCATCGTCAATAACAAGGGCCAAGGGATGCAGTAAACCCGGAGTGAAGCATCGGAATCTATAACTAGTGTCACAGGGATGGTTCAAATCATAGACAGTAAGAGGAGTCAGTCTTCTTGTACTTAATTCTGCATTGTGCCTTTTGTATTTAACTCCGATGCAATTTCTGTGCTTCATCGTCAATAAGAATGTCCAAGGGATACAGTAAACCTGGAGTGAAGCATCGGAATTTATAACTAGTGTCAAAGGAATGGATCAAACATAGATAGTAAGAAGAGTCAGCCTTCTTGTACTTAATTCTGCATTGTGCCTTTTGTATTTAACTCCGATGCAATTTCTGTGCTTCATCGTCAATAAGAATGTCCAAGGGATACAGTAAACCTGGAGTGAAGCATCGGAATTTGTAACTAGTGTCAAAGGAATGGTTCAAAACATAGTCAGTAAGAAGAGTCAACCTCTTTGTACTTATGTCGGCATTGTGCCTTTTGTATTTAATTCCGATGCAATTTCTGTGTTTCATCGTCAATAAGAAGGTCAGAGGGATACAGAAATCTGAAGTGAAGCATCGGAATCTATAACTAGTGTCACAGGAATGGTTCAAAGCATAGTCAGGAAGAAGAGTCAGTCTTCTTGTAGTTAAGTCGGCATTGTGCCTTTTGTATTGAATTACGATGCAATTTCTGTGTTTCATCGTCAATAAGAAGATCCAAGGGATACAGTAAACCTGTAGTGAAGCATCGGAATCTATAACTAGTGTCACAGGAATGGTTCAAAACATAGACAGTAATAAGAGCCAGTCCTCTAGTTCTTAAGTCGGCATTGTGCCTTTTTTATTTATTTCCGATGCAATTTCTGTGTTTCATCGACAATAAGGCGGTCAGAGGGATACAGTACACCAGAAGTGAAGCATCGGAATCTATAACTAGTGTCACAGGAATGGTTCAAAACATAGACAGTTGGAATAGTCAGTCTTCTTGTACTTAAGTTGGCAGTGTGCCTTTCGTATTTAATTCCGATGCAATTTCTGTGTTTCACCGGCAACAAGAAGGACGGAGGGATACAGCAAAAATGAAGTGAAGCATCGGAATTTGTAACTAGTGTCACAGGAATGGTTCAAATCATAGTCAGTAAGAAGAGTCAGTCTTCTTGTACTTAAGGCGGCATTGTGCCATTTGTATTTAATTCCAACGATATTTCTGTGTTTTATCGTCAAGAAGAAGGTCAGAGGGATACAATGAACCTGGAGTGTAGCATCGGAATCTATAACTAGTGTCACAGGAATGGTTGAAAACATAGACAGTATGAAGAGTCAGTCATCTTGTACTTAATTCTGCATTGTGCCTTTTGTATTTAATTCCGATGCAATTTCTGTGTTTCATCGTCAATCAGAAGGTCCGAGGCATACAGTAAACCTGATGTGAAGCATCGGAATTTGTAACTAGTGTCACAGGAATGGTTCAAATCATAGTCAGTAAGAAGAGTCAGTCTTCTTGTACTTAATTCGGCATTGTGCCTTTTGTATTTAATTCCGATGCCATTTCTATGTTTCATCGTCAATAAGAAGGTCAGAAGGATACAGTAAACCTGAAGTGAAACATCTGAATCCATAACTAGTGCCACAGAAATGGTTCAAATCAGAGACTGTAAGAAGAGTCAGACTTCTTTTCCTTAAGTCGGCATTGTGCCTTTAGTATTTAAATCCGATGCAATTTCTGTGTTTCATCATTAATAAGATGGTCCAAGGGATACAGTAAACCTGAAGTGAAGCATCGGAATCTATAACTAGTGTCACTGGAATGGTTCAAAATATAGACAGTAAAAAGGGTCAGTCTTCTTGTACTTAAGTCGGCATTGTGCCTATTGTATATAATTCCGATGCAATTTCTGTGATTCATGTCAAGAAGAAGGACCAAGGGATACAGTAAACCTGAAGTGAAGCATCGGACTCTATAACTAGCGTCACAGGAATGGTTCAAAACATAGACAGTAGAAGAGTCAGTCTTCTTGTACTTAAGTCGGCATTGTGCCTTTGGTATTTAATTCCGATGCAATTTCTGTGTTTCATCATCAATAAGAATTTCCAAGGGAAACAGTAAACCTGAAGTGAAGCATCGGAATCTATTACTAGTGTCACAGGAGTGGTTCAAAACATAGACAGTAATAAGAGTCAGTCTTCTAGTTCTTAAGTCGGCATTGTGCCATTTCTATTTATTTCCGATGCAATTTCTGTGTTTCATCGTCAATAAGAAGGTCCAAGGGATACAGTAAACCTGGAGTGTAGCATCGGAATCTGTAACTAGTGGACAGGAATGGTTCGAAACATAGACAGTAAGAAGAGCCAGTCTTCGACTACTTAAGTTGGCATTTTGGCTTTTGTATTTAATTCTGATGCAATTTCTGTGTTTCATCGTCAAAAAGAAGGTCCAAGGGATACAGTAAACCTGAGGTGAAGAATCGGAATCTGTAACTAGTGTCACAGGAATGGTTCAAAACATAGTCAGTAAGAAGAGTCAGTTTTCTTGTCCTTAAGTCGGCATTGTGCCTTTTGTATTTAATTACGATGCAATTTCTGTGCTTCATCGTCAATAAGAATGTCCAAGGGATACAGTAAACCTGGAGTGAAGCATCGGAATTTATAACTAGTGTCACAGGAATGGTTCAAAACATAGTCAGTAAGAAGAGTCAACCTCTTTGTACTTATGTCGGCATTGTGCCTTTTGTATTTAATTCCGTTGCAATTTCTGTGTTTCATCGTCAATAACAAGGGCCAAGGGATGCAGTAAACCCGGAGTGAAGCATCGGAATCTATAACTAGTGTCACAGGGATGGTTCAAATCATAGACAGTAAGAAGAGTCAGTATTCTTGTACTTAAGTCGGCATTGTGCCTTTTGTATTTAATTCCGATGCAATTTCTGTTTTTCATCGTCAATAAGAAGGTCAGAGGGATACAGTAATCCTGAAATGAAGCATCGGAATCTATAACTAGTGTCACAGGAATGGTTCAAAGCATAGTCAGCAAGAAGAGTCAGTCTTCTTGTAGTTAAGTCGGCATTGTGCATTTTGTATTGAAATACGATGCAATTTCTGTGTTTCATCGTCAATAAGGAGATCCAAGGGATACAGTAAACCTGTAGTGAAGCATCGGAATCTATAACTAGTGTCACAGGAGTGGTTCAAAACATAGACAGTAATAAGAGTCAGTCTTCTAGTTCTTAAGTCGGCATTGTGCCATTTCTATTTATTTCCGATGCAATTTCTGTGTTTCATCGTTTATAAGACGGTCAGAGGGATACAGTACACCAGAAGTGAAGCATCGGAATCTATAACTAGTGTCACAGGAATGGTTCAAAACATAGACAGTTGGAACAGTCAGTCTTCTTGTACTTAAGTTGGCATTGTGCCTTTCGTATTTAATTCCGATGCAATTTCTGTGTTTCACCGGCAACAAGAAGGTCGGAGGGATACAGTAAAAATAAAGTGAAGCATCGGAATTAATAACTAGTGTCACAGGAATGGTTCAAACATGGACAGTAAGAAGAGTCAGTCTTCTTGTACTTAAGTCGGCATTGTGCCTTTTGTATTTAATTCCGTTGCAATTTCTGTGTTTCATCGTCAATAACAAGGGCCAAGGGATGCAGTAAACCCGGAGTGAAGCATCGGAATCTATAACTAGTGTCACAGGGATGGTTCAAATCATAGACAGTAAGAAGAGTCAGTATTCTTGTACTTAAGTCGGCATTGTGCCTTTTGTATTTAATTCCGATGCAATTTCTGTGTTTCATCGTCAATAAGAAGGTCAGAGGGATACAGTAATCCTGAAGTGAAGCATCGGAATCTATAACTAGTGTCACAGGAATGGTTCAAAGCATAGTCAGGAAGAAGAGTCAGTCTTCTTGTAGTTAAGTCGGCATTGTGCCTTTTGTATTGAAATACGATGCAATTTCTGTGTTTCATCGTCAATAAGGAGATCCAAGGGATACAGTAAATCTGTAGTGAAGCATCGGAATCTATTACTAGTGTCACAGGAGTGGTTCAAAACATATACAGTAATAAGAGTCAGTCTTCTAGTCCTTAAGTCGGCATTGTGCCATTTCTATTTATTTCCGATGCAATTTCTGTGTTTCATCGTCAATAAGAAGGTCCAAGGGATACAGTAAACCTGAGGTGAAGAATCGGAATCTGTAACTAGTGTCACAGGAATGGTTCAAAACATAGTCAGTAAGAAGAGTCAGTATTCTTGTACTTAAGTCGGCATTGTGCCTTTTGTATTTAATTCCGATGCAATTTCTGTGTTTCATCGTCAATAAGAAGGTCAGAGGGATACAGTAATCCTGAAGTGAAGCATCGGAATCCATAACTAGTGTCACAGGAATGGTTCAAAACATAGTCAGTAAGAACAGTCAGTCTTCTTGTCCTTAAGTCAGCATTGTGCATTTTGTATTTAATTCCGATGCAATTTCTGTGATTCATCGTCGATAAGAAAGTCAGAGGTATACAGTAAACCTTAAGTGAAGCATCGGAATCTATAACTAGTGTCACAGGAATGGTTCAAAACATAGTCAGTAACAAAAGTCAGTCTTCTTGTACTTAAGTCAGCATTGTGCCTTTTCTATTTAATTCCGATGCAATTTCTGTGTTTCATCGTCAATAAGAATTTCCAAGAGATACAGTAAACCTGGAGAGAAGCATCGGAATCTATAACTAGTGTCACAGGAATGGTTCAAATCATTGACAGTAAGAAGAGTCAGCCTTCTTGTACTTAAGTCGACATTGTGCCAATTCAATTTAATTCCGATGCAATTTCTGTGTTTTTTCGTCAATAAGAAGGTCAGAGGGATACAATGAACCTGGAGTGTAGCATCGGAATCTATAACTAGTGTCACGGGAATGGTTGAAAGCATAGATAGTAAGAAGAGTCAGCCTTCTTGTACTTAATTCTGCATTGTGCCTTTTGTATTTAATTCCGATGCAATTTCGGTGCTTCATCGTCAATAAGAATGTCCAAGGGATACAGTAAACCTAGAGTGAAGCATCGGAATTTATAACTAGTGTCACAGGATTGGTTCAAAGCTTAGTCAGTAAGAAGAGTCTACCTCTTTGTACTTATGTCGGCATTGTGCCTTTTGTATTTAATTCCGTTGCAATTTCTGTGTTTCATCGTCAATAAGAGGGTCAGAGGGATACAATAAACCTGAAGTGAAGCATCGGAATCCATAACTAGTGTCACAGGAATGGTTCAAATCATAGTCAGTAAGAACAGTCAGTCTTCTTGTCCTTAAGTCAGCATTGTGCATTTTGTATTTAATTCCGATGCGATTTCTGTGATTCATCGTCAATAAGAAGGTCCAAGGTATACAGTAAGCCTTAAGTGTAGCATCGGTATCAATAACTAGTGTAACAGGAATGGTTCAAATCTTAGACAGTAAGAAGAGACAGTCCTCGTGTACTTAAGTCGGCATTGTGCCTTTTGTATTTAATTCCGAAGCAATTTCTGTGTTTCATCGTCAATAAGAAGGTCCGAGGCATACAGTAAACCTGAAGTGAAGCATCGGAATTTGTAACTAGTGTCACAGGAATGGTTCAAATCATAGTCAGTAAGAAGAGTCAGTCTTCTTGTACTTAAGGCGGCGTTGTGCCTTTTGTATTTAATTCCAATGATATTTCTGTGTTTTATCGTCAATAAGAAGGACCAAGGCATACAGTAAACCTGGAGTGAAGCATCGGAATCTATAACTAGTGTCACAGGGATGGCTCAAAACATAGGCAGAAAGAAGAGTCAGCCTTCTTGTACATAAGTTTGCATTGTGCCTTTTATATTTAATTCCGATGCAATTTCTGTGTTTCAACGTCAATAAGAAGGTCAGAGGGATACAGTAATCCTGAAATGAAGCATTGGAATCTATAACTAGTGTCACAGGAATGGTTCAAAACATAGTCAGTAAGAATAGTCAGTCCTCTTGTCCTTAAGTCGGCACTGTGCCTTTTGTATTTAATTCCGAAGCAATTTCTGTGTTTCATCGTCAATATGAAGGTCCAAGGGATACAGTACACCTGGAGTGGAACATCGGAATCCATAACTAGTGTCACGGGAATGGTTCAAAACATAGATAGTAAGGAGAGTCAGCCTTCTTGTACTTAATTCTGCATTGTGCCTTTTGTATTTAATTCCGATGCAATTTCTGTGCTTCATCGTCAATAAGAATGTCCAAGGGATACAGTAAACCTGGAGTGAAGCATCGGAATTTATAACTAGTGTCACAGGAATGGTTCAAAACATAGTCAGTAAGAAGAGTCAACCTCTTTGTACTTATGTCGGCATTGTGCCTTTTGTATTTAATTCTGTTGCAATTTCTGTGTTTCATCGTCAATTACAAGGGCCAAGGGATGCAGTAAACCCGGAGTGAAGCATCGGAATCTATAACTAGTGTCACAGGGATGGTTCAAATCATAGACAGTAAGAAGAATAAGTATTCTTGTACTTAAGTCGGTATTGTGCCTTTTGTATTTAATTCCGATGCAATTTCTGTGTTTCATCGTCAATAAGAAGGTCAGAGGGATACAGTAATCCTGAAGTGAAGCATCGGAATCTATAACTAGTGTCACAGGAATGGTTCAAAACATAGTCAGTAAGAAGAGTCAGTCTTCTTGTCCTTAAGTCGGCATTGTGCTTTTTGTATTTGGATCCGATGCAATTTCTGTGTTTCATCGGCAATAAGGTCAGAGGGATACAGTAAACCTGAAGTGAAACATCGGAATCTATAACTAGTGTCACAGGAATGGTTCAAAACATAGACAGCAGGAAAAGTCAGTCTTCTTGTACTTAAGTCGGCATTGTGCCTTTTGTATTTAATTCCGATGCAATTTCTGTGTTTCATCGACAATAAGAAGGTCAGAGGGATACAGTAAACCTGAAGTGAAGCATCGGAATCAAAAACTAGTGTCACAGGAATGGTTCAAAACATAGACAGAAGGATGAGTCAGTCTTCTTGTACTTAGGTCCGCATTGTGCCTTTTCTATTTAATTCCAATGCAATTTCTGTGTTTCATCGTCAATATGAAGGTCCAAGGTATACAGTAAACCTGAAGTGGAGCATCGAAATATATAACTAGTGTTACAGGAATGGTTCAAAACATAGTCAGTAAGAAGAGTCAGTCTTCTTATACTTAAGTGGGCATTGTGAATTTTCTATTTAATTCCGATGCAAATTCTGTGTTTCGTCGTCAATAAGAAGGTCCAAGGGATACAGTAAACCTGGAGTGAAGCATGGGAATCTATAACTAGTGTCACAGGAATGGCTCAAAACATAGACAGTAAGAAGAGTCAGTCTTCTTGTACTTAAGTCGAGATTGTGCCTTTTCTATTTAATTCCGATGCAATTTCTGTGTTTCATCGTCAATAAGAAGGTCAGAGGGATACAGTAATCCAGAAGTGAAGCATCGGAATCTATAACTAGTGTCACAGGAATGGTCCAAAGCATAGCCTTTAAGAAGAGTCAGTCTTCTTGTAGTTAAGTCGGCATTGTGCCTTTTGTATTGAATTACGATGCAATTTTTGTGTTTCATCGTCAATAAGTAGATCCAAGGGATACAGTAAACCTGTAGTGAAGCATCGGAATCTATAACTAGTGTCGCAGATTGGTTCAAAACATAGACAGTAATAAGAGTCAGTTTTCTAGTTCTTAAGTCGGCAATGTGCCATTTCTATTTATTTCCGATGCAATTTCTGTGTTTCATCGTCAATGAGACGGTCAGAGGGATACAGTACATAAGAAGTGAAGCATCGGAATCTATAACTAGTGTCACAGGAATGGTTCAAACATAGACAGGTGGAACAGTCAGTCTTCTTGTACTTAAGTTGGCATTGTGCCTTTCGTATTTAATTCCGATGCAATTTCTGTGTTTCACCGGCAACAAGAAGATCGGAGCGATACAGTAAAAATGGAGTGAAGCATCGGAATCTAAAACTAGTGTCACAGGAATGGTTCAAACATGGACAGTAAGAAGAGTCAGTCTTCTTGTACTTAATTCGGCATTGTGCCTTTTGTATTTAATTTCGATGCAATTTCTGTGTTTCATCGTCAATAAGAGGGTCAGAGGGATACAATAAACCTGAAGTGAAGCATCGGAATCCATAACTAGTGTCACAGGAATGGTTCAAAACATAGTCAGTAAGAACAGTCAGTCTTCTTGTTTTTAAGTCAGCATTGTGCATTTTGTATTTAATTCCGATGCAATTTCTGTGATTAATCGTCAATAAGAAGGTCCATGGGAAACAGTAAACCTGAAGTGAAGCATCGGAATCTATAACTAGTGTCACAGGAATGGTTCAAAACATAGTCAGTAAGAAGAGTCAGTCTTCTTGTCCTTAAGTCGGCATTGTGCTTTTTGTATTTAGATCCGATGCAATTTCTGTGTTTCATCGGCAATAAGGTCAGAGGGATACAGTAAACCTGAAGTGAAACATCGGAATCTATAACTAGTGTCACAGGAATGGTTCAAAACATAGACAGCAGGAAAAGTCAGTCTTCTTGTACTTAAGTCGGCATTGTGCCTTTTGTATTTAATTCCAATGCAATTTCTGTGTTTCATCGTCAATAAGAAGGTCCAAGGTATACAGTAAACCTGAAGTGGAGCATCGAAATATATAACTAGTGTTACAGGAATGGTTCAAAACATAGTCAGTAAGAAGAGTCAGTCTTCTTATACTTAAGTGGGCATTGTGAATTTTCTATTTAATTCCGATGCAAATTCTGTGTTTCGTCGTCAATAAGAAGGTCCAAGGGATACAGTAAACCTGGAGAGAAGCATCGGAATCTATAACTAGTGTCACAGGAATGGTTCAAAACATAGACAGTAAGAAGAGTCAGTCTTCTTGTACTTAAGTCGAGATTGTGCCTTTTCTATTTAATTCCGATGCAATTTCTGTGTTTCATCGTCAATAAGAGGGTCAGAGGGATACAATAAACCTGAAGTGTAGCATCGGAATCTATAACTAGTGTCACAGGAATGGTTCAAAACATAGTCAGTAAGAAAAGTGAGTCTTCTTGTCCTTAAGTCGGCATTGTGCATTTTGTATTTAATTTCGATGCAATTTCTGTGTTTCATCGTCAATAAGAAGGTAGAAGGTATACAGTAAACCTTAAGTGAAGCATCGGAATCTATAACTAGTGTCACAGGAATGGTTCAAAACATAGTTAGTAACAAGAGTCAGTCTTCTTGTACATAAGTCGGCATTGTGCCTTTTCTATTTAATTCCGATGCAATTTCTGTGTTTCATCGTCAATAAGAATTTCCAAGAGATACAGTAAACCTGGAGTGAAGCATCGGAATCTATAACTAGTGTCACAGGAATGGTTCAAAACATAGACAGTAAGATGAGTCAGTCTTCTTGTACTTAAGTCGACATTGTGCCTATTCAATTTAATTCCGATGCAATTTCTGTGTTTCATCGTCAATAAGACGGTCAGAGGGATACAGTAATCCTGAAGTGAAGCATCGGAATCTATAACTAGTGTCACAGGAATGGTTCAAAACATAGTCAGTAAGAATAGTCAGTCTTCTTGTACTTAAGTCATCATTGTGCATTTTATATTTAATTCCGATGCAATTTCTGTGATTCATCGTCAAGAAGAAGGACCAAGGGATACAGTAAACCTGAAGTGAAGCATCGGACTCTATAACTAGTGTCACAGGAATGGTTCAAAACATAGACAGTAGAAGAGTCAGTCTTCTTGTCTTTAAGTCGGCATTGTGCCTTTTGTATTTAGTTCCGATGCAATTTCTGTGTTTCATCGGCAATAAGGTCAGAGGGATACAGTAAACCTGAAGTGAACCATCGGAATCCGAAACTAGTGTCACAGGAATGGTTCAAATCATAGACAGTAGGAAGAGTCAGTCTTCTTGTACTTAAGTCGGCATTGTGCCTTTTGTATTTAATTCCGATGCAATTTCTGTGTTTCATCGTCAATACGAAGGTGCAAGGGATACAGTAAACCTGAAGTGAAGCATCGGAATCTACAACTAGTGTCAGAGGAATGGTTCAAAAGATAGACAGTAAGATGAGTCAGTCTTCATGCACTTAAGTCGGCATTGTGCCTTTTCTATTTAATTTCGATGCATTTTCTGTGTTTCATCGTCAATAAGAAGGTCCAAGTGACACAGTAAACCTGGAGTGAAGCATCGGAATCTATAACTAGTGTCACAGGAATGGTTCAAATCATAGACAGTAGGAAGAGGCAGTCTTCTTGTACTTAAGTCGGCATTGTGCCTTTTGTATTTAATTCCGATGCAATTTCTGTGTTTCATCGTCAACACGAAAGGTACAAGGTATACAGTATACCTGAAGTGAAGCATCGGAATCTATAACTAGTGTCACAGGAATGGTTCAAAATATAGTCAGTAAGAAGAGTCAGTCTTCTTGTACTTAAGTCGGCATTGTGCCTTTTCTATTTAATTTCGATGCAATTTCTGTGTTTCATCGTCAATAAGAAGGTCCAAGGGACACAGTAAACCTGGAGTGAAGCATCGGAATCTATAACTAGTGTCACAGTAATGGTTCAAAACATAGACAGTAAGAAGAGTCAGACGTCTTGTACTTAAGTCGGCATTGTGCCTTTTGTATTTACTTCCGATGCAATTTCTGTGTCTCATCGTCAATAAGATGGTCCAAGGGATACAGTAAACCTGAAGTGAAGCATCGGAATCTATAACTAGTGTCACTGGAATGGTTCAAAATGTAGACAGTAAAAAGGGTCAGTCTTCTTGTACTTAAGTCGGCATTGTGCCTATTGTATATAATTCCGAAGCAATTTCTGTGATTCATCGTCAAGAAGAAGGACCAAGGGATACAGTAAACCTGAAATGAAGCATCGGACTCTATAACTAGTGTCACAGGAATGGTTCAAAGCATAGACAGTAGAAGAGTCAGTCATCTTGTCTTTGAGACGGCATTGTGCGTTTTGTATTTAGTTCCGATGCAATTTCTGTGTTTCATCGGCAATAAGGTCAGAGGGATACAGTAAACCTGAAGTGAACCATCGGAATCCAAAACTAGTGTCACAGGAATGGTTCAAATCATAGACAGTAGGAAGAGTCAGTCTTCTTGTACTTATGTCGGCATTGTGCCCTTTGTATTTCATTCCGATGCAATTTCTGTGTTTCATCGTCAATAAGAAGGTGCAAGGGATACAGTAAACCTGAAGTGAAGCATCGGAATCTATAACTTGTTTCACAGGAATGGTTCAAAGCATAGTCAGTAAGAAGAGTCAGTCTTCTTGTACTCAAGTTGGCATTGTGCCTTTCGAATGTAATTCCGATGCAATTTCTGTGTTTCATCGTCAATAAGAAGGTCCAAGGGATACAGTAAACCTGGCGTGAAGCATCGGTATCTATAACTAGTGTCACAGTAATGGTTCAAATCATAGACAGTAAGAAGAGTCAGACGTCTTTTACTTAAGACGGCATTGTGCCTTTTGTATTTACTTCCGATGCAATTTCTGTGTTTCATAGTCAATGACAAGGTCCAAGGGATACAGTAAACCTGAAGTGAAGCATCGGAATCTATAACTAGTGTCACTGGAAAGGTTCAAAATATAGACAGTAAGAAGAGTCAGTCTTCTTGTACTTAAGTCGGCATTGTGCCTTTTGTATTTAATTCCGATGCAATTTCTGTGTTTCATCGTCAATACGAAAGGTCCAAGGTATACAGTATACCTGAAGTGAAGCATCGGAATGTATAACTAGTGTCACAGGAATGGTTCAAGACATAGTCAGTAAGAAGAGTCAGTCTTCTTGTACTTAAGTCGGCATTGTGCCTTTTCTATTTAATTTCGATGCAATTTCTGTGTTTCATCGTCAATAAGAATGTCCAAGGGACACAGTAAACCTGGAGGGAAGCATCGGAATCTATAACTAGTGTCACAGGAATGGTTCAAAACATAGACAGTAAGAAGAGTCAGTCTTCTTGTACTTAAGTCGACATTGTGTCTTTTCTATTTAATTCCTATGCAATTACTGTGTTTTATCGTCAATACGAAGGTCAGAGGGATACAATAAACCTGAAGTGAAGAATCGGAATCTGTAACTAGTGTCAAAGGAATGGTTCATATATAGTCAGAAAGAACAGTCAGTCTTCTTGTCCTTAAGTCGGCATTGTGCCTTTTGTATTTAATTCATATGCAATTTCTGTGTTTCATCGTCAATAAGAATGTCCAAGGGATACAGTAAACCTGGAGTGTAGCATCGGAATCTATAACTAGTGTCACAGGAATGGTTCTAAACATAGACAGTAAGAAGAGTCAGTCTTCGTGTACTTAAGTCGGCATTTTGCCTTTTGTATTTAATTCCGATGCAATTTCTGTGTTTCATCGTCAATAAGAAAGTCCAAGGGATACAGTAAACCTGATGTGAAGCATCGGAATCTATAACTAGTGTCACAGGAATGGTTCAAAGCATAGATAGTAAGAAGAGTCAGTCTTCTTGTACTTAAGTCGAAATTGTGTGTTTTCTATTTAATTTCGATGCAATTACTGTGTTTCATCGTCAATAAGAAGGTCAGAGGGTTACAATAAACCTTAAGTGAAGCATCGGAATCTATAACTAGTGTCACAAAAATGGTTCAAAACATAGACAGTAAGAAGAGTCAGTCTTCTTGTACTTAAGTCGACATTGTGCCTTTTGTATTTCATTCCGTAGCAATTTCTGTGTTTCATCGTCAATAAGAGGGTCAGAGGGATACAATTATCCTGAAGTGAAGCATCGGAATCTATAACTAGTGTCACAGGAATGGTTCAAAGCATAGTCAGTAAGAACAGTCAGTCTTCTTGTCCTTAAGTCGGCATTGTGCCTTTTGTATTTAATTCCGATGCAATTTCTGTGTTTCATCGTCAATACGAAAGGTCCAAGGTATACAGTATACCTGAAGTGAAGCATCGGAATGTATAACTAGTGTCACAGGAATGGTTCATGACATAGTCAGTAAGACGAGTCAGTCTTCTTGTACTTAAGTCGGCATTGTGCCTTTTCTATTTAATTTCGATGCAATTTCTGTGTTTCATCGTCAATAAGAATGTCCAAGGGACACAGTAAACCTGGAGTGAAGCATCGGAATCTATAACTAGTGTCACAGGAATGGTTCAAAACATAGACAGTAAGAAGAGTCAGTCTTCTTGTACTTAAGTCGACATTGTGTCTTTTCTATTTAATTCCGATGCAATTACTGTGTTTTATCGTCAATACGAAGGTCAGAGGGATACAATAAACCTGAAGTGAAGCATCGGAATCTGTAACTAGTGTCAAAGGAATGGTTCATATATAGTCAGAAAGAACAGTCAGTCTTCTTGTCCTTAAGTCGGCATTGTGCCTTTTGTATTTAATTCATATGCAATTTCTGTGTTTCATCGTCAATAAGAATGTCCAAGGGATACAGTAAACCTGGAGTGTAGCATCGGAATCTATAACTAGTGTCACAGGAATGGTTCTAAACATAGACAGTAAGAAGAGTCAGTCTTCGTGTACTTAAGTCGGCATTTTGCCTTTTGTATTTAATTCCGATGCAATTTCTGTGTTTCATCGTCAATAAGAAAGTCCAAGGGATACAGTAAACCTGATGTGAAGCATCGGAATCTATAACTAGTGTCACAGGAATGGTTCAAAGCATAGATAGTAAGAAGAGTCAGTCTTCTTGTACTTAAGTCGAAATTGTGTCTTTTCTATTTAATTTCGATGCAATTACTGTGTTTCATCGTCAATAAGAAGGTCAGAGGGTTACAATAAACCTTAAGTGAAGCATCGGAATCTATAACTAGTGTCACAAAAATGGTTCAAAACATGGACAGTAAGAAGAGTCAGTCTTCTTGTACTTAAGTCGACATTGTGCCTTTTGTATTTCCTTCCGTAGCAATTTCTGTGTTTCATCGTCAATAAGAGGGTCAGAGGGATACAATTATCCTGAAGTGAAGCATCGGAATCTATAACTAGTGTCACATTAATGGTTCAAAGCATAGTCAGTAAGAACAGTCAGTCTTCTTGTACTTAAGTCGGCATTGTGCCTTTTCTATTTAATTCCATGCAATTTCTGTGGTTCATCGTCAATAAGAATTTCCAAGAGATACAGTAAACCAGGAGAGAAACATCGGAATCTATAACAATTGTCACAGGAATGGTTCAAAACATAGACAGTAAGAAGAGTCAGTCTTCTTGTACTTAAGTCGACATTGTGCCTATTCCATTTTATTCCGATGCAATTTCTGTGTTTCTTCGTCAATAAGAAGGTCAGAGGGATACAATGAACCTGGAGTGTAGCATCGGAATCTATAACTAGTGTCACAGGAATGGTTCAAATCTTAGACAGTAAGAAGAGACAGTCCTCGTGTACTTAAGTCGGCATTCTGCCTTTTGTATTTAATTCCGATGCAATTTCTGTGTTTCATCGTCAATAAGAAGGTCCAAGGGACACAGTAAACCTGGAGTGAAGCATCGGTATCTATAACTAGTGTCACAGTAATGGTTCAAATCATAGACAGTAAGAAGAGTCAGACGTCTTTTACTTAAGACGGCATTGTCCCTTTTGTATTTACTTCCGATGCAATTTGTGTGTTTCATAGTCAATGACAAGGTCCAAGGGATACAGTAAACCTGAAGTGAAGCATCGGAATCTATAACTAGTGTCACTGGAAAGGTTCAAAATATAGACAGTAAGAAGAGTCAGTCTTCTTGTACTTAAGACGGCATTGTGCCTTTTGTATTTAATTCCGATGCAATTTCTGTGTTTCATCGTCAATACGAAAGGTCCAAGGTATACACTATACCTGTAGTGAAGCATCGGAATGTATAACTAGTGTCACAGGAATGGTTCAAGACATAGTCAGTAAGAAGAGTCAGTCTTCTTGTACTTAAGTCGGCATTGTGCCTTTTCTATTTAATTTCGATGCAATTTCTGTGTTTTTTCGTCAATAAGAAGGTCAGAGGGATACAATGAACCTGGAGTGTAGCATCGGAATCTATAACTAGTGTCACAGGAATGGTTCAAATCTTAGACAGTAAGAAGAGACAGTCCTCGTGTACTTAAGTCGGCATTGTGCCTTTTCTATTTAATTCCGATGCAATTTCTGTGGTTCTTCGTCAATAAGAATTTCCAAGAGATACAGTAAACCTGGAGAGAAGCATCGGAATCTATAACAATTGTCACAGGAATGGTTCAAAACATAGACAGTAAGAAGAGTCAGTCTTCTTGTACTTAAGTCGACATTGTGCCTATTCCATTTAATTCCGATGCAATTTCTGTGTTTCTTCGTCAATAAGAAGGTCAGAGGGATACAATAAACCTGGAGTGTAGCATCGGAATCTATAACTAGTGTCACAGGAATGGTTCAAATCTTAGACAGTAAGAAGAGACAGTCCTCGTGTACTTAAGTCGGCATTCTGCCTTTTGTATTTAATTCCGATGCAATTTCTGTGTTTCATCGTCAATAAGAAGGTCCAAGGGACACAGTAAACCTGGAGTGAAGCATCGGTATCTATAACTAGTGTCACAGTAATGGTTCAAATCATAGACAGTAAGAAGAGTCAGACGTCTTTTACTTAAGACGGCATTGTGCCTTTTGTATTTACTTCCGATGCAATTTCTGTGTTTCATAGTCAATGACAAGGTCCAAGGGATACAGTAAACCCGAAGTGAAGCATCGGAATCTATAACTAGTGTCACTGGAATGGTTCAAAATGTAGACAGTAAAAAGGGTCAGTCTTCTTGTACTTAAGTCGGCATTGTGCCTATTGTATATAATTCCGAAGCAATTTCTGTGATTCATCGTCAAGAAGAAGGTCCAAGGGATACAGTAAACCTGAAATGAAGCATCGGACTCTATAACTAGTGTCACAGGAATGGTTCAAAACATAGACAGTAGAAGAGTCAGTCATCTTGTCTTTGAGACGGCATTGTGCGTTTTGTATTTAGTTCCGATGCAATTTCTGTGTTTCATCGGCAATAATGTCAGAGGGATACAGTAAACCTGAAGTGAACCATCGGAATCCAAAACTAGTGTCACAGGAATGGTTCAAATCATAGACAGTAGGAAGAGTCAGTCTTCTTGTACTTATGTCGGCATTGTGCCCTTTGTATTTAATTCCGATGCAATTTCTGTGTTTCATCGTCAATAAGAAGGTGCAAGGGATACAGTAAACCTGAAGTGAAGCATCGGAATCTATAACTTGTTTCACAGGAATGGTTCAAAGCATAGTCAGTAAGAAGAGTCAGTCTTCTTGTACTTAAGTTGGCATTGTGCCTTTCGAATGTAATTCCGATGCAATTTCTGTGTTTCATCGTCAATAAGAAGGTCCAAGGGATACAGTAAACCTGGCGTGAAGCATCGGTATCTATAACTAGTGTCACAGTAATGGTTCAAATCATAGACAGTAAGCAGAGTCAGACGTCTTTTACTTAAGACGGCATTGTGCCTTTTGTATTTACTTCCGATGCAATTTCTGTGTTTCATAGTCAATGACAAGGTCCAAGGGATACAGTAAACCTGAAGTGAAGCATCGGAATCTATAACTAGTGTCACTGGAAAGGTTCAAAATATAGACAGTAGGAAGAGTCAGTCTTCTTGTACTTAAGTCGGCATTGTGCCTTTTGTATTTAATTCCGATGCAATTTCTGTGTTTCATCGTCAATACGAAAGGTCCAAGGTATACAGTATACCTGAAGTGAAGCATCGGAATGTATAACTAGTGTCACAGGAATGGTTCAAGACATAGTCAGTAAGAAGAGTCAGTCTTCTTGTACTTAAGTCGGCATTGTGCCTTTTCTATTTAATTTCGATGCAATTTCTGTGTTTCATCGTCAATAAGAATGTCCAAGGGACACAGTAAACCTGGAGTGAAGCATCGGAATCTATAACTAGTGTCACAGGAATGGTTCAAAACATAGACAGTAAGAAGAGTCAGTCTTCTTGTACTTAAGTCGACTTTGTGTCTTTTCTATTTAATTCCGATGCAATTACTGTGTTTTATCGTCAATACGAAGGTCAGAGGGATACAATAAACCTGAAGTGAAGCATCGGAATCTGTAACTAGTGTCAAAGGGATGGTTCATATATAGTCAGAAAGAACAGCTAGCCTTCTTGTCCTTAAGTCGGCATTGTGCCTTTTGTATTTAATTCATATGCAATTTCTGTGTTTCATCGTCAATAAGAATGTCCAAGGGATACAGTAAACCTGGAGTGTAGCATCGGAATCTATAACTAGTGTCACAGGAATGGTTCTAAACATAGACAGTAAGAAGAGTCAGTCTTCGTGTACTTAAGTCGGCATTTTGCCTTTTGTATTTAATTCCGATGCAATTTCTGTGTTTCATCGTCAATAAGAAAGTCCAAGGGATACAGTAAACCTTATGTGAAGCATCGGAATCTATAACTAGTGTCACAGAAATTTTTAAAACATAGATAGTAAGAAGAGTCAGTCTTCTTGTACTTAAGTCGACATTGTGTCTTTTCTATTTAATTTCGATGCAATTACTGTGTTTTATCGTCAATAAGAAGGTCAGAGGGTTACAATAAACCTTAAGTGAAGCATCGGAATCTATAACTAGTGTCACAAAAATGGTTCAAAACATAGACAGTAAGAAGAGTCAGTCTTCTTGTACTTAAGTCGACATTGTGCCTTTTGTATTTCATTCCGTAGCAATTTCTGTGTTTCATCGTCAATAAGAGGGTCAGAGGGATACAATTATCCTGAAGTGAAGCATCGGAATCTATAACTAGTGTCACAGGAATGGTTCAAAGCATAGTCAGTAAGAACAGTCAGTCTTCTTGTCCTCAAGTCGGCATTGTGCATTTTGTATTTAATTCCGATGCAATTTCTGTGATTCATCGTCAATAAGAAGGTCCAAGGTATACAGTAAACCTTAAGTGAAGCGTCGGAATCTATAACTAGTGTCACAGGAATGGTTCAAAACATAGTCAGTAACAAGAGTCAGTCTTCTTGTACTTAAGTCGGCATTGTGCCTTTTCTATTTAATTCCGATGCAATTTCTGTGGTTCATCGTCAATAAGGATTTCCAAGAGATACAGTAAACCTGGAGAGAAGCATCGGAATCTATAACAATTGTCACAGGAATGGTTCAAAACATAGTCAGTAACAAGAGTCAGTCTTCTTGTACTTAAGTCGGCATTGTGCCTTTCCTATTTAATTCCGATGCAATTTCTGTGTTTCATCGTCAATAAGAAGGTCCAAGGGATACAGTAAACCTGGCGTGAAGCATCGGTATCTATAACTAGTGTCACAGTAATGGTTCAAATCATAGACAGTAAGAAGAGTCAGACGTCTTTTACTTAAGACGGCATTGTGCCTTTTGTATTTACTTCCGATGCAATTTCTGTGTTTCATAGTCAATGACAAGGTCCAAGGGATACAGTAAACCTGGAGAGAAGCATCGGAATCTATAACAATTGTCACAGGAATGGTTCAAAACATAGTCAGTAACAAGAGTCAGTCTTCTTGTACTTAAGTCGGCATTGTGCCTTTCCTATTTAATTCCGATGCAATTTCTGTGTTTCATCGTCAATAAGAAGGTCCAAGGGATACAGTAAACCTGGCGTGAAGCATCGGTATCTATAACTAGTGTCACAGGAATGGTTCAAGACATAGTCAGTAAGAAGAGTCAGTCTTCTTGTACTTAAGTCGGCATTGTGCCTTTTCTATTTAATTTCGATGCAATTTCTGTGTTTCATCGTCAATAAGAATGTCCAAGGGACACAGTAAACCTGGAGTGAAGCATCGGAATCTATAACTAGTGTCACAGGAATGGTTCAAAACATAGACAGTAAGAAGAGTCAGATTTCTTGTACTTAAGTCGACATTGTGTCTTTTCTATTTAATTCCGATGCAATTACTGTGTTTTATCGTCAATACGAAGGTCAGAGGGATACAATAAACCTGAAGTGAAGCATCGGAATCTGTAACTAGTGTCAAAGGAATGGTTCATATATAGTCAGAAAGAACAGTCAGTCTTCTTGTCCTTAAGTCGGCATTGTGCCTTTTGTATTTAATTCATATGCAATTTCTGTGTTTCATCGTCAATAAGAATGTCCAAGGGATACAGTAAACCTGGAGTGTAGCATCGGAATCTATAACTAGTGTCACATGAATGGTTCTAAACATAGACAGTAAGAAGAGTCAGTCTTCGTGTACTTAAGTCGGCATTTTGCCTTTTGTATTTAATTCCGATGCAATTTCTGTGTTTCATCGTCAATAAGAAAGTCCAAGGGATACAGTAAACCTGATGTGAAGCATCGGAATCTATAACTATTGTCACAGGAATGGTTCAAAGCATAGATAGTAAGAAGAGTCAGTCTTCTTGTACTTAAGTCGACATTGTGTCTTTTCTATTTAATTTCGATGCAATTACTGTGTTTCATCGTCAATAAGAAGGTCAGAGGGTTACAATAAACCTTAAGTGAAGCATCGGAACCTATAACTAGTGTCACAAAAATGGTTCAAAACATAGACAGTAAGAAGAGTCAGTCTTCTTGTACTTAAGTCGACATTGTGCCTTTTGTATTTCATTCCGTAGCAATTTCTGTGTTTCATCGTCAATAAGAGGGTCAGAGGGATACAATTGTCCTGAAGTGAAGCATCGGAATCTATAACTAGTGTCACAGGAATGGTTCAAAGCATAGTCAGTAAGAACAGTCAGTCTTCTTGTCCTTAAGTCGGCATTGTGCATTTTGTATTTAATTCCGATGCAATTTCTGTGATTCATCGTCAATAAGAAGGTCCAAGGTATACAGTAAACCTTAAGTGAAGCGTCGGAATCTATAACTAGTGTCACAGGAATGGTTCAAAACATAGTCAGTAACAAGAGTCAGTCTTCTTGTACTTAAGTCGGCATTGTGCCTTTTCTATTTAATTCCGATGCAATTTCTGTGGTTCATCGTCAATAAGAATTTCCAAGAGATACAGTAAACCTGGAGAGAAGCATCGGAATCTATAACAATTGTCACAGGAATGGTTCAAAACATAGACAGTAAGAAGAGTCAGTCTTCTTGTACTTAAGTCGACATTGTGCCTATTCCATTTATTTCCGATGCAATTTCTGTGTTTCTTCGTCAATAAGAAGGTCAGAGGGATACAATGAACCTGGAGTGTAGCATCGGAGTCTTTAACTAGTGTCACAGGAATGGTTCAAATCTTAGACAGTAAGAAGAGACAGTCCTCGTGTACTTAAGTCGGCATTCTGCCTTTTGTATTTAATTCCGATGCATTTTCTGTGTTTCATCGTCAATAAGAAGGTCCAAGGGACACAGTAAACCTGGAGTGAAGCATCGGTATCTATAACTAGTGTCACAGTAATGGTTCAAATCATAGACAGTAAGAAGAGTCAGACGTCTTTTACTTAAGACGGCATTGTGCCTTTTGTATTTACTTCCGATGCAATTTCTGTGTTTCATAGTCAATGACAAGGTCCAAGGGATATAGTAAACCTGAAGTGAAGCATCGGAATCTATAACTAGTGTCACTGGAAAGGTTCAAAATATAGACAGTAAGAAGAGTCAGTCTCCTTGTACTTAAGTCGGCATTGTGCCTTTTGTATTTAATTCCGATGCAATTTCTGTGTTTCATCGTCAATACGAAAGGTCCAAGGTATACAGTACACCTGAAGTGAAGCATCGGAATGTATAACTAGTGTCACAGGAATGGTTCAAGACATAGTCAGTAAGAAGAGTCAGTCTTCTTGTACTTAAGTCGGCATTGTGCCTTTTCTATTTAATTTCGATGCAATTTCTGTGTTTTTTCGTCAATAAGAAGGTCAGAGGGATACAATGAACCTGGAGTGTAGCATCGGAATCTATAACTAGTGTCACAGGAATGGTTCAAATCTTAGACAGTAAGAAGAGACAGTCCTCGTGTACTTAAGTCGGCATTCTGCCTTTTGTATTTAATTCCGATGCAATTTCTGTGTTTCATCGTCAATAAGAAGGTCCAAGGGACACAGTAAACCTGGAGTGAAGCATCGGTATCTATAACTAGTGTCACAGTAATGGTTCAAATCATAGACAGTAAGAAGAGTCAGACGTCTTTTACTTAAGACGGCATTGTGCCTTTTGTATTTACTTCCGATGCAATTTCTGTGTTTCATAGTCAATGACAAGGTCCAAGGGATACAGTAAACCTGAAGTGAAGCATCGGAATCTATAACTAGTGTCACTGGAATGGTTCAAAATGTAGACAGTAAAAAGGGTCAGTCTTCTTGTACTTAAGTCGGCATTGTGCCTATTGTATATAATTCCGAAGCAATTTCTGTGATTCATCGTCAAGAAGAAGGACCAAGGGATACAGTAAACCTGAAATGAAGCATCGGACTCTATAACTAATGTCACAGGAATGGTTCAAAACATAGACAGTAGAAGAGTCAGTCATCTTGTCTTTGAGACGGCATTGTGCGTTTTATATTTAGTTCCGATGCAATTTCTGTGTTTCATCGGCAATAAGGTCAGAGGGATACAGTAAACCTGAAGTGAACCATCGGAATCCAAAACTAGTGTCACAGGAATGGTTCAAATCATAGACAGTAGGAAGAGTCAGTCTTCTTGTACTTATGTCGGCATTGTGCCCTTTGTATTTAATTCCGATGCAATTTCTGTGTTTCATCGTCAATAAGAAGGTGCAAGGGATACAGTAAACCTGAAGTGAAGCATCGGAATCTATAACTAGTGTCACAGGAATGGTTCAAATCTTTGACAGTAAGAAGAGACAGTCCTCGTGTACTTAAGTCGGCATTGTGCCTTTTCTATTTAATTCCGATGCAATTTCTGTGGTTCATCGTCAATAAGAATTACCAAGAGATACAGTAAACCTGGAGAGAAGCATCGGAATCTATAACAATTGTCACAGGAATGGTTCAAAACATAGACAGTAAGAAGAGTCAGTCTTCTTGTACTTAAGTCGACATTGTGCCTATTCCATTTAATTCCGATGCAATTTCTGTGTTTCTTCGTCAATAAGAAGGTCAGAGGGATACAATGAACCTGGAGTGTAGCATCGGAATCTATAACTAGTGTCACAGGAATGGTTCAAATCTTAGACAGTAAGAAGAGACAGTCCTCGTGTACTTAAGTCGGCATTCTGCCTTTTGTATTTAATTCCGATGCAATTTCTGTGTTTCATCGTCAATAAGAAGGTCCAAGGGACACAGTAAACCTGGAGTGAAGCATCGGTATCTATAACTAGTGTCACAGTAATGGTTCAAATCATAGACAGTAAGAAGAGTCAGACGTCTTTTACTTAAGACGGCATTGTGCCTTTTGTATTTACTTCCGATGCAATTTCTGTGTTTCATAGTCAATGACAAGGTCCAAGGGATACAGTAAACCTGAAGTGAAGCATCGGAATCTATAACTAGTGTCACTGGAATGGTTCAAAATGTAGACAGTAAAAAGGGTCAGTCTTCTTGTACTTAAGTCGGCATTGTGCCTATTGTATATAATTCCGAAGCAATATCTGTGATTCATCGTCAAGAAGAAGGACCAAGGGATACAGTAAACCTGAAATGAAGCATCGGACTCTATAACTAGTGTCACAGGAATGGTTCAAAACATAGACAGTAGAAGAGTCAGTCATCTTGTCTTTGAGACGGCATTGTGCGTTTTGTATTTAGTTCCGATGCAATTTCTGTGTTTCATCGGCAATAAGGTCAGAAGGATACAGTAAACCTGAAGTGAACCATCGGAATCCAAAACTACTGTCACAGGAATGGTTCAAATCATAGACAGTAGGAAGAGTCAGTCTTCTTGTACTTATGTCGGCATTGTGCCCTTTGTATTTAATTCCGATGCAATTTCTGTGTTTCATCGTCAATAAGAAGGTGCAAGGGATACAGTAAACCTGAAGTGAAGCATCGGAATCTATAACTTGTTTCACAGGAATGGTTCAAAGCATAGTCAGTAAGAAGAGTCAGTCTTCTTGTACTTAAGTTGGCATTGTGCCTTTCGAATGTAATTCCGATGCAATTTCTGTGTTTCATCGTCAATAAGAAGGTCCAAGGGATACAGTAAACCTGGCGTGAAGCATCGGTATCTATAACTAGTGTCACAGTAATGGTTCAAATCATAGACAGTAAGAAGAGTCAGACGTCTTTTACTTAAGACGGCATTGTGCCGTTTGTATTTACTTCCGATGCAATTTCTGTGTTTCATAGTCAATGACAAGGTCCAAGGGATACAGTAAACCTGAAGTGAAGCATCGGAATCTATAACTAGTGTCACTGGAAAGGTTCAAAATATAGACAGTAAGAAGAGTCAGTCTTCTTGTACTTAAGTCGGCATTGTGCCTTTTGTATTTAATTCCGATGCAATTTCTGTGTTTCATCGTCAATACGAAAGGTCCAAGGTATACAGTATACCTGAAGTGAAGCATCGGAATGTATAACTAGTGTCACAGGAATGGTTCAAGACATAGTCAGTAAGAAGAGTCAGTCTTCTTGTACTTAAGTCGGCATTGTGCCTTTTCTATTTAATTTCGATGCAATTTCTGTGTTTCATCGTCAATAAGAATGTCCAAGGGACACAGTAAACCTGGAGTGAAGCATCGGAATCTATAACTAGTGTCACAGGAATGGTTCAAAACATAGACAGTAAGAAGAGTCAGTCTTCTTGTACTTAAGTCGACATTGTGTCTTTTCTATTTAATTCCGATGCAATTACTGTGTTTTATCGTCAATACGAAGGTCAGAGGGATACAATAAACCTGAAGTGAAGCATCGGAATCTGTAACTAGTGTCAAAGGAATGGTTCATATATAGTCAGAAAGAACAGCCAGCCTTCTTGTCCTTAAGTCGGCATTGTGCCTTTTGTATTTAATTCATATGCAATTTCTGTGTTTCATCGTCAATAAGAATGTCCAAGGGATACAGTAAACCTGGAGCGTAGCATCGGAATCTATAACTAGTGTCACAGGAATGGTTCTAAACATAGACAGTAAGAAGAGTCAGTCTTCGTGTACTTAAGTCGGCATTTTGCCTTTTGTATTTAATTCCGATGCAATTTCTGTGTTTCATCGTCAATAAGAAAGTTAAGGGATACAGTAAACCTGATGTGAAGCATCGGAATCTATAACTAGTGTCACAGGAATTTTTCAAAGCATAGATAGTAAGAAGAGTCAGTCTTCTTGTACTTAAGACGACATTGTGTCTTTTCTATTTAATTTCGATGCAATTACTGTGTTTCATCGTCAATAAGAAGGTCAGAGGGTTACAATAAACCTTAAGTGAAGCATCGGAATCTATAACTAGTGTCACAAAAATGGTTCAAAACATAGACAGTAAGAAGAGTCAGTCTTCTTGTACTTAAGTCGACATTGTGCCTTTTGTATTTCATTCCGTAGCAATTTCTGTGTTTCATCGTCAATAAGAGGGTCAGAGGGATACAATTATCCTGAAGTCAAGCATCGGAATCCAAAGCTACTGTCACAGGAATGGTTCAAATCATAGACAGTAGGAAGAGTCAGTCTTCTTGTACTTATGTCGGCATTGTGCCCTTTGTATTTAATTCCGATGCAATTTCTGTGTTTCATCGTCAATAAGAAGGTGCAAGGGATACAGTAAACCTGAAGTGAAGCATCGGAATCTATAACTTGTTTCACAGGAATGGTTCAAAGCATAGTCAGTAAGAAGAGTCAGTCTTCTTGTACTTAAGTTGGCATTGTGCCTTTCGAATGTAATTCCGATGCAATTTCTGTGTTTCATCGTCAATAAGAAGGTCCAAGGGATACAGTAAACCTGGCGTGAAGCATCGGTATCTATAACTAGTGTCACAGTAATGGTTCAAATCATAGACAGTAAGAAGAGTCAGACGTCTTTTACTTAAGACGGCATTGTGCCTTTTGTATTTACTTCCGATGCAATTTCTGTGTTTCATAGTCAATGACAAGGTCCAAGGGATACAGTAAACCTGAAGTGAAGCATCGGAATCTATAACTTGTGTCACTGGAAAGGTTCAAAATATAGACAGTAAGAAGAGTCAGTCTTCTTGTACTTAAGTCGGCATTGTGCCTTTTGTATTTAATTCCGATGCAATTTCTGTGTTTCATCGTCAATACGAAACGTCCAAGGTATACAGTATACCTGAAGTGAAGCATCGGAATGTATAACTAGTGTCACAGGAATGGTTCAAGACATAGTCAGTAAGAAGAGTCAGTCTTCTTGTACTTAAGTCGGCATTGTGCCTTTTCTATTTAATTTCGATGCAATTTCTGTGTTTCATCGTCAATAAGAATGTCCAAGGGACACAGTAAACCTGGAGTGAAGCATCGGAATCTATAACTAGTGTCACAGGAATGGTTCAAAACATAGACAGTAAGAAGAGTCAGTCTTTTTGTACTTAAGTCGACATTGTGTCTTTTCTATTTAATTCCGATGCAATTACTGTGTTTTATCGTCAATACGAAGGTCAGAGGGATACAATAAACCTGAAGTGAAGCATCGGAATCTGTAACTAGTGTCACAGGTATGGTTCATATATAGTCAGAAAGAACAGTCAGTCTTCTTGTCCTTAAGTCGGCATTGTGCCTTTTGTATTTAATTCATATGCAATTTCTGAGTTTTATCGTCAATAAGAAGGTCCAAGGGATACAGTAAACCTGGAGTGTAGCATCGGAATCTATAACTAGTGTCACAGGAATGGTTCAAAGCATAGTCAGTAAGAAGAGTCAGTCTTCTTGTACTTAAGTTGGCATTGTGCCTTTCGAATGTAATTCCGATGCAATTTCTGTGTTTCATCGTCAATAAGAAGGTCCAAGGGATACAGTAAACCTGGCGTGAAGCATCGGTATCTATAACTAGTGTCACAGTAATGGTTCAAATCATAGACAGTTAGAAGAGTCAGACGTCTTTTACTTAAGACGGCATTGTGCCTTTTGTATTTACTTCCGATGCAATTTCTGTGTTTCATAGTCAATGACAAGGTCCAAGGGATACAGTAAACCTGAAGTGAAGCATCGGAATCTATAACTAGTGTCACTGGAAAGGTTCAAAATATAGACAGTAAGAAGAGTCAGTCTTCTTGTACTTAAGTCGGCATTGTGCCTTTTGTATTTAATTCCGATGCAATTTCTGTGTTTCATCGTCAATACGAAAGGTCCAAGGTATACAGTATACCTGAAGTGAAGCATCGGAATGTATAACTAGTGTCACAGGAATGGTTCAAGACATAGTCAGTTAGAAGAGTCAGTCTTCTTGTACTTAAGTCGGCATTTTGCCTTTTGTATTTAACTCCGATGCAATTTCTGTGTTTCATCGTCAATAAGAAAGTCCAAGGGATACAGTAAACCTGATGTGAAGCATCGGAATCTATAACTAGTGTCACAGGAATTTTTCAAAGCATAGATAGTAAGAAGAGTCAGTCTTCTTGTACTTAAGTCGACATTGTGTCTTTTCTATTTAATTTCGATGCAATTACTGTGTTTCATCGTCAATAAGAAGGTCAGAGGGTTACAATAAACCTTAAGTGAAGCATCGGAATCTATAACTAGTGTCACAAAAATGGTTCAAAACATAGACAGTAAGAAGAGTCAGTCTTCTTGTACTTAAGGCGACATTGTGCCTTTTGTATTTCATTCCGTAGCAATTTCTGTGTTTCATCGTCAATAAGAGGGTCAGAGGGATACAATTATCCTGAAGTGAAGCATCGGAATCTATAACTAGTGTCACAGGAATGGTTCAAAGCATAGTCAGTAAGAACAGTCAGTCTTCTTGTCCTTAAGTCGGCATTGTGCATTTTGTATTTAATTCCGATGCAATTTCTGTGATTCATCGTCAATAAGAAGGTCCAAGGTATACAGTAAACCTTAAGTGAAGCGTCGGAATCTATAGCTAGTGTCACAGGAATGGTTCAAAACAGAGTCAGTAACAAGAGTCAGTCTTCTTGTACTTAAGTCGGCATTGTGCCTTTTCTATTTAATTCCGATGCAATTTCTGTGGTTCATCGTCAATAAGAATTTCCAAGAGATACAGTAAACCTGGAGAGAAGCATCGGAATCTATAACAATTGTCACAGGAATGGTTCAAATCATAGACAGTAAGAAGAGTCAGTCTTCTTGTACTTAAGTCGACATTGTGCCTATTCCATTTAATTCCGATGCAATTTCTGTGTTTCTTCGTCAATAAGAAGGTCCGAGGGATACAATGAACCTGGAGTGTAGCATCGGAATCTATAACTAGTGTCACAGGAATGGTTCAAATCTTAGACAGTAAGAAGAGACAGTCCTCGTGTACTTAAGTCGGCATTCTGCCTTTTGTATTTAATTCCGATGCAATTTCTGTGTTTCATCGTCAATAAGAAGGTCCAAGGGATACAGAAAACCTCAGGTGAAGCATCGGAATCTATGACTAGTGTCACAGGAATGGTTCAAAACATAGTCAGTAAGAAGAGTCAGTCTTCTTGTCCTTAAGTCGGCATTGTACGTTTTCTATTTAATTCCGATGCAATTTCTGTGTTTCATCGCCAATAACAAGGTCCAAGGGATACAGTAAACCTGGAGTGAAGCATCGGAATCCATAACTAGTGTCAATGGAATGATTCAAAACATAGACAGTAAGAAGCGTCAGTCTTCTTGTACTTAAGTCGGCATTGTGCCTTTAGTATTTAATTCCGATGCGATTCCTGTGTTTCATCGTCAATAAGAAGGTCCAGGGGATACAGTAAACCTGGAGTGAAGCCTCGGCATCTACAACTAGTGTCACAGGAATGGTTGGAAACATAGACACTATGAAGAGTCAGTCATCTTGTACTTAATTCTGCATTGTGCCTTTTGTATTTAATTCCAATGATATTTCTGTGTTTTATCGTCAATAAGAAGGACCAAGGGATACAGTAAACCTGGAGTGAAGCATCGGGATCTATAACTAGTGTCACAGGGATGCCTCAAAACATAGACAGTAAGAAGAGTCAGTCTTCTTGTACATAAGTTTGCATTGTGCCTTTTGTATTTAATTCCGATGCAATTTCTGTGTTTCATCGTCAGTAAGAAGGTCAGAGGGATACAGTAATCCTGAAGTGAAGCATCGGAATCTATAACTAGTGTCACAGCAATGGTTCAAAACATAGTCAGTAAGAATAGTCAGTCCTCTTGTACTTAAGTCATCATTGTGCATTTTATATTTAATTCTGATGCAATTTCTGTGTTTCATCGTTACTAAGAACGTCTAAGGGATACAGTAAACCTGGAGTGAAGCATCGGAATCTGTAACTAGTGTCACAGGAATGGTTCAAATCATAGACAGTAAGAAGAGTCAGACTTCTTTTCCTTAAGTCGGCATTGTGCCCTTTGTATTTACTTCCGATGCAATTTCTGTGTTTCATCGTCAATAAGAAGGTCCAAGGGATACAGTAAACCTGAAGTGAAGCATCGGAGTCTATAACTAATGTCACTGGAATGGTTCAAAATATAGACAGTAAAAAGGGTCAGTCTTCTTGTACTTAAGTCGGCATTGTGCCTACTGTATATAATTCCGATGCAATTTCTGTGATTCATGTCAAGAAGAAGGACCAAGGGATACAGTAAACCTGAAGTGAAGCATCGGACTCAATAACTAGTGTCACAGGAATGGTTCAAAACATAGACAGTAGAAGAGTCAGTCGTCTTGTACTTAAGTCGGCATTGTGCCTTTTGTATTTAATTCCAATGCAATTTGTGTGTTTCATCGTCAATAAGAATTTCCAAGGGAAACAGTAAACCTGAAGTGAAGCATCGGAATCTATTACTAGTGTCACAGGAATGGTTCAAAACATAGTCAGTAAGAAGAGTCAGTCTTCTTGTCTTTAAGTCGGCATTGTGCATTTTGTATTTAGTTCCGATGCAATTTCTGTGTTTCATCGGCAATAAGAAGGTCAGAGGGTTACAGTAAACCTGAAGTGAAGCTTCGGAATCTATAACTTGTTTCACAGGAATGGTTCAAAGCATAGTCAGTAAGAAGAGTCAGTCTTCTTGTACTTAAGTTGGCATTGTGCCTTTCGTATGTAATTCCGATGCAATTTCTGTGTTTCATCGTCAATAAGAAGCTCTAAGGGATACAGTAAACATGAAGTGAAGCATCGGAATCCAAAACTAGTGTCACAGGAATGGTTCAAATCATAGACAGTAAAAAGAGTCAGAAGTCTTTTACCTAAGTCGGCATTGTGCCTTTTGTATTTACTTCCGATGCAAATTCTGTGTTTCATAGTCAATGACAAGGTCCAAGGGATACAGTAAACCTGAAGGGAAGCATCGGAATCTATAACTAGTGTCACTGGAAAGGTTCAAAATATAGACAGTAAGAAGAGTCAGTCTTCTTGTACTTAAGCCGGCATTGTGAATTTTGTATATAATTCCGATGCAATTTCTGTGATTCATCGTCAATAAGAAGGACCAAGGGATACAGTAATCCTGAAGTGAAGCATCGGACTCTATAACTAGTGTCACAGAAATGGTTCAAAACGTAGACAGTCGAAGAGTCAGTCTTCTTGTACTTAAGTCGGCATTGTGCCTTTTGTATTTAATTCCGATGCAATTTCTGTGTTACATCGTCAATAAGAATGTCCAAGGGAAACAGAAATCCTGAAGTGAAGCATCGGAACCTATTACTAGTGTCACAGGAATGGTTCAAACCATAGTCAGTAAGAAGAGTCAGTCTTCTTTTCCTTGAGTCGGCATTGTGCCTTTTGTATTTCATTCCGATGCAATTTCTGTGTTTCATCGGCAATAAGTTCAGGGGGATACAGTAAACCTGAAGTTAAGCATCGGAAACCAAAGCTAGTGTCACAGGAATGGTTCAAATCATAGACAGTAGGAGGAGTCAGTCTTCCTGTACATAAGTCGGTATTGTGCCTTTTGTATTTAATTCCGATGCAATTTCTGTGTTTCATCGTCAATACGAAAGGTCCAAGGTATACAGTATACCTGAAGTGAAGCATCGGAATCTATAACTAGTGTCACAGGAATGGTTCAAAACATAGTCAGTAAGAAGAGTCAGTCTTGTTGTACTTAAGTCGGCATTGTGCCTTTTATATTTCATTCCGATGCAATTTCTCTGTTTCATCGTCAATAAGAAGGTCCAAGGCATACAGTAAACCTGGAGTGAAGCATAGGAATCTATAACTAGTGTCACAGGAATGGTTCAAAACATAGACAGTAAGAAGAGTCAGTCTTCTTGTACTTAAGTCGACATTGTGTCTTTTCTATTTAATTCCGATGCAATTACTGTGTTTCATCGTCAATAAGAAGGTCAGAGGGATACAATAAACCTCAAGTGAAGCATCAGAATCTATAACTAGTGTCACAGGAATGGTTCAAAACATAGTCAGTAAGAACAGTCAGTCTTCTTGTCCTAAAGTTGGCATTGTGCCTTTTGTATTTAATTCCTATGCAATTTCTGTGTTTCATCGTCAATAATAAGGTCAGAGGGATACAGTAATCCTGAAGTGTAGCATCGGAATCTATAACTAGTGTCACAGGATTGGTTCAAAACATAATCAGTAAGAACAGTCAGTCTTCTTTTCTTTAAGTCGGCATTGTGCCTTTTGTATTTCATTCCGATGCAATTTCTGTGTTTCATCGTCAATAAGAATGTCGAAGGGAAACAGTAAACCTGAAGTGAAGCATCGGAATCCAAAACTAGTGTCACAGGAATGGTTCAAATCATAGACGGTAGGTAGAGCCAGTCTTCTTGTACTTAAGTCGGCATTGTGCCTTTTGTATTTAATTCAGATGCAATATCTGTGTTTCATCGTCAATACGAAAGGTCCATGGTATACAGTAAACCTGAAGAGAAGCATCGGAATCTATAACTAGTGTCATAGGAATGGTTCAAAACCTAGTCAGTAAGAAGAGTCAGTCTTCTTGTACTTAAGTCGGCATTGTGCCTTTTCTATTTAATTCCGACGCAGTTTCTGTGTTTCATTGTCAATAAGAAGGACAGAGGGATACAATAAACCTGGAGTGAAGCATCGGAATCTATAACTAGTGTCACAGGAATGGTTCAAAACATAGACAGTAAGAAGAGTCAGTCTTCTTGTACTGAAGTCGACATTGTGCCACTTCTATTTAATTCCGATGCAATTTCTGTGTTTCATCGTCAATAAGAAAGGTCCAAGGTATACAGTAAACCTGAAGTGAAGCATCGGAATCTATAACTAGTGTCACCGGAATGGATCAAAACATAGTCAGTAAGAAGAGTCAGTCCTCTTGTACTTAAGTCGGCATTGTGCCTTTTCTATTTAATTCCGATGCAATTTCTGTGTTTCATCGTCAATAAGAAGGGCCAAGGGAAACAGTGAACCTGAAGTGAAGCATCGGAATCTATAACTAGTGTCACAGGAATGGTTCAAACATAGTCAGTAAGAAGAGTCAGTCTTCTTGTACTTAAGTCGGCATTGTGCCTTTTGTATTTAATTCCGATGCAATTTCTGTGTTTCATCGTCAATAAGATGGTCCAAGGCATACAGTAAACCTGGAGTGAAGCATCGGAATCGATAACTAGTGTCACAGGGACGGTTCAAAACATAGACAGTATGATGTGTCAGTATTCTTGTACTTAAGTCTGCATTGTTTTTTTGTATTTATTTCTGATGCAATTTCTGTGTTTCATCGTCACTAAGTAGGTCAGAGGGATACAGTAATCCTGAAGTTAAGCTTCGGAATCTATAACTAGTGTCACAGGAATGGTTCAAAGGATAGTCAGTAAGAAGAGTCAGTCTTGTTGTAGTTAAGTCGGCATTGTGCCTTCTGTATGAATTAGGATGCAATTTCTGTGATTCATCGTCAATAAGAAGGTCCAAGGGATACAGTAAACCTGAAGTGAAGCATCGGAATCTATAACTAGTGTCACTGGAAAGGTTCAAAATATAGACAGTAAGAAGAGTCAGTCTTCTTGTACTTAAGCCGGCATTGTGAATTTTGTATATAATTCCGATGCAATTTCTGTGATTCATCGTCAATAAGAACGACCAAGGGATACAGTAATCCTGAAGTGAAGCATCGGACTCTATAACTAGTGTCACAGAAATGGTTCAAAACGTAGACAGTCGAAGAGTCAGTCTTCTTGTACTTAAGTCGGCATTGTGCCTTTTGTATTTAATTCCGATGCAATTTCTGTGTTACATCGTCAATAAGAATGTCCAAGGGAAACAGAAATCCTGAAGTGAAGCATCGGAACCTATTACTAGTGTCACAGGAATGGTTCAAACCATAGTCAGTAAGAAGAGTCAGTCTTCTTTTCCTTGAGTCGGCATTGTGCCTTTTGTAATTCATTCCGATGCAATTTCTGTGTTTCATCGGCAATAAGTTCAGGGGGATACAGTAAACCTGAAGTTAAGCATCGGAATCCAAAGCTAGTGTCACAGGAATGGTTCAAATCATAGACAGTAGGAGGAGTCAGTCTTCCTGTACTTAAGTCGGCATTGTGCCTTTTGTATTTAATTCCGATGCAATTTCTGTGTTTCATCGTCAATAAGAAGGTGCAAGGGATACAGTAAACCTGAAGTGAAGCATCGGAATCTATAACTTGTTTCACAGGAATGGTTCAAAACATAGTCAGTAAGAAGAGTCAGTCTTGTTGTACTTAAGTCGGCATTGTGCCTTTTCTATTTCATTCCGATGCAATTTCTCTGTTTCATCGACAATAAGAAGGTCCAAGGCATACAGTAAACCTGGAGTGAAGCATAGGAATCTATAACTAGTGTCACAGGAATGGTTCAAAACATAGACAGTAAGAAGAGTCAGTCTTCTTGTACTTAAGTCGACATTGTGTCTTTTCTATTTAATTCCGATGCAATTACTGTGTTTCATCGTCAATAAGAAGGTCAGAGGGATACAATAAACCTCAAGTGAAGCATCAGAATCTATAACTAGTGTCACAGGAATGGTTCAAAACATAGTCAGTAAGAACAGTCAGTCTTCTCGTCCTAAAGTTGGCATTGTGCCTTTTGTATTTAATTCCTATGCAATTTCTGTGTTTCATCGTCAATAATAAGGTCAGAGGGATACAGTAATCCTGAAGTGTAGCATCGGAATCTATAACTAGTGTCACAGGATTGGTTCAAAACATAATCAGTAAGAACAGTCAGTCTTCTTGTCCTTAAGTCGGCATTGTGCCTTTTGTATTTCATTCCGATGCAATATCTGTGTTTCATCGTCAATAAGAATGTCGAAGGGAAACAGTATACCTGAAGTGAAGCATCGGAATCCAAAACTAGTGTCACAGGAATGGTTCAAATCATAGACGGTAGGTAGAGTCAGTCTTCTTGTACTTAAGTCGGCATTGTGCCTTTTGTATTTAATTCAGATGCAATATCTGTGTTTCATCGTCAATACGAAAGGTCCATGGTATACAGTAAACCTGAAGAGAAGCATCGGAATCCATAACTAGTGTCATAGGAATGGTTCAAAACATAATCAGTAAGAAGAGTCAGTCTTCTTGTACTTAAGTCGGCATTGTGCCTTTTCTATTTAATTCCGACGCAGTTTCTGTGTTTCATTGTCAATAAGAAGGACAGAGGGATACAATAAACCTGGAGTGAAGCATCGGAATCTATAACTAGTGTCACAGGAATGGTTCAAAACATAGACAGTAAGAAGAGTCAGTCTTCTTGTACTTAAGTCGACATTGTGCCTCTTCTATTTATTTCCGATGCAATTTCTGTGTTTCATCGTCAATAAGAAAGGTCCAAGGTATACAGTAAACCTGAAGTGAAGCATCGGAATCTATAACTAGTGTCACCGGAATGGATCAAAACATAGTCAGTAAGAAGAGTCAGTCTTCTTGTACTTAAGTCGGCATTGTGCCTTTTCTATTTAATTCCGATGCAATTTCTGTGTTTCATCGTCAATAAGAAGGTCCAAGGGATACAATAAACCTGGAGTGTAGCATCGGAATCTACAACTAGTGTCACAGGAATGGTTCAAAACATAGACAGTAAGAAGAGTCAGTCTTCGTGTACTTAAGTCGGCATTTTGCCTTTTGTATTTAATTCCGATGCAATTTCTGTGTTTCATCGTCAATAAGAAGGGCCAAGGGATACAGTGAACCGGAAGTGAAGCATCGGAATCTATAACTAGTGTCACAGGAATGGTTCAAACATAGTCAGTAAGAAGAGTCAGTCTTCTTGTACTTAAGTCGGCATTGTGCCTTTTGTATTTAATTCCGATGCAATTTCTGTGTTTCATCGTCAATAAGACGGTCCAAGGCATACAGTAAACCTGGAGTGAAGCATCGGAATCGATAACTAGTGTCACAGGGACGGTTCAAAACATAGACAGTATGATGTGTCAGTACTCTTGTACTTAAGTCTGCATTGTTTTTTTGTATTTATTTCTGATGCAATTTCTGTGTTTCATCGTCACTAAGTAGGTCAGAGGGATACAGTAATCCTGAAGTTAAGCTTCGGAATCTATAACTAGTGTCACAGGAATGGTTCAAAGCATAGTCAGTAAGAAGAGTCAGTCTTGTTGTAGTTAAGTCGGCATTGTGCCTTCTGTATGAATTAGGATGCAATTTCTGTGATTCATCGTCAATAAGAAGGTCCAAGGGATACAGTAAACCTGAAGTGAAGCATCGGAATCTATAACTAGTGTCACAGGAAAGGTTCAAAACATAGACAATAGGAAGAGTCAGTCTTCTATTGCTTAAGTCGGCATTGTGCCTTTTCAATTTAATTCCGATACAATTTCTGTGTTTCATCGGCAATAAGACGGTCAGAGGGATACAGTAAACCTGAAGTGAAGCATCGGAATCTATAACTAGTGTCACAGGAATGGTTCAAAACATAGACAGTAGGAAGAGTCAGTCTTCTAGTACTTAAGTCGGCATTGTGCCTTTTCAATTTAATTCCGATGCAATTTCTGTGTTTCATCGTCAATAAGAAGGTCCAAGGGATACAGTAAACCTGGAGTGAAGCATTGGAATCTATAACTAGTGTCACAGGAATGGTTCAAAACATAGACTGTAAGAAGAGTCAGTCATCTTGTACTTAATTCTGCATTGTGCCTTTTGTATTTAATTCCGATGCAATTTCTGTGTTTCATCGTCAATCAGAAGGTCCAAGGGATACAGTAAACCTGAAGTGAAGCATCAGAATTTGTAACTAGTGTCACAGGAATGATTCAAATCATAGTCAGTAAGAAGAGTCAGTCCTCCTGCACTTAAGTCGGCATTGTGCCTTTTGTATTTAATTCCGATGATATTTCTGTGTTTTATCGTCAATAAGTAGGACCAAGGGATACAGTAAACCTGGAATGAAGCATCGGAATCTATAACTAGTGTCACAGGGATGGCTCAAAGCATAGACAGTAAGAAGAGTCAGTCTTCTTGTACATAAGTTGGCATTGTGCCTTTTGTATTTAATTCCGATGCAATTTCTGTGTTTCATCTTCAATAAGAAGGTCAGAGGGATACAGTAATCCTGAAGTGAAGCATCGGAATCTATAACTAGTGTCACAGGAACGGTTCAAAACATAGTCAGTAAGAATAATCAGTCTTCATGTACTTAAGTCATCATTGTGCATTTTATATTTAATTCCGATGCAATTTCTGTGATTCATCGTCAAGAAGAAGGACCAAGGGATACAGTAAACCTGAAGTGAAGCATCGGACTCTATAACTAGTGTCACAGGAATGGTTCAAAACATAGACAGTAGAAGAGTCAGTCTTCTTGCTTTAAGTCGGCATTGTGCCTTTTGTATTTAGTTCCGATGCAATTTCTGTGTTTCATCGGCAATAAGGTCAGAGGGATACAGTAAACCTGAAGTGAACCATCGGAATCCGAAACTAGTGTCGCAGGAATGGTTCAAATCATAGACAGTAGGAAGAGTCAGTCTTCTTGTACTTAAGTCGGCATTGTGCCTTTTGTATTTAATTCCGATGCAATTTCTGTGTTTCATCGTCAATAAGAAGGTGCAAGGGATACAGTAAACCTGAAGTGAAGCATCGGAATCTACAACTAGTGTCACAGGAATGGTTCAAAAGATAGACAGTAAGATGAGTCAGTCTTCATGTACTTAAGTCGGCATTGTGCCTTTTCTATTTAATTTCGATGATATTTCTGTGTTTCATCGTCAATAAGAAGGTCAGAGGGATACAGCAAACCTGAAGTGAAGCATCGGAATCTATAACTTGTTTCACAGGAATGGTTCAAAGCATAGTCAGTAAGAAGAGTCAGTCTTCTTGTACTTAAGTTGGCATTGTGCCTTTCGTATGTAATTCCGATGCAATTTCTGTGTTTCATTGTCAATAAGAAGGTCCAAGGGATACAGTAAACCTGGCGTGAAGCATCGGAATCTATAACTAGTGTCACAGTAATGGTTCAAAACATAGACAGTAAGAAGAGTCAGACGTCTTTTACTTAAGTCGGCATTGTGCCTTTTGTATTTACTTCCGATGCAATTTCTGTGTTTCATCGTCAATACGAAAGGTACAAGGTATACAGTATACCTGAAGTGAAGCATCGGAATCTATAACTAGTGTCACAGGAATGGTTCAAAATATAGTCAGTAAGAAGAGTCAGTTTTCTTGTACTTAAGTCCGCATTGTGCCTTTTCTATTTAATTTCGATGCAATTTCTGTGTTTCATCGTCAATAAGAAGGTCCAAGGGACACAGTAAACCTGGAGTGAAGCATCGGAATCTATAACTAGTGTCACAGGAATGGTTCAAAACATAGACAGTAAGAAGAGTCAGTCTTCTTGTACTTAAGTCGACATTGTGTCTTTTCTATTTAATTCCGATGCAATTACTGTGTTTTATCGTCAATAAGAAGGTCAGAGGGATACAATAAACCTGAAGTGAAGCATCGGAATCTGTAACTAGTGACACAGGAATGGTTCAAAACACAGTCAGTAAGAACAGTCAGTCTTCTTGTACTTAAGTTGGCATTGTAACTTTCGTATGTAATTCCGATGCAATTTCTGTGTTTCATCGTCAATAAGAAGGTCCAACGGATACAGTAAACCTGCCGTGAAGCATCGGAATCTATAACTAGTGTCACAGTAATGGTTCAAATCATAGACAGTAAGAAGAGTCAGACGTCTTGTACTTAAGTCGGCATTGTGCCTTTTGTATTTACTTCCGATGCAATTTCTGTGTCTAATCGTCAATAAGATGGTCCAAGGGTTACAGTAAACCTGAAGTGAAGCATCGGAATCTATAACTAGTGTCACTGGAATGGTTCAAAATGTAGACAGTAAAAAGGGTCAGTCTTCTTGTACTTAAGTCGGCATTGTGCCTATTGTATATAATTCCGATGCAATTTCTGTGATTCATCGTCAAGAAGAAGGACCAAGGGATACAGTAAACCTGAAATGAAGCATCGGACTCTATAACTAGTGTCACTGGAATGGTTCAAAACATAGACAGTAGAAGAGTCAGTCATCTTGTCTTTAAGTCGGCATTGTGCCTTTTGTATTTAGTTCCGATGCAATTTCTGTGTTTCATCGGCAATAAGGTCAGAGGGATACAGTAAACCTGAAGTGAACCATCGGAATCCAAGACTAGTGTCACAGGAATGGTTCAAATCATAGACAGTAGGAAGAGTCAGTCTTCTTGTACTTATGTCGGCATTGTGCCTTTTGTATTTAATTCCGATGCAATTTCTGTGTTTCATCGTCAATAAGAAGGTGTAAGGGATACAGTAAACCTGAAGTGAAGCATCGGAATCTATAACTTGTTTCACAGGAATGGTTCAAAGCATAGTCAGTAAGAAGAGTCAGTCTTCTTGTACTTAAGTTGGCATTGTGCCTTTCGAATGTAATTCCGATGCTATTTCTGTGTTTCATCGTCAATAAGAAGGCCAAGGGATACAGTAAACCTGGCGTGAAGCATCGGGATCTATAACTAGTGTCACAGTAATGGTTCAAATCATAGACAGTAAGAAGAGTCAGACGTCTTTTACTTAAGACGGCATTGTGCCTTTTGTATTTACTTCCGATGCAATTTCTGTGTTTCATAGTCAATGACAAGGTCCAAGGGATACAGTAAACCTGAAGTGAAGCATCGGAATCTATGACTAGTGTCACTGGAAAGGTTCAAAATATAGACAGTAAGAAGAGTCAGTCTTCTTGTACTTAAGTCGGCATTGTGCCTTTTGTATTTCATTCCGATGCAATTTCTGTGTTTCATCGTCAATACGAAAGGTCCAAGGTATACAGTATACCTGAAGTGAAGCATCGGAATCTATAACTAGTGTCACAGGAATGGTTCAAGACATAGTCAGTAAGAAGAGTCAGTCTTCTTGTACTTAAGTCGGCATTGTGCCTTTTCAATTTAATTCCGATGCAATTTCTGTGTTTCATCGGCAATAAGACGGTCAGAGGGATACAGTAAACCTGAAGTGAAGCATCGGAATCTATAACTAGTGTCACAGGAATGGTTCAAAGCATAGACAGTAGGAAGAGTCAGTCTTCTAGTACTTAAGTCGGCATTGTGCCTTTTCAATTTAATTCCGATGCAATTTCTGTGTTTCATCGACAATAAGAAGGTCCAAGGGATACAGTAAACCTGGAGTGAAGCATTGGAATCTATAACTAGTGTCACAGGAATGGTTCAAAACATAGACAGTAAGAAGAGTCAGTCATCTTGTACTTAATTCTGCATTGTGCCTTTTGTATTTAATTCCGATGCAATTTCTGTGTTTCATCGTCAATCAGAAGGTCCAAGGGATACAGTAAACCTGAAGTGAAGCATCGGAATTTGTAACTAGTGTCACAGGAATGATTCAAATCATAGTCAGTAAGAAGAGTCAGTCCTCCTGCACTTAAGTCGGCATTGTGCCTTTTGTATTTAATTCCGATGATATTTCTGTGTTTTATCGTCAATAAGTAGGACCACGGGATACAGTAAACCTGGACTGAAGCATCGGAATCTATAACTAGTGTCACAGGGATGGCTCAAAGCATAGACAGTAAGAAGAGTCAGTCTTCTTGTACATAAGTTGGCATTGTGCCTTTTGTATTTAATTCCGATGCAATTTCTGTGTTTCATCTTCAATAAGAAGGTCAGAGGGATACAGTAATCCTGAAGTGAAGCATCGAAATCTATAGCTGGTGTCACAGGAATGGTTCTAACATAGTCAGTAAGAAGAGTCAGTCTTCTTGTACTTAAGTCGGCATTGTGCCTTTTGTATTTAATTCCGATGCAATTTCTGTGTTTCATCGTCAATAAGATGGTCCAAGGCATACAGTAAACCTGGAGTGAAGCATCGGAATCGATAACTAGTGTCACAGGGACGCTTCAAAACATAGACAGTAAGATGTGTTAGTATTCTTGTACTTAAGTCTGCATTGTTTTTTTGTATTTATTTCCGATGCAATTTCTGTGTTTCATCGTCACTAAATAGGTCAGAGGGATACAGTAATCCTGAAGTTAAGCTTCGGAATCTATAACTAGTGTCACAGGAATGGTTCAAAGCATAGTCAGTAAGAAGAGTCAGTCTTGTTGTAGTTAAGTCGGCATTGTGCCTTCTGTATGAATTAGGATGCAATTTCTGTGATTCATCGTCAATAAGAAGGTCCAAGGGATACAGTAAACCTGAAGTGAAGCATCGGAATCTATAACTAGTGTCACAGGAATGGTTCAAAACATAGACAGTAGGAAGAGTCAGTCTTCTAGTACTTAAGTCGGCATTGTGCCTTTTCAATTTAATTCCGATGCAATTTCTGTGTTTCATCGGCAATAAGACGGTCAGAGGGATACAGTAAACCTGAAGTGAAGCATCGGAATCTATAACTAGTGTCACAGGAATGGTTCAAAACATAGACAGTAAGAAGAGTCAGTCATCTTGTACTTAATTCTGCATTGTGCCTTTTGTATTTAATTCCGATGCAATTTCTGTGTTTCATCGTCAATCAGAAGGTCCAAGGGATACAGTAAACCTGAAGTGAAGCATCGGAATTTGTATCTAGTGTCACAGGAATGATTCAAATCATAGTCAGTAAGAAGAGTCAGTCCTCCTGCACTTAAGTCGGCATTGTGCCTTTTGTATTTAATTCCGATGATATTTCTGTGTTTTATCGTCAATAAGTAGGACCAAGGGATACAGTAAACCTGGACTGAAGCATCGGAATCTATAACTAGTGTCACAGGGATGGCTCAAAGCATAGACAGTAAGAAGAGTCAGTCTTCTTGTACATAAGTTGGCATTGTGCCTTTTGTATTTAATTCCGATGCAATTTCTGTGTTTCATCTTCAATAAGAAGGTCAGAGGGATACAGAAATCCTGAAGTGAAGCATCGGAATCTATAACTAGTGTCACAGGAATGGTTCAAAACATAGTCAGTAAGAATAGTCAGTCTTCTTGTACTTAAGTCATCATTGTGCATTTTATATTTAATTCCGATGCAATTTCTGTGATTCATCGTCAAGAAGAAGGACCAAGGGATACAGTAAACCTGAAGTGAAGCATCGGACTCGATAACTAGTGTCACAGGAATGGTTCAAAACATAGACAGTAGAAGAGTCAGTCTTCTTGTCTTTAAGTCGGCATTGTGCCTTTTGTATTTAGTTCCGATGCAATTTCTGTGTTTCATCGGCAATAAGGTCAGAGGGATACAGTAAACCTGAAGTGAACCATCGGAATCCGAAACTAGTGTCACAGGAATGGTTCAAATCATAGACAGTAGGAAGAGTCAGTCTTCTTGTACTTAAGTCGGCATTGTGCCTTTTGTATTTAATTCCGATGCAATTTCTGTGTTTCATCGTCAATAAGAAGGTGCAAGGGATACAGTAAACCTGAAGTGAAGCATCGGAATCTACAACTAGTGTCACAGGAATGGTTCAAAAGATAGACAGTAAGATGAGTCAGTCTTCATTTACTTAAGTCGGCATTGTGCCTTTTCTATTTAATTTCGATGCTATTTCTGTGTTTCATCGTCAATAAGAAGGTCAGAGGGATACAGTAAACCTGAAGTGAAGCATCGGAATTCTATAACTTGTTTCACAGGAATGGTTCAAAGCATAGTCAGTAAGAAGAGTCAGTCTTCTAGTACTTAAGTTGGCATTGTGCCTTTCGTATGTAATTCCGATGCAATTTCTGTGTTTCATCGTCAATAAGAAGGTCCAAGGGATACAGTAAACCTGGCGTGAAGCATCGGAATCTATAACTAGTGTCACAGTAATGGTTCAAAACATAGACAGTAAGAAGAGTCAGACGTCTTGTACTTAAGTCGGCATTGTGCCTTTTGTATTTACTTCCGATGCAATTTCTGTGTCTCATCGTCAATAAGATGGTCCAAGGGATACAGTAAACCTGAAGTGAAGCATCGGAATCTATAACTAGTGTCACTGGAATGGTTCAAAATGTAGACAGTAAAAAGGATCAGTCTTCTTGTACTTAAGTCGGCATTGTGCCTATTGCATATAATTCCGATGCAATTTCTGTGATTCATCGGCAATAAGGTCAGAGGGATACAGTAAACCTGAAGTGAACCATCGGAATCCAAAACTAGTGTCACAGGAATTGTTCAAATCATAGACAGTAGGAAGAGGCAGTCTTCTTGTAATTAAGTCGACATTGTGTCTTTTCTATTTAATTCCGATGCAATTACTGTGTTTTATCGTCAATAAGAAGGTCAGAGGGATACAATAAACCTGAAGTGAAGCATCGGAATCTGTAACTAGTGACACAGGAATGGTTCAAAACACAGTCAGTAAGAACAGTCAGTCTTCTTGTACTTAAGTTGGCATTGTACCTTTCGTATGTAATTCCGATGCAATTTCTGTGTTTCATCGTCAATAAGAAGTTCCAACGGATACAGTAAACGTGCCGTGAAGCATCGGAATCTATAACTAGTGTCACAGTAATGGTTCAAAACATAGACAGTAAGAAGAGTCAGACGTCTTGTACTTAAGTCGGCATTGTGCCTTTTGTATTTACTTACGATGCAATTTCTGTGTCTCATCGTCAATAAGATGGTCCAAGGGATACAGTAAACCTGAAGTGAAGCATCGGAATCTATAACTAGTGTCACTGGAATGGTTCAAAATGTAGACAGTAAAAAGGGTCAGTCTTCTTGTACTTAAGTCGGAATTGTGCCTATTGTATATAATTCCGATGCAATTTCTGTGATTCATCGTCAAGAAGAAGGACCAAGGGATACAGTAAACCTGAAATGAAGCATCGGACTCTATAACTAGTGTCACTGGAATGGTTCAAAACATAGACAGTAGAAGAGTCAGTCATCTTGTCTTTAAGTCGGCATTGTGCCTTTTGTATTTAGTTCCGATGCAATTTCTGTGTTTCATCGGCAATAAGGTCAGAGGGATACAGTAAACCTGAAGTGAACCATCGTAATCCAAAACTAGTGTCACAGGAATGGTTCAAATCATAGACAGTAGGAAGAGTCAGTCTTCTTGTACTTATGTCGGCATTGTGCCTTTTGTATTTAATTCCGATGCAATTTCTGTGTTTCATCGTCAATAAGAAGGTGCAAGGGATACAGTAAACCTGAAGTGAAGCATCGGAATCTATAACTTGTTTCACAGGAATGGTTCAAAGCATAGTCAGTAAGAAGAGTCAGTCTTCTTGTACTTAAGTTGGCATTGTGCCTTTCGAATGTAATTCCGATGCTATTTCTGTGTTACATCGTCAATAAGAAGGTCCAAGGGATACAGTAAACCTGGCGTGAAGCATCGGGATCTATAACTAGTGTCACAGTAATGGTTCAAATCATAGACAGTAAGAAGAGTCAGACGTCTTTTACTTAAGACGGCATTGTGCCTTTTGTATTTACTTCCGATGCAATTTCTGTGTTTCATAGTCAATGACAAGGTCCAAGGGATACAGTAAACCTGAAGTGAAGCATCGGAATCTATAACTAGTGCCACTGGAAAGGTTCAAAATATAGAAAGTAAGAAGAGTCAGTCTTCTTGTACTTAAGTCGGCATTGTGCCTTTTGTATTTAATTCCGATGCAATTTCTGTGTTTCATCGTCAATACGAAAGGTCCAAGGTATACAGTATACCTGAAGTGAAGCATCGGAATCTATAACTAGTGTCACAGGAATGGTTCAAGACATAGTCAGTAAGAAGAGTCAGTCTTCTTGTACTTAAGTCGGCATTGTGCCTTTTCTATTTAATTTCGATGCAATTTCTGTGTTTCATCGTCAATAAGAATGTCCAAGGGACACAGTAAACCTGGAGTGAAGCTTCGGAATCTATAACTAGTGTCACAGGAATGGTTCAAAACATAGACAGTAAGAAGAGTCAGTCTTCTTGTACTTAAGTCGACATTGTGTCTTTTCTATTTAATTCCGATGCAATTATTGTGTTTTATCGTCAATAAGAAGGTCAGAGGGATACATTAAACCTGAAGTGAAGCATCGGAATCTGTAACTAGTGTCACAGGAATGGTTCATATATAGTCAGAAAGAACAGTCAGTCTTCTTGTCCTTAAGTCGGCATTGTGGCTTTTGTATTTAATTCATATGCAATTTCTGTGTTTCATCGACAATAAGAAGGTCCAAGGGATACAGTAAACCTGGAGTGTAGGATCGGAATCTATAACTAGTGTCACAGGAATGGTTCTAAACATAGACAGTAAGAAGAGTCAGTCTTCGTGTACTTAAGTCGGCATTTTGCCTTTTGTATTTAATTCCGATGCAATTTCTGTGTTTCATCGTCAATAAGAAAGTCCAAGGGATACAGTAAACCTGATGTGAAGCATCGGAATCTATAACTAGTGTCACAGGAATGGTTCAAAGCATAGATAGTAAGAAGAGTCAGTCTTCTTGTACTTAAGTCGACATTGTGTCTTTTCTATTTAATTCCGATGCAATTACTGTGTTTCATCGTCAATAAGAAGGTCAGAGGGTTACAATAAACCTGAAGTGAAGCATCGGAATCTATAACTAGTGTCACAGGAGTGGTTCAAAGCATAGTCAGTAAGAACAGTCAGTCTTCTTGCCCTTAAGTCGGCATTGTGCATTTTGTATTTAATTCCGATGCAATTTCTGTGATTCATCGTCAATAAGAAGGTCCAAGGTATACAGTAAACCTTAAGTGAAGCATCGGAATCTATAACTAGTGTCACAGGAATGGTTCAAAACATAGTCAGTAACAAGAGTCAGTCTTCTTGTACTTAAGTCGGCATTGTGCCTTTTCTATTTAATTCCGATGCAATTTCTGTGGTTCATCGTCAATAAGAATCTCCAAGAGATACAGTAAACCTGGATAGAAGCATCGGAATCTATAACAATTGTCACAGGAATGGTTCAAAACATAGACAGTAAGAAGAGTCAGTCTTCGTGTACTTAAGTCGACATTGTGCCTATTCAATTTAATTCCGATGCAATTTCTGTGTTTCTTCGTCAATAAGAAGGTCAGAGGGATACAATGAACATGGAGTGTAGCATCGGAATCTATAACTAGTGTCACAGGAATGGTTCAAATCTTAGACAGTAAGAAGAGACAGTCCTCGTGTACTTAAGTCGGCATTCTGCCTTTTGTATTTAATTCCGATGCAATTTCTGTGTTTTATCGTCAATAAGAAGGTCCAAGGGATACAGTAAACCTGGAGTGAAGCATCGGAATCCATAACTAGTGTCAATGGAATGGTCCAAAACATAGACAGCAAGAAGCGTCAGTCTTCTTGTACTTAAGTCGGCATTGTGCTTTAGTATTTAATTCCGATGCGATTCCTGTGTTTCATCGTCAATAAGAAGGTCCAGGGGATACAGTAAACCTGGAGTGAAGCATCGGAATCTATAACTAGTGTCACAGGAATGGTTGAAAACATAGACACTATGAAGAGTCAGTCATCTTGTACTTAATTCTGCATTGTGCCTTTTGTATTTAATTCCGATGCAATTTCTGTGTTTCATCGTCAGTAAGAAGGTCAGAGGGATACAGTAATACTGAAGTGAAGCATCGGAATCTATAACTAGTGTCACAGCAATGGTTCAAAGCATAGTCAGTAAGAATAGTCAGTCCTTTTGTACTTAAGTCATCATTGTGCATTTTATATTTAATTCTGATGCAATTTCTGTGTTTCCTCGTTACTAAGAACGTCTAAGGGATACAGTAAACCTGGAGTGAAGCATCGGAATCTATAACTAGTGTCACAGGAATGGTTCAAATCATAGACAGTAAGAAGAGTCAGACTTCTTTTCCTTAAGTCGGCATTGTGCCCTTTGTATTTACTTCCGATGCAATTTCTGTGTTTCATCGTCAATAAGAAGGTCCAAGGGATACAGTAAACCTGAAGTGAAGCATCGGAGTCTATAACTAATGTCACTGGAATGGTTCAAAATATAGACAGTAAAAAGTGTCAGTCTGCTTGTACTTAAGTCGGCATTGTGCCTATTGTATATAATTCCGATGCAATTTCTGTGATTCATGTCAAGAAGAAGGACCAAGGGATACAGTAAACCTGCAGTGAAGCATCGGACTCAATAAATAGTGTCACAGGAATGGTTCAAAACATAGACAGTAGAAGAGTCAGTCGTCTTGTACTTAAGTCGGCATTGTGCCTTTTGTATTTAATTCCGATGCAATTTCTGTGTTTCATCGTCAATAAGAATTTCCAAGGGAAACAGTAAACCTGAAGTGAAGCATCGGAATCTATTACTAGTGTCACAGGAATGGTTCAAAACATAGTCAGTAAGAAGAGTCAGTCTTCTTGTCTTTAAGTCGGCATTGTGCCTTTTGTATTTAGTTCCGATGCAATTTCTGTGTTTCATCGGCAATAAGGTCAGAGGGATACAGTAAACCTGAAGTGAAGCATCGGAATCCAAAACTAGTGTCACAGGAATGGTTTCAATCATAGACAGTAGGAAGAGTCAGTCTTCTTGTACTTAAGTCGGCATTGTGCCTTTTGTATTTAATTCCGATGCTATTTCTGTGTTTCATCGTCAATAAGAAGGTGCAAGGGATACAGTAAACCTGAAGTGAAGCATCGGAATCTACAACTAGTGTCACAGGAATGGTTCAAAACATAGACAGTAAGAAGAGTCAGTCTTCGTGTACTTAAGTCGGCATTGCGCCTTTTCTATTTAATTCCGATGCTATTTCTGTGTTTCATCGTCAATAAGAAAGTCAGAGGGATACAGTAAACCTGAAGTGAAGCTTCGGAATCTATAACTTGTTTCACAGGAATGGTTCAAAGCATAGTCAGTAAGAAGAGTCAGTCTTCTTGTACTTAAGTTGGCATTGTGCCTTTCGTATGTAATTCCGATGCAATTTCTGTGTTTCATCGTCAATAAAAAGCTCTAAGGGATACAGTAAACCTGGCGTGAAGCATCGGAATCTATAACTAGTGTCACAGTAATGGTTCCAATCATAGACAGTAAAAAGAGTCAGACGTCTTTTACCTAAGTCGGCATTGTGCCTTTTGTATTTACTTCCGATGCATATTCTGTGTTTCATAGTCAATGACAAGGTCCAAGGGATACAGTAAACCTGAAGGGAAGCATCGGAATCTATAACTAGTGTCACTGGAAAGGTTCAAAATATAGACAGTAAGAAGAGTCAGTCTTCTTGTACTTAAGCCGGCATTGTGAATTTTGTATATAATTCCGATGCAATTTCTGTGATTCATCGTCAATAAGAAGGACCAAGGGATACAGTAATCCTGAAGTGAAGCATCGGACTCTATAACTAGTGTCACAGAAATGGTTCAAAACGTAGACAGTAGAAGAGTCAGTCTTCTTGTACTTAAGTCGGCATTGTGCCTTTTGTATTTAATTCCGATGCAATTTCTGTGTTACATCGTCAATAAGAATGTCCAAGGGAAATAGAAATCCTGAAGTGAAGCATAGGAACCTATTACTAGTGTCACAGGAATGGTTCAAATCATAGTCAGTAAGAAGAGTCAGTCTTCTTTTCCTTGAGTCGGCATTGTACCTTTTGTATTTCATTCCGATGCAATTTCTGTGTTTCATCGGCAATAAGGTCAGGGGGTTACAGTAAACCTGAAGTTAAGCATCGGAAATCAAAGCTAGTGTCACAGGAATGGTTCAAATCATAGACAGTAGGAGGAGTCAGTCTTCCTGTTCTTAAGTCGGCATTGTGCCTTTTGTATTTAATTCCGATGCAATTTCTGTGTTTCATCGTCAATACGAAAGGTCCAAGGTATACAGTATACCTGAAGTGAAGCATCGGAATCTATAACTAGTGTCACAGGAATGGTTCAAAACATAGTCAGTAAGAAGAGTCAGTCTTGTTGGACTTAAGTCGGCATTGTGCCTTTTCTATTTAATTCCGATGCAATTTCTCTGGTTCATCGTCAATAAGAAGGTCCAAGGCATACAGTAAACCTGGAGTGAAGCATAGGAATCTATAACTAGTGTCACAGGAATGGTTCAAAACATAGACAGTAAGAAGAGAGTCAGTCTTCTTGTACTTAAGTCGACATTGTGTCTTTTCTATTTAATTCCGATGCAATTACTGTGTTTCATTGTCAATAAGAAGGTCAGAGGGATACAATAAACCTGAAGTGAAGCATCAGAATCTATAACTAGTGTCACAGGAATGGTTCAAAACATAGTCAGTAAGAACAGTCAGTCTTCTTTTCCTAAAGTTGGCATTGTGCCTTTTGTATTTAATTCCTATGCAATTTCTGTGTTTCATCGTCAATAAGAAGGTCAGAGGGATACAGTAATCCTGAAGTGTAGCATCGGAATCTATAACTAGTGTCACAGGATTGGTTCAAAACATAATCAGTAAGAACAGTCAGTCTTCTTGTCCTTAAGTCGGCATTGTGCCTTTTGTATTTCATTCCGATGCAATTTCTGTGTTTCATCGTCAATAAGAATGTCGAAGGGAAACAGTAAACCTGAAGTGAAGCATCGGAATCCAAAACTAGTGTCACAGGAATGGTTCAAATCATAGACAGTAGGTAGAGTCAGTCTTCTTGTACTTAAGTCGGCATTGTGCCTTTTGTATTTAATTCAGATGCAATTTCTGTGTTTCATCGTCAATACGAAAGGTCCATGGTATACAGTAAACCTGAAGAGAAGCATCGGAATCTATAACTAGTGTCACAGGAATGGTTCAAAACCTAGTCAGTAAGAAGAGTCGGTCTTCTTGTACTAAGTCGGCATTGTGCCTTTTCTATGTAATTCCGACGCAGTTTCTGTGTTTCATTGTCAACAAGAAGGACAGAGGGATACAATAAACCTGGAGTGAAGCATCGGAATCTATAACTAGTGTCACAGGAATGGTTCAAAACATAGACAGTAAGAAGAGTCAGTCTTCTTGTACTTAAGTCGACATTGTGCCTCTTCTATTTAATTCAGATGCAATTTCTGTGTTTCATCGTCAATAAGAAAGGTCCAAGGTATACAGTTAACCTGAAGTGAAGCATCGGAATCTATAACTAGTGTCACCGAATGGATCAAAACATAGTCAGTAAGAAGAGTCAGTCTTCTTGTACTTAAGTCGGCATTGTGCCTTTTCTATTTAATTCCGATGCAATTTCTGTGTTTCATCGTCAATAAGAAGGTCCAAGGGATACAATAAACCTGGAGTGTAGCATCGGAATCTACAACTAGTGTCACAGGAATGGTTCAAAACATAGACAGTAAGAAGAGTCAGTCTTCGTGTACTTAAGTCGGCATTTTGCCTTATGTATTTAATTCCGATGCAATTTCTGTGTTTCATCGTCAATAAGAAGGGCCAAGGGATACAGTGAACCTGAAGTGAAGCATCGGAATCTATAACTAGTGTCACAGGAATGGTTTAAAGCATATTCAGTATGAAGAGTCAGTCTTCTTTTACTTAAGTCTTCATTGTGCCTCTTCTATTTAATTTCCGAAGCAATTTCTGTGTTTCATCGTCAACAAGGAGGTCCAAGGGATACAGTAAAGCTGGAGTGAAGCATCGGAATCTATAACTAGTGTCACAGAAATGGTTCAAACCATAGTCAGTAAGAAGAGTCGGTCTTCTTGTACTTAAGTCGGCATTGTGCCTTTTCTATTTAATTCCGATGCAATTTCTATGTTTCATCGTCAATAAGAAGGTCCAAGGGATACAGTAAACCTGGAGTGAAGCATCGGAATCTATAACTAGTGTCACAGGAATGGTCCAAACATAGACAGTAAGAAGAGTCAGTCTTCGTGTACTTAAGTCGGCATTTTGCCTTTTGTATTTAATTCCGATGCAATTTCTGTGTTTCATCGTCAATTAGAAGGTCCAAGGGATACAGTGAACCTGAAGTGAAGCATCGGAATCTATAACTAGTGTCACAGGAATGGTTTAAAGCATATTCAGTATGAAGAGTCAGTCTTCTTTTACTTAAGTCTTCATTGTGCCTCTTCTATTTAATTCCGAAGCAATTTCTGTGTTTCATTGTCAACAAGAAGGTCCAAGGATACAGTAAAGCTGGAGTGAAGCATCGGAATCTATAACTAGTGTCACAGAAATGGTTCAAAGCATAGTCAGTAAGAAGAGTCGGTCTTCTTGTACTTAAGTCGGCATTGTGCCTTTTCTATTTAATTCCGATGCAATTTCTATGTTTCATCGTCAATAAGAAGGTCCAAGGGATACAGTAAACCTGGAGTGAAGCATCGGAATCTATAACTAGTGTCACAGGAATGGTCCAAACATAGACAGTAAGAAGAGTCAGTCTTCGTGTACTTAAGTCGGCATTTTGCCTTTTGTATTTAATTCCGATGCAATTTCTGTGTTTCATCGTCAATTAGAAGGTCCAAGGGATACAGTGAACCTGAAGTGAAGCATCGGAATCTATAACTAGTGTCACAGGAATGGCTCAAAACTTATTAAGTAAGAAGAATCTGTTGTCTTTTACTTAAGTCTTCATTGTGCCTTTTCTATTTAATTCCGAAGCAATTTCTGTGTTTCTTCGTCAGTACGAAGGTCCAAGGGATACAGTAAAGGTGGAGTGAAGCATCGGTATCTATGACTAGTGTTAATGGAATGGTTCAAAACATAGACAGTAAGAGGAGTCAGTCTTCTTGTACTTAAGTCGGCATTTTGCCTTTTGTATTTAATTCCGATGCAATTTTTGTGTTTCTTCGTCAGTAAGAAGGTAAAAGGGATACAGTAAACCTGGAGTGAAGCATCGGAATCTATAACTAGTGTCACAGGAATGGTTCAAATCATAGACAGTAACAAGAGTCAGACTTCGTTTACTTAAGTCGGCATTGCGCCAATTGTATTTAATTCCTATGCAATTTCTGTGTTTCATCGTCAATAAGAAGGTCCAAAGGATACAGTAAACCTGGAGTGAAGCATCGGAGTCTATAACTAGTGTCACAGGACTGGTTCAAAAATAGACAGTAAGAAGAGTCAGTCTTCTTGTACTTAATTCGGCATTGTGCCTTTTGTATTTAATTCCGATGCAATATCTGTGTTTCATCGTCAATAAGAAGGTCAGAGGGATACAGTAAACCTGAAGTGAAGCATCGGAATCTATAACTAGTGTCACAGGGACGGTTCGAAACATAGACAGTAAGATGTGTCAGTATTCTTGTACTTAAATCTGCATTGTTTTTTTTGTATTTATTTCCGATGCAATTTCTGTGTTTCATCGTCACTAAGTAGGTCAGAGGGATACAGTAATCCTGAAGTTAAGCTTCGGAATCTATAACTAGTGTCACAGGAATGGTTCAAAGCATAGTCAGTAAGAAGAGTCAGTCTTGTTGTAGTTAAGTCGGCATTGTGCCTTCTGTATGAATTAGGATGCAATTTCTGTGATTCATCGTCAATAAGAAGGTCCAAGGCATACAGTAAACCTGAAGTGAAGCATCGGAATCTATAACTAGTGTCACAGGAATGGTTCAAAACATAGACAGTTGGAAGAGTCAGTCTTCTTGTACTTAAGTCGCATTGTGCCTTTTGTATTTAATTCCGATGCAATTTCTGTGTTTCATATACAATAAGAAGGTCCTGGGAATACAGTAAACCTGAAGTGAAGCATCGGAATCTACAACTAGTGTCACTGGAATGGTTCAAATAATAGACAGTAAGAAGAGTCAGTCTTCTTGTCCTTAAGTCGGCATTGTGCCTTTTGTATTTAATTCCGATGCATTTTCTGTGTTTGATCGGCAATAAGGTCATAGGGATACAGTAAACCTGAAGTGAAGCATCGGAATCCAAAACTAGTGTCACAGGAATGGTTCAAACATAGACAGTAGAAGAGTCAGTCTTCTTGTACTTAAGTCGGCATTGTGCCTTTTCTATTTAATTCCGATGCAATTTCTGTGTTTCATCGTCAATAAGAAGGTCCAAGGGATACAGTAAACCTGGAGTGAAGCATCGGAATCTATAACTAGTGACACAGGAATGGTTCATAACATAGACAGTAAGAAGAGTCAGTCTTCTTGTACTTAAGTCGACATTGTGCCTTTTCTATTTAATTCCGATGCAATTTCTGTGTTTCATCGTCAATAAGAAGGTCAGAGGGATACAATAAACCTGAAGTGAAGCATCGGAATCTATAACTAGTGTCACAGGAAAGGTTCAAAACATAGTCAGTTAGAAGAGTCAGTCTTCTTGTACATAAGTCTTCATTGTGCCTTTGCTATTTACTTCCGATGCAATTTCTGTGTTTCATCGTCAATAAGAAGGTCCAAGGGATACAGTAAACCTGGAGTGAAGCATCGGAATCTATAACTAGTGTCACAGGAATGGTTCAAAACATAGACAGTAAGAAGAGTCAGTCTTCGTGTACTTAAGTCGACATTTTGCCTTTTGTATTTAATTCCGATGCAATTTCTGTGTTTCATCGTCAATAAAAAGGTCAGAGGGATACAGTAGTCCTGAAGTGAAGCATCGGAAACTATAACTACTGTCACAGGATTGGTTCAAAACATAGTCGGTAAGAACAGTCAGCCTTTATTGTCCTTGGGTCGGAATTGTGCCTTTTGTATATCATTCCGATGCAATTTCTGTGTTTCATCGTCAATAAGAAAGGTCCAAGGTATACAGGAAACCTGAAGTGGAGCATCGGAATCTATAACTAGTGTCACAGGAATGGTTCAAAACATAGTCAGTAAGAAGAGACAGTCTTCTTGTACTTAAGTCGGCATTGTGCCTTTTCTATTTAATTCAGATGCAATTTCTGTGTTTCATCGTCAATAAGAAGGGCCAAGGGATACAGTGAACCTGAAGTGAAGCATCGGAATCTATAACTAGTGTCACAGGGATTGTTCAAAGCATATTCAGTAAGAAGAGTCAGTCTTCTTTTACTTAAGTCTTCATTGTGCCTCTTCTATTTAATTCCGAAGCAATTTCTGTGTTTCATCGTCAACAAGAAGGTCCAAGGGATACAGTAAAGCTGGAGTGAAGCATCGGAATCTATAACTAGTGTCACAGGAGTGGTTCAAACATAGTCAGTAAGAAGAGTCAGTCTTCTTGTACTTAAGTCGGCATTGTGCCTTTTGTATTTAATTCCGATGCAATTTCTGTGTTTCATCGTCAATACGATGGTCCAAGGCATACAGTAAACCTGGAGTGAAGCATCGGAATCGATAACTAGTGTCACAGGGACGGTTCGAAACATAGACAGTAAGATGTGTCAGTATTCTTGTACTTAAATCTGCATTGTTTTTTTGTATTTATTTCCGATGCAATTTCTGTGTTTCATCGTCACTAAGTAGGTCAGAGGGATACAGTAATCCTGAAGTTAAGCTTCGGAATCTATAACTAGTGTCACAGGAATGGTTCAAAGCATAGTCAGTAAGAAGAGTCAGTCTTGTTGTAGTTAAGTCGGCATTGTGCCTTCTGTATGAATTAGGATGCAATTTCTGTGATTCATCGTCAATAAGAAGGTCCAAGGCATACAGTAAACCTGAAGTGAAGCATCGGAATCTATAACTAGTGTCACAGGAATGGTTCAAAACATAGACAGTAGGAAGAGTCAGTCTTCTAGTACTTAAGTCGGCATTGTGCCTTTTCATTTAATTCCGATGCAATTTCTGTGTTTCATCGGCAATAAGACGGTCAGAGGGATACAGTAAACCTGAAGTGAAGCATCGGAATCTATAACTAGTGTAACAGGAATGGTTCAAAACATAGACAGTTGGAAGAGTCAGTCTTCTTGTACTTAAGTCGGCATTGTGCCTTTTGTATTTAATTCCGATGCAATTTCTGTGTTTCATATACAATAAGAAGGTCCTGGGAATACAGTAAACCTGAAGTGAAGCATCGGAATCTACAACTAGTGTCACTGGAATGGTTCAAATAATAGACAGTAAGAAGAGTCAGTCTTCTTGTACTTAGGTCGGCATTGTGCCTTTTGTATTTAATTCCGATGCAATTTCTGTGTTTCATTGTCAATAAGATTATCCAAGGGAAACAGAAAACCTGAAGTGAAGCATCGGAATCTATAACTAGTGTCACAGGAATGGTTCAAACATAGTCAGTAAGAAGAGTCAGTCTTCTTGTCCTTAAGTCGGCATTGTGCCTTTTGTATTTAATTCCGATGCAATTTCTGTGTTTCATCGGCAATAAGGTCATAGGGATACAGTAAACCTGAAGTGAAGCATCGGAATCCAAAACTAGTGTCACAGGAATGGTTCAAACATAGACAGTAGAAGAGTCAGTCTTCTTGTACTTAAGTCGGCATTGTGCCTTTTCTATTTAATTCCGATGCAATTTCTGTGTTTCATCGTCAATAAGAAGGTCCAAGGGATACAGCAAACCTGGAGTGAAGCATCGGAATCTATAACTAGTGACACAGGAATGGTTCATAACATAGACAGTAAGAAGAGTCAGTCTTCTTGTACTTAAGTCGACATTGTGCCTTTTCTATTTAATTCCGATGCAATTTCTGTGTTTCATCGTCAATAAGAAGGTCAGAGGGATACAATAAACCTGAAGTGAAGCATCGGAATCTATAACTAGTGTCACAGGAAAGTTCAAAGCATAGTCAGTTAGAAGAGTCAGTCTTCTTGTACATAAGTCTTCATTGTGCCTTTGCCATTTACTTCCGATGCAATTTCTGTGTTTCATCGTCAATAAGAAGGTCCAAGGGATACAGTAAACCTGGAGTGAAGCATCGGAATCTATAACTAGTGTCACAGGAATGGTTCAAAACATAGACAGTAAGAAGAGTCAGTCTTCGTGTACTTAAGTCGGCATTTTGCCTTTTGTATTTAATTCCGATGCAATTTCTGTGTTTCATCGTCAATAAAAAGGTCAGAGGGATACAGTAGTCCTGAAGTGAAGCATCGGAAACTATAACTAGTGTCACAGGATTGGTTCAAAACATAGTCGGTAAGAACAGTCAGCCTTTATTGTCCTTGGGTCGGAATTGTGCCCTTTGTATATCATTCCGATGCAATTTCTGTGTTTTCATCGTCAATAAGAAAGGTCCAAGGTATACAGGAAACCTGAAGTGGAGCATCGGAATCTATAACTAGTGTCACAGGAATGGTTCAAAACATAGTCAGTAAGAAGAGTCAGTCTTCTTGTACTTAAGTCGGCATTGTGCCTTTTCTATTTAATTCAGATGCAATTTCTGTGTTTCATCGTCAATAAGAAGGGCCAAGGGATACAGTGAACCTGAAGTGAAGCATCGGAATCTATAACTAGTGTCACAGGGATTGTTCAAAGCATATTCAGTAAGAAGAGTCAGTCTTCTTTTACTTAAGTCTTCATTGTGCCTCTTCTATTTAATTCCGAAGCAATTTCTGTGTTTCATCGTCAACAAGAAGGTCCAAGGGATACAGTAAAGCTGGAGTGAAGCATCGGAATCTATAACTAGTGTCACAGAAATGATTCAAAGCATAGTCAGTAACAAGAGTCAGTCTTCTTGTACTTAAGTCGGCATTGTGCCATTTCTATTTAATTCCGATGCAATTTCTATGTTTCATCGTCAATAAGAAGGTCCAAGGGATACAGTAAACCTGGAGTGAAGCATCGGAATCCATAACTAGTGTCACAGGAATGGTTCAAACATAGACAGTAAGAAGAGTCAGTCTTCGTGTACTTAAGTCGGCATTTTGCCTTTTGTATTCAATTCCGATGCAATTTCTGTGTTTCATCGTCAATTAGAAGGTCCAAGGGATACAGTGAACCTGAAGTGAAGCATCGGAATCTATAACTAGTGTCACAGGAATGGCTCAAAACTTATTCAGTAAGAAGAATCTGTCGTCTTTTACTTAAGTCTTCATTGTGCCTTTTCTATTTAATTCCGATGCAATTTCTGTGTTTCTTCGTCAATACGAAGGTCCAAGGGATACAGTAAAGGTGGAGTGAAGCATGGGAATCTATGACTAGTGTTAATGGAGTGGTTCAAAACATAGACAGTAAGAGGAGTGAGTCTTCTTGTACTTAAGTCGGCATTGTGCCTTTTGTATTTAATTCCGATGCAATTTCTGTGTTTCATCGTCAATAAGATGGTCCAAGGCATACAGTAAACCTGGAGTGAAGCATCGGAATCGATAACTAGTGTCACAGGGACGGTTCAAAGCATAGACAGTAAGATGTGTCAGTATTCTAGTACTTAAGTCGGCATTGTGCCATTTGTATTTAATTCCGATGCAATTTCTGTGTTTCATCGTCAATAAGAAGGTCCAAAGGATACAGTAAACCTGGAGTGAAGCATCGGAGTCTATAACTAGTGTCACAGGACTGGTTCAAAAATAGACAGTAAGAAGAGTCAGTCTTGTTGTACTTAATTAGGCATTGTGCCTTTTGTATTTAATTCCGATGCAATTTCTGTGTTTCATCGTCAATAAGAAGGTCAGAGGGATACAGTAAACCTGAAGTGAAGCATCGGAATCCATAACTAGTGTCACAGGAATGGTTCAAAACATAGTCAGTAAGAGGAGTCAGTCTTCTTGTACTTAAGTCGGCATTGTGCCCTTTGTATTTAATTCCGATGCAATTTCTGTGTTTCATCGTCAATGAGATGGTCTAAGGCATACAGTAAACCTGGAGTGAAGCATCGGAATCGATAACTAGTGTCACATGGACGGTTCAAAACATAGACAGTAACATGTGTCAGTATTCCTGTACTTAAGTCGGCATTGTGTTTTTGTATTTATTTCCGATGCAATTTCTGTGTTTCATCGACACTAAGAAGGTCAGAGGGATACAGTAATCCTGAAGTTAAGCTTCGGAATCTATAACTAATGTCACAGGAATGGTTCAAAGCATAGTCAGTAAGAAGAGTCAGTCTTGTTGTAGTTAAGTCGGCATTGTGCCTTCTGTATGAATTAGGATGCAATTTCTGTGATTCATCGTCAATAAGAAGGTCCAAGGGATACAGTCAACCTGAAGTGAAGCGTCGGAATCTATAACTAGTGTCACAGGAATGGTTCAAAACATAGACAGTAGGAAGAGTCAGTCTTCTAGTACTTAAGTCGGCATTGTGCCTTTTCAATTTAATTCCGATGCAATTTCTGTGTTTCATCGGCAATAAGACGGTCAGAGGGATACAGTAAACCTGAAGTGAAGCATCGGAATCTATAACTAGTGTAACAGGAATGGTTCAAAACATAGACAGTTGGAAGAGTCAGTCTTCTTGTACTTAAGTCGGCATTGTGCCTTTTGTATTTAATTCCGATGCAATTTCTGTGTTTCATATACAATAAGAAGGACCTGGGAATACAGTAAACCTGAAGTGAAGCATCGGAATCTACAACTAGTGTCACTGGAATGGTTGAAAATATAGACAGTAAGAAGAGTCAGTCTTCTTGTACTTAAGTCGGCATTGTGCCTTTTCTATTTAATTCCGATGCAATTTCTGTGTGTCATCGTCAATAAGATTATCCAAGGGAAACAGAAAACCTGAAGTGAAGCATCGGAAACTATAACTAGTGTCACAGGAATGGTTCAAAACATAGTCAGCAAGAAGAGTCAGTCTTCTTGTCCTTTAAGTCGGCATTGTGCCTTTTGTATTTAATTCCGATGCAATTTCTGTGTTTCATCGGCAATAAGGTCATAGGGATACAGTAAACCTGAAGTGAAGCATCGGAATCCAAAACTAGTGTCACAGGAATGGTTCAAACATACACAGTAGAAGAGTCAGTCTTCTTGTACTTAAGTCGGCATTGTGCCTTTTCTATTTAATTCCGATGCAATGTCTCTGTTTCATCGTCAATAAAAAGGTCCAAGGGATACAGTAAACCTGGAGTGAGGCATCGGAATCTATAACTAGTGACACAGGTATGGTTCATAACATAGACAGTAAGAAGAGTCAGTCTTCTTGTACTTAAGTCGACATTGTGCCTTTTCTATTTAATTCGATGCAATTTCTGTGTTTCATCGTCATTAAGAAGGTCAGAGGGATACAATAAACCTGAAGTGAAGCATCGGAATCTATAACTAGTGTTACAGGAAAGGTTCAAAACATAGTCAGTTAGAAGAGTCAGTCTTCTTGTACTTAAGACGGCATTGTGCCTTTTCTATTTCATTCCGATGCAATTTCTGTGTTTCATCGTCCAATAAGAAGGGCCAAGGGATACAGTAAACCTGGAGTGAAGCATCGGAATCTATAACTAGTGTCACAGGAATGGTTCAAAACATAGACAGTAAGAAGAGTCAGTCTTCGTGTACTTAAGTCGGCATTTTGCCTTTTGTATTTAATTCCGATGCAATTTCTGTGTTTCATCGTCAATAAGAAGGTCCAAGGGATACAGTAAACCTAAAGTGAAGCATCGGAATCTGTAACTAGTGTCACAGGAATGGTTCAAAACATAGACAGTAGGCTGAGTCAGTCTTCTAGTACTTAAGTCGGCATTGTGCCTTTTCAATTTAATTCCGATGCAATTTCTGTGTTTCATCGTCAATAAGACGGTCAGAGGGATACAGTAAACCCGAAGTGAAGCATCGGAATCCATAACTAGTGTCACAGGAATGGTTCAAAGCATAGTCAGTAAGAAGAGTCAGTCCTCTTGTACTTAAGTCGGCATTGTGCCTTTTCTATTTAATTCCGATGCAATCTCTGTGTTTCATCGTCAATAAGAAGGTCCAAGGGATACAGTAAACCTGAAGTGAAGCATCGGAATCTATAACTAGTGTCACAGGAATGGTTCAAAACATAGCCAGTAAGAAGAGTCAGTCTTCTTGTACTTAAGTAGCCATTGTGGCGTTTGTATTTAATTCCGATGCAATTTCTGTGTTTCATCGTCAATAGGAAGGTCAGAGGGATACAGTAATCCTGATGTGTAGCATCGGAATCTATAACTAGTGTCACAGGATTGGTTCAAAACATAATCAGTAAGAACAGTCAGTCTTCTTGTCCTTAAGTCGGCATTGTGCCTTTTGTATTTCATTCCGATGCAATTTCTGTGTTTCATCGTCAATAAGAATGTCGAAGGGAAACAGTAAACCTGAAGTGAAGCATCGGAATCCAAAACTAGTGTCACAGGAATGGTTCCAATCATAGACAGTAGGTAGAGTCAGTCTTCTTGTACTTAAGTCGGCATTGTGCCTTTTGTATTTAATTCAGATGCAATTTCTGTGTTTCATCGTCAATACGAAAGGTCCATGGTATACAGTAAACCTGAAGAGAAGCATCGGAATCTATAACTAGTGTCACAGGAATGGTTCAAAACCTAGTCAGTAAGAAGAGTCAGTCTTCTTGTACATAAGTCGGCATTGTGCCTTTTCTATTTAATTCCGACGCAATTTCTGTGTTTCATTGTCAATAAGAAGGACAGAGGGATACAATAAACCTGGAGTGAGGCATCGGAATCTATAACTAGTGTTACAGGAATGGTTCAAAACATAGACAGTAAGAAGAGTCAGTCATCTTGTACTTAAGTCGACATTGTGCCTCATCTATTTAATTCCGATGCAATTTCTGTGTTTCATCGTCAATATGAAAGGGTCCAAGGTATACAGTAAACCTGAAGTGAAGCATCGGAATCTATAACTAGTGTCACAGGAATGGATCAAAACATAGTCAGTAAGAAGAGTCAGTCTTCTTGTACTTAAGTCGGCATTTTGCCTTTTGTATTTAATTCCGATGCAATTTCTGTGTTTCATCGTCAATAAGAAGGGCCAAGGATACAGTGAACCTGAAGTGAAGCATCGGAATCTATAACTAGTGTCACAGGAATGGTTCAAAGCATATTCAGTAAGAAGAGTCAGTCTTCTTTTACTTAAGTCTTCATTGTGCCTCTTCGATTTAATTCCGAAGCAATTTCTGTGTTTCATCGTCAACAAGAAGGTCCAAGGGATACAGTAAAGCTGGAGTGAAGCATCGGAATCTATAACTAGTGTCACAGAAATGGTTCAAAGCATAGTCAGAAAGAAGAGTCAGTCTTCTTGTACTTAAGTCGGCATTGTGCCTTTTCTATTTAATTCCGATGCAATTTCTGTGTTTCATCGTCAATAAGAAGGTCCAAGGGATACAGTAAACCTGAAGTGAACCATCGGAATCTATAACTAGTGTCACAGGAATGGTTCAAAACAGAGACATTAGGAAGAGTCAGTCTTATTGTACTTAAGTCGGCATTGTATCTTTCGTATTAAATTCCGATGCAATTTCTGAGTTTCATTGTCAATAAGAAAGACCAAGGGATACAGTAAACCTGGAGTGAAGCATCGGAATCTATGACTAGTGTCACAGGGATGGTTCAAAACATAGACAGTAAGAAGAGTCAGTCTTCGTGTACTTATGTCGGCATTGTGCCTTTTGTATTTAATTCCGATGCAATGTCTGTGTTTCATCGTCAATAAGAAGGTCAGAGGGATACACTAGACCTGAAGTGAAGCATCGGAATCTATAACTAGTGTCACAGGATTGGTTCAAAACAGAGTCAGTAAGAACAGTCAGTCTTCTTGTCCTTAAGTCGGCATTGTGCCTTTTGTATATCATTCCGATGCAATTTCTGTGTTTCATCGTCAATAAGAAAGGTCCAAGGTATACAGTAAACCTGAAGTGAAGCATCGGAATCTATAACTAGTGTCACAGGAATGGTTCAAAACATAGTCAGTAAGAAGAGTCAGTCTTCTTGTACTTATGTCGGCATTGTGCCTTTTGTATTTAATTCAGATGCAATGTCTGTGTTTCATCGTCAGTAAGAAGGTAGAAGGGATACAGTAAAATGGCGTGATGCATCGGAATCTATAACTAGTGTCACAGGAATGGTTCAAATCATAGACAGTAACAAGAGTCAGACTCCTTTTACTTAAGTCGGCATTGTGCCATTTGTATTTAATTCCGATGCAATTTCTGTGTTTCATCGTCAATAAGAAGTCCAAAGGATACAGTAAACCTGAAGTGAACCACCGGAATCTATAAC